>NC_082671.1:75085000-75387500 GCF_025265405.1 Mesoplodon densirostris
CTCCCAACCCACTGATTTGGTAGCACTCTAAACTTGGTCCCTACCTTACAGTCGTCCTGATGATGGTTCTGGTGTTTTGTTTTATGCAGACTTGTAACTTAAGCTCATCCCAGAATGGATTGGAATATAACAACGTAAGCTTGTTACTCTTGACTGCAGCTAACAAGTTTAAAGCACCACCTACCTTAATCTCTCCTGGCTGCTTGGGAGTTTAGGGTAGATCTTGCTTCCCAAAATTTCAGCAGATACCTAGAGGGCAGATAAAAAAGGGAGCAGCCAGGCAGTAGGCACTGATGGAGAGAAGAAAAGGAGAGATGCCTGGGCCACTGTCCAAGAAACTAGCTTTGATGTAAGCTGGGGTAAGAGATCTGGTGGTTGTTCCTTAGAGGTCTTTGTAGGTTTAGACATGTCTCTGTCTCCAGTGAAGCCTCCAGCACCCCGACAAAGGGGATCTGGGGGTGTAGCAAGCCAAGTAATGCCTGCTGCATTGTCTCCTGATAACAAGGACATGTGGACTCAGCTGGCAAAGTGGTACCTTGGCCCATGGAAGGAAGGAGGGAATGATCCTTCCTATCTAGCTTACCCTATGAAAAGGATCAAGACACCATTAAAATGTTGCCAACTCAGAATGACAGATGACATATTGATGCATGTGCAAGGATAGGCCTTCCCAGTTGTCTGCAATGAAGGACCTCATCAGTTAAGCATGGTGGATGCCAAAGGATTTGGGAAGTGCAGAAGGTTAAATGGTCACCACGAGGGTGTGTTTTCAGGGTCCCAGCGTAATTCATCTACCCATCTGATCTTTTCACCTTGTCTCTCTCATGCATCTCCTGCTTTCAACAAGAAGCAAACACATCTTGAAGTTGACGGTTGATGGAACATGCTCTCCTGCTCTAAGGCACGACCTCTGGGCTGGAGTAGAGAGAACCTTGGTGGGAAGGTTTTGCTGCTAATGTATTTATGGAATGAATGTATTTCATTCAAATCTGTATTCCTCTAGGAAGGATTAAAATAAAAACTTTTTAAAAAATACGATTCCTCTGGTAATCTCATTTTGTGGAGGGAGAGGAATGAGTCTTTTTAGGGGAAAATGAGGTACAACTTGAGTTTTTGTTAAGGTCAGAAGTGGAGAAAGTATTTCCTAAGTACTGTGGCTTTGAAATCATATTTTTGCATGCTTCTGCATAACAGTGCTTAGATAAACGATGCTTCTGCGTTGCCAGCTCTCATCCCTGCCCTCTTCCTTCCCCAGGTAGTGCCTTTACTGTGCCGTCTCCTTGGAGAACTACAGGTCTGCAGTTGAGGGAGTTGGTGAGGTATGGTGGTTAGAGGTGGCTGTCAACACTGAGTCATGAAGGCTTCATCGGGGAGCTCTGGTGGGACTGAGGCAACTCTAAGCTCAGCCTTTTGAGCTGGTAAAGGCATCCTGGTGGCAGCGACTCCTGTCCCCAGGAAACCATCGGTGCTAGAACTACAAGCACCCTTTCTCCCTTTAACTCTGGCTCACGCTGGGTTAAATTTCTTCATTTCCAGGTGCTAGTTGAAGTGCTGCCCGAGATAGTTAAACCTTACGTAAAACAGTAAAAGAGGAATTCTGGGAAATAGTTTAGGTGAAAATGTAGCTGTTGCTTGCTTTACAACTGTGTCTTCCTTTTTTTTTTTTTTTTTTTAACCTCTTAGACTTATGTGACACATTATAAGTCATTCTCACAAGATGAGTAAATTAGTATCTGCCTCTTTGACAAGATTTTACTCTGAACCTTCCTTGCCCATTGCAGGTGGCCTCATCTGTTGCTGCTGCTGGGATCAGTCTGCTGTTGGGTAAATGGTCACATTCAGAGGCAGGATATTATGCGTGTGGGCTCTGTAGCCCTGCTGAATGTTCTCCAATCTGGGCGTTGCTGCATGATGGTTTGGAAGCTTAGTCAAGTTATGTAACCTTTCTGTGCCTCTTTTTACTTAACTGTAAGCAGAGACTACTAATAAGAGTTCCCATTTCATAGTATTGTTTGATGTTAATTCATGTAAAGGGCTGGCACAGTGCTCAACATACAGTGAGCACTGGCTAATATTCTTTAGTTTTAGGTTATCCTAGCACAGATTTCTATCCTTAAAATATGGCTGTTCATGACCCAAGAAGTCCTAGATTTTAGTAAGACAAGTAAAACTGGCATGACTTGAGTTTTCAAGGCCAAAGCCTAGAAACTATTTAGTTTGCAGTCTTCCTGTAGATCAGTATATGTATACTTGCTGTTTCCTTCCTTAAAAGGTGAGTTGCAGTTTTGCATGTGTGCTGAGTTCCTCCGTACGTCAGAGGGCAAAGAGGTGACAGGATCTAGTCTGCTTCAGCCTTTTCAGCCTATTGACCTATATTCACACTTCCTAGTGTGTCTTAAGGAATATAAACATTGCCAGAGCTATCAGCCCCTTATTAAGTATGTAAACTTGTATTACCTGATCACCAAGCTGCATCTTAGAGTCAAACACTCAAAAACATAACTTGAGGTATATAAATGATATCATCTGTTATGGGCAGAATTGTGTTCCTTCAAAATTCATATGTTGAAATTCTAACCCCAATACCTCAGAATGTGAGTATATTTGGAGATAAGGTCTGCAAAGGAGTGATTAAGCTAAAATGAGGTCCTTAGGGCATACCTTAATCCTGTATGACTGGTCTCTTTATAGAAGAGGAAATTTGAACAGAGAGACCCAGGGGGAAGATTGCTATGTGCAAGCCAAGGAGAGAGGCCTCGGAAGAAACAACTCTGCTGACCCCTTGACCTCGGACTTCTGGCCTCCAGAACTGTGAGAAAATTAATTTCTCTTGTTTAAGCACCCCCTGTCTGTGGTACTTTGTTGTGATAGCCCTGGCAAACCAAATACTGTCCAACCGAATAGACTATCTTTATGATGATTGCTTCATAGAGGAGCAACTTCCAAAGTAGTGATTACAGTTTAACCTCAGTTTTACAAATCGTGAGCAACATAATGGCAGTAACAATCTGTAGTGGTGTGTTTTGCCACTGGCAGATTTCTGGACTGCTGAAAGGATAGAATTGCTCCTCAGCTATGTTTTTGTTCCTTTGCTTTTCTTGCATATACACACTTGACAGTCATGAAGCCCCCAGGCCTATGTCATCCTCAGACAAGGACCACTTTCTTTCAAAAACCATTTATTGGCAAAAACAAAAAACAAAATTAAAAAAAAACCCCAAAACACTTACTGAGTGCTGGCACAGATTAAGGCATCGTAAAGGAACAGAAAAATGGTTAGAACTTATGCCCTTGTCCTCTGGAAACTCAAAATTTTGCAGAGATCTGAATGCACAGCTGGATCACCTGAGGAAATGAGAAAAGTCAGGTGTCCAGGTCAGCCCCAGGCCTACTGATGAGCCTCCTGGGCTCCCCAGGTGATCCTGAAGCAGTCCACAGGAGTCTTAAATGTTGGAGACCCCACAAGATGCAGATGCAGACACCTATACCCAAGGTAAGCCAGACCATGGCAAGTGTTACAGGTACAAGAAGTAGTAAAATCTAGGAGCAGGAGTGAAAATGTCATACTAAGAGAAGAATAGTAAGGAAAAGTGGATAAACAATCCTGGATCTGTGGTGTAGTAAAATAAGGCTGGGGCAATACATTTGAGATAACAGGGCTAAAAATTTTATTTTTATTTATTTACCTTAGAAAATATTTATTTGGCTGCATTGGGTCTTAGTTGCGGGTGTGCAGGATCTTCGTTGTGGCATGTGGGCTTCTTTCTAGTTGTGACGCGCTGGCTCTAGAGCACGCGGGCTTAGTTGCCCCGCAGCATGTGGGATTTTAGTTCCCTGACCAGGGATCAAACCCATGTCCCCTGCATTGGAAAGCAAAGTCTTAATCACTGGACTGCCAGGGAAGTCCCCAAGGAAGGTGAATTCTTAACCACTGGACCACCGGGGAAGTCCCAGGGCTAAAAATTTTAGAATGACTAGTTTACCAAATCAGTAGCTGCTTTTTGATTATTTTTAATTGCATTGGTAGTGTTTACTTGTGGCAGACATTGTTCTAAATGTTTTCTAAATAACACATTTAACCTGCACAGTAGACTTGTGATGATCCCTAGTATAAAGAAGAAACAGGGGTGCAAGAGAGGTTAAGTAATTGGCACACAGTTACGTGGCTGGTAAGTGGCAGTCTGCGCGTAGCCCACCAAGCTTTATTGATTCTACAGTAGTGGCCTGGCTAAAATTGGGATCTCACCATGGCATATAGGCAGGCTACAAGTCTTTAAAGGCAGTCACACAGAACATTTAAATTATTCTATTTAGACAAAACATATTTATATACACGAATTAGGGAGCCCGTGGAAAGCATGCTTTGGTTTTTGTTTTCTCCTCTGCTGCAGCAGCCCTCTCCACCCTCCACCCCCTTCATGCTGCTACCTACTTGCTGAGGCACAGGCTAGAGCTGGGCTTTGGGGTAGGACAAACATCAAGATCTGTTAATGGCCACAATGAGGAGAGAAAATCACTTAGGGAGAAGGGTACTAACTTTGGGAAAATTTCCTTCTTGACTGATCTATCACTGGTCAGTAGACAACTTCCAGCCCTTCTTAGCTAACATGTTCTAGGACATTTGTGACACATTTATTTGCAGATATCGTTTGTAACAGCAGTAGTATATTTTAGTTTAACATTTGTTTAATCCTCGTAGAGCATTATAAAAGTAGATTTTACCCCCGTTTTATGGTTATTGAAAATGAAGTTCAGAAAAATAAAGATGCTCCACATTTCATATTCAGTACTTTGCTGCCTGGGAGCACTTTTTAAAAAGTACATTTTAAAATGTATGTAAATATTTCTCCTCCAGGGTTCTCTTCCATGTGACTCCACATGCTGCTGTTCTGACACCTCATTTCAGGGTGCATCACACTGCTACCTCTACTAGTTGCATATTTGTGCTTGGGGTTGTGAAATGCATTTTTATAAGCAGAGAGCACCATTATGGGCCATTGCTCTTAATTGGTTACAGACAGCTGGCACTCAGCTATGAAAAATGAATTAGTCAAAAGGGTGGGAGATGACATAATATTCTGTTAGGGACTTTTTCAAGATGCCTGACCCAGATATGCTGTAGCAAAAAGAAAGTGAGCCAGGCTATTTTGCATCTGAAATTCCCAAATGCAAGTAGTATTTTGAGGCAAAAGAAAAGTAGGATGACCCATTCATTCAGTATATATTTGTTCTCTTTGGGAAAGGAACATGTTAGACTTTAAGGGGGGTAGAGGAGGGAGATAAAGTGTAGGGGAGTGAGATGAAAAAACAATGGCTCATGACCAGGAAATTCAATCTCAAGCCCAGAAGCATACACACATTGAAAAAAAAAAAAAAAAAAAAGATATATTCAGGATCATAGTCCTTTCTTACAGGTGTGTAGTTAGGATGAAGGTATACATCAGTGTTTTTAACAGCGAAGACAGAAGAAACCTAAGTGTCTTCCAGAAAGGAAATGTTGAATAAATTATGGCACATTCATACTGAGCAATACAACGTTGTTATGAAAAAGGATGCCTGCTTCCCAGACTCCTTTAGGGCTAAGGTTCCAAACAAAACCAAAGTTTCTCTGATCAGATGCACTTGTGTGAGACTTTGATTCAGAAGTGAGGTATGTGGGGACAGAAGCGGGGCCTGAGGCGTGTATTCATTATGCAGGCTTGGATCTTACCAAGGCGGATGTGGTTTTGGAGCTGGTGGCTGTGTGGATGGAGGCTTTCTGGTGTGGCAGGTAGCTTCCTGATTGTAGAAGCAGCACTGTACCTTGCAAGCTCACTTCTGTGGTATGGGATTGGGAGTCATTCCTAGAATTCAGTCTGGACTCCATTTGAAACCTTTTCAGTGATTCTATGAGCTATCTATACTGCATAATAAATTCTTTTTGCTTCAACTAGCTTGAGGGGATTCGTTTTCTGAAAATAAGAATGCTGATCAAGTAATTGGTATCCAGAAATATTACAGGAAATAGATCCACAAGGAAATGGGGTCTTGCATTAGCTGTCTGACCAGGCTGGGTTTCAAGGCACTGAGGATCCAACTACTGTTAGAGGATGGGGTGCAAAACTGTACCTGGCCCCATGGTTGGAACATGAGTTAGATCATCGCCTGTGACCACTTGAATTGAAATGTGCCCAAAACAATAAATTCAGTTTCATCTAAATTATGTTTCTCCTTCCCGGTCCAGCATCCTCAGAATCCTTTGGACACATATTCCTCAAGAGTTGGGAAATTCTTGTAATTCTGTTAATGTATAAGCTTTCTTTTCCAAGGTTTGTCCTTGGAATTACACAGAATTTGAGGGTTTGTCTTAGTCGTAGGTTAGAGGCAGTAGGAGGTAGTAGGACTGGTCAGTGAGGGGAGGTGGGATTTTATTTTGGTGTGGTCATTACAGGGTATTCAAGAAAGTCAAGCCATTCTCATTAGATAGTGGAGGAGGAGCTGCTTCTGTTGACAAGGGAAATCTTTGGGGTTTGGGAGTGATTGGAGTTATTAGAATCCTCTCAAATATTACCATTCTTTTCAGTTTTGCACTTTTACCCCCAAATACTGTAATTTTCACTTAAGAAATCTTGCTGAAGCTATGAATTCAACCTGTGTTGTAAGTCAGTAACCTGCAGGATCAGACTGCTTCTGGTTTATCACTGTGTCAGCCTTATGGCTACAAGAGGGAAGAAATTCTTTCAGGGCAGTCAGGGATAAATAACTCCATGGTTCTCTGACTTAGCTTATGTGTCTATCAGGCAGTTTGATATGAATATTAAGTTTGTTTCAGTATTCATATTTTCTATTTTTTCTTGTATCAGTTCTGGTAAGTTATGTTTTTCTAGGAAGTTTTCCATCTTAAATACATGTGTAAATTTAGTCACATAAAGTTCATATCTTATTAATTATTTGTCTCTAGGATTTGTAACAATGTCCCCTTTTTTGTTCCTGGTGTTGATAACTTGTATGTGTCTTTTGTTATCAGTATTGCTCCTGGCTTTATCAGCTTTCTTAGTATTCTAAAGAACCAGTTTTTTGCTTTGATTATTTTCTGTATTGTATGTCTGTCTCTGTGACATTACTTTCTACTCTTAGTGACATTACTTTCTACTCTTACTTCCTTCTGTCCACATTTTCAGGTTTAAATTGCTATTCTTTTTCTTCTTAAGATGCCTGCTTGAATAACTGATTTTATTTCTTTTCTAATACGCTTTTAAGGCTATAAATCATCTTCTCAATATAGCTTTAGTTACATCCTATTTTTTTATGTTAGACTTTCATTGTTTTTCATTGTTAAAAATACTTTCTAATTTCTGTTGCGCTTTCTCCTTTGACCCATGGATCAATTATAAATGAATGGCTTAATTTCCAAATTTTCAGGAATTTTCTAGCTGATCTTTTCTAATTGATTTCTAGCTTAATTCCATGATGATCAGAGAACACACTGAATAATTTCAGTTCTTTAAAATTTGTTGAAACTTGCTTCAGGGCCCTGCATATGATCAATTTTGGAAAATGTTTCATATGAAAAGAATATATGTTCTGCTTTTCTTGGGTACAGTGTTCTATGAATAACATCTCAACTCGATAATCATGTTAACTAGGCCTCATACTGAATTTTTTGTCTGCTTGTTGTATCAGTTACTGAGAAAGGTATATTAAACATCTTCACTCTGATTGTAGATTTGTCTGTTTCTCCTTTTAGTCGTCCTTTTTGCTTTATGTATTTTGGAGCTATGTTTCTGGATGTTTAAAAATTTAGAAATGTATTTTTGTATTGGATTGATCCTTTTATCATTGTAAAAAGGAACCTGTCTTTATAATGTCTTTCCTTAAAGTCTATTTTGATATTAAAATAGCTGTATCACATTAACCTTGATATTTGCATAGTGTGTATTTTTCCACTCTTTGAGGACTTTTGACTTTTCTGTATCCTTATGTTTAAGTGTGGCTCTTGTAAGCGGCATACAGTTATGTTTTGTTTTTTACATATTTGGATAATCTGCCCTTAATTACTTAAATCATTTATATATATTATACTTATGGATATATTTGGGTTTAAATCTTCCATCTTACAATTTGTTTTCTATTTATTCCATTCTGTATTCCTTTTTCTCTCCTTCTTTTGGATTAATCAAGTATTTATTATTCATTCCTCCTCCCCCGTTTTGGTTCTGTATGTTCTTTATTCTTTTAGTAGTTAGCCTAGAAATTACAACATGCATCTTTAACTTATTAGAGTGTAATATCAACTAGTACTTTTATTGCTTTTAAAAGAATGTTGGTATTGTAGAATACCTTACTCTATTTGTCTCTTTCCAGCCTTTTATATTATTGTCAGGCATTTTAATTATACAGACATCGTACATTCTACACAAGATTATTATTGTTGTTTTACAAAATAATATTTATATAAATTTACCTGTATTGGTCATTATTCTTTCTTGCATTTCCATGTTCCCATCTGAGATCATTTTTCATTTTTAAGTTTAATGTAGGTCTAAAGATAATGAATTTTCCCAGTTTTAAGACATTCTGTCTTAAAATGTCTTTATTTCATCTTTTTAAAACACAGCTTTATTGAGGGTAATTTACTTACTATAAAATACATCCATTTAAAATGTACAATTTAATGGTTTCTAGTATGTTCAGAGGTGTGCAACCATTGCCACAATCCTATTTTAAAATATTTCCATCACCCCAGAAAGATCCATTGTGTCCATTTGCAGTCATTCCCATTCTCACCCCTAGTCCCAGGAAATTATTATTCCACTGTCTCTTTAGATTTGCCTTTTCTGATAATATAAATGCAATTCATACAATATGTGGTCCCTTGTGTCTGGCTTCTTTCATTTAGTGTGTTTTAAAGGCCCACTCGTGTTGCAGCATGTGTCAGTAGTTCATTCTTGTTTATCGCAGAATAGAATTCTATTGTATGGTTATACCACATCTTGTCTGTTCATTCACCAGTTGATAGACATTTGGATTATTTCCACTTTTTGGCTATTATGAATAGTGCTGCTGAGCATTTGCATACAAGTCTTTGTGTGGATATATTTTTATTTCTCTTGTGTATATACCTAGGAGGTTTGCATGGTAAATTTATGTTTAACTTTTTAAGAAACTGCCAAACTGTTTCCCAAAGTGGCTGCATCACTTTACATTCCTACTAGTTATATATAAAGGTTTCAGTTTCTCCATATCCTCACCAACACTTGTATTTTTAATTACAGCCTTTCTAGTGGGTATGAAGAGGTATCTTACTGTGTTTCTATTTTGTATTTCCCTCATGGCCAGTGATGTTGAGCATTTTTCCGCAAGTGCTTATTGGCTTGATGCCTTTCATCAGTTTGGGAAAAATTCTCAGCTATAATCTCTTTGAATATCACTCTCTCTCATTCCATTCTCAGATTCCAGTTACATGTAGTTTAGATTTTTGTACCATGTCCAATATGTATCTTATGATTTTTAAAAAATACTTTTTTCTCTTTGTACTTAGCCTGGATATTTACTGTTTACCTACCCTCAAGTTCACTAATCCTTCCTCACCTGTGTCTAATTTTTCATTAATCCCATACATAAAATTCCCTATTTAATATATCAGTTCTAGAATTCTCACTTAATTCTTTACAGTTTTCAGTTTTCTGGTGACATAGTCAATCTTGTTTTCTCTTTTCTTGGATGTATCAATCTTGGCTGTTTCGAAGTCCATGTCCAGTAGAAGTCGGTTGTGTGAATTCCTTTCAGGTCCATTTCTCTTTTGGTCCTATTTTGTAGTATGCTTGTTAATTTTTTTTTTTTGGCCACACTGAGCGGCATGTGGGATGTTAGTTCCCCAACCAGGGATCAAACCTGTGCCCCCTGCAGTGGAAGCATGGAGACTTAACCACTGGACTGCCAGGGAAGTCCCTATGCTTGGTAATTTTTGATGGGATGCTGGAGATTGTATATGAAAAACTGGAAGCTGTGGATGAAATTATCCTCTTCCAGAGAGGATTCACCATATTCTCTAGCAAACAACTAGAGCAGGAACATCTCAATCCAGTCAAGAACTGAGATTGTGAGACTGCTGAATGCTCTGCTGTACTTTTCACCTACATTTTTTTCCCTTTTAGTTTCTCATCTCATACAACATAAAAATTAGTAAATGCTTGAGAAGAAAACCAGCCTAGGTTGCTTCTCTACAGGTCTCTTTTCCCAGGATCATTGCCCCTCAAGTCTCGGGTGCCTTAGAAACTCTCCGATGACTTCAAATAGATGTTGCATGCATTCTGTTCAGCCTTTCTTGTTTTCAGTGGAAGAGCATAACAAACTAATTTGTCATAGCTAGAAATGGAAACATACAAAGAGTTATTTTTGAACCCACATTCTGGATGTTTGCTCTGACATTATATTTTTTTCTGTTTTATTACTTTACTTGTCTTGAAAAGACCAGAAAAGAAAAGTATGTACTACCTTTAAGATGTCATGTTTATAACATGAGCTTTAAGATGTAATGAACTTTACAGCGTACAGTTGGGGTTGTCCTGAACAGTTAAGGCCTCATCATTACTCCTGTGTAATGCGTCCCCCCAGCAAAATAAGTTGATTCTGCTTTTAAAATAATTGGTCTCAGTGAATTTGAATTCTGATATATAATTAGCTGGAGCCTACCTATATCTAGGTTTTTTTTTTTTTAAGTTAGTATTGATTTTTCACTTTGACAGACAGGATCAACCCCATAGCATTTCCACATACTACCTAATGAAAACACCAATCACCAACAAACCACCAATGATGAAAATAATGCTACATCTCGTTTTCCCACTTTCCATTCCAGATAGGCACTCTCTCTAGGCCACTAATCTTTGGGCTCAGATCTATCCACACTTAAGAGTGGTATATCCCTATGGTAGGAAACAATTGGAATTTTTTTCTCAGTCCACATGGCACAATTGAGCTTCCTTTTAAATCTACAATCCTGACTTGAATCCCCATGTTCCCCAGTCTTCTGGGTTTGACTGCCTCTGTTGCCTGTCTGCTCAGATGTCTCACCCACTGCCTGTGCTGGCCTTTGGCAGCAACTGCAAGCCTAGGCCAGTTCTTTGATCCCAGTTGTCCAGATCTACTCTAAGGAATAGCTTCAGAGGCACATTCTCTTGGCTCTGAATGTACCTTCTTGCTTAGCATTCATCAGACCCAGTACTTTCCAAGTTGGAAATAGGAATGTCACCCTTATTTTACCATTAAAAGTTTTTTTAAGTATTAGCAAATTATTGACTGGTGGATTTTTGCAGAAACTAATGCCTGTGGCTGTAATACATCTCCAGTCAAAAATGTGTTAAATATGAATTCTTATACATATTAATATGTATAATAATATGAGTTACATGTATATTTAGGCAGAGCCATATGTCTATATAAAACAGTGAAATTTCTTTTTTTTGGGCTGCGTTGGGTCATTGCTGCACATGGGCTTTCTCTAGTTGTGGCAAGTGGGGGCTGCTCTTCCTTGAGGGGCTTCTCATTGCGGTGGCTTCTCTAGTTGCGGAGCACCGGCTCTAGGTGCATGGGCTTCAGTAGTTGTGGCTCACGGGCTCTAGAGTGCAGGCTCCATAGTTGTGGTGCATGGGCTTAGTTGCTGCACGGCATGTGGGATCTTGCCAGACCAGGGCTCGAACCTGTGTCCCCTGCATTGGAAGGTGGATTCTTAACCACTGCGCCACCAGGGAAGCCCTCTTTACTTTTTATACCTAACTTTTCCTGAGAAGTCCAGGAAAGATGCATTTTTTATAGCTATTCTTTACAGGAGAATACAAAATTTGAGAGAAAATTAACTATTGAGTTTAAACCTATTAGAAGGCTGCCTCTAGCTGTCACTAGTCTGGGCTGGTTTTGATAGTGAATTAAAAGCCAAATCAAAACAAAGAAAACCAAAATAGTTACTCCATCCTTCAGCCTGCTGTCCTTTCTAGAGAGATTTTGGTGAACCCAAGTTGCTGTACCTTTATACCAGTGTCTGACTTGGAGTGATATTCTGCAGGATTCACACTGAAATGATTGAAGTCATATTCATGAATTAAACAGGAAATATTAATGGTTCATGAACTGATAGCTATTTTATTCTATCAAGTTAGGATTGGGTCTCATAAATCAAACTATTTTTTACTGCTTGCTAAAATTCACTTTTAATAGGAAGAAAATCTGTAATTAGAATTGTCCCATAAGGTGGAGAGCAAAGACTTTTCTTATTCACACTGAATCTCCCCATGCCTGAACAGCACTAGATACAGAATAGGCATTCAGTATTTGAAAATGAAAGAACAGTCTCCCTTTTCTCTCTCTCACTTTTAATGTCCATTTATGTATTGTCTTTGGCTACTTTTGTGCTACAACTGAGTTGAGTGTTGTGACAGATGCAGCTAGCTAACTATCCAGAATGTTTACTATTTGGCTATTTTTTGGAAAACTCACCAACCCCCGTTTTAGGTTATAGTGATCAGGAAACACCTTACGGTTCTTGAAGGACATTTTTGCTAGGTATAGAATTCAAGTTTGGCTACTATCTTCTTTCAGCACTTTCTATTGTTTTGTTGTTTTCAATTATGTTTTTTTGTTTATCTGATTATTTTTATGCCCTGATTATTCATATCAAAAATTATAACAAAAACGTGTTGACCAGTACTTTCCAGGCACTTTTCATTCTTTAGATTCAATTTCTCTTTGTCACAGAATTATTTATCTTTTGTGTATTTTAATATTTGCCTCTTCCATTTATTCTAGTGTGGGCCTCCTGACAGGAAGTTCTCTGGGTTTTTTATTTGAAAATAACTTTCACTTTTATTCTTGAAGAATCATTTTGCTAGGTGTAGAATTCAAATATGGCTGCTATTTTCTTTCAGTACCTGGACCATATACTTCTATTATCCTCCAGCTTCCATTATTTTTGTTACGAATTCATCTGTAAGGTGAGTTGTTGCTCCTTTAAATTCTCCTCCCTGCCTCACTATGGTTGTGCCTTAGCCTTTGCTATAGTTTTCAGCACTTTACCATAATGTGCTTAGATACGGTTTTTGGGGGTATATTCTGCATGGGGTTACTGGTGCCTTCAAATCTGTCATTTGATAAGTCATTAATTTGGTGTCATTATTCTTGGAAAACTTTTAGCCAATAATTTTGCATATATTGCTTCTGTCCCATTTTTCTCTTCTTTTTCGCCTCTACTTCTAGAGAATCTCTTTTCAGTTACATCTAATCTGTTGTTAAGGCCATTTATGGAGTTTGTCATTTCTATTATTATGTCTTTCAGGTCTAGGTTCTATATTTTAAATATAATTTCTAGTTCTTGGCCAAGATTCTCCATTTTTAAGTTTCCTTGACCATATTAAAGACAGTTATTGCAAAATCTGTTTCCAGTAACTCCTTTATTTGGATCTCTTGTGTGTTTCTTTCTATTGTCTGTTTTTTTTTTTTCCGGTTTTCAATTATGTTTTGTTTCCTTCTGTACCTGGTTATTTTTATGCCCTGATTATTACATATCAAACTATAATAAATATGTGTGGCCCCATATGATGCTATCTTCCTCTATCTTCCAAATGATTTGTCATTTTGGTAGGCAGGTAAGGGTATTAGCAATCCTGGATTACATTAATGAATTATAATTCAGATGATTCAAAACTGGCCTTCAATCTGTTTGTGGGAGGAACAGTTTCTGGTTAGTCATTACTTCCTAGATCAACTCAAAGCCTTGGGTGGTTATTCAAGCACCACCTACCTACTTGATGCCTCTCACTACCAGTTGTTTCCCACTAGCACTTCACTGTTAAAAAAGAAAAAAAAAATTGTATGCTTGGCTTTTCAGGCCTTTAGCTACCTTTCTGTAATCCGCACATGTTCCTCGAGAAAAAAAATAGTCCTCAAATCGGGTACAACTTTCTCAGTTTGTTTTCTTCTGGCTATTGCTGCAATATTTCAATGACTTAGTTCCTTGGGATTTTCTATGATCTGTATTTCTTAGTCTGGCATTTGTGGAAATAGATGTTGAACGGTGTAGTAGATGCTGGGATGTACCACCCAGAATCCCTTTCACAAATAACAAGCTCTTTCCAGAGGTGCTGGCCTCTGACTGCTCACAGCTGAATTTTTCTCTGGAGATGGCTCTCAGCTTATGGCAGTTGCCTTGCCCAAGGAGACAATGCCTGCTCATTCCTGCAGGCAGTCTAAACCAAATGACTGGTTGGTGTACAGGTAAAGGCTCAGTGACAGTGCCTCAGTTTAGGACTTCTGTGGAGGGTCATTTCAGCTTTAGGGCTAGAGATCTGAATGGGACATCTGTGGAAAGTTCCTATCAGTTCAACTTAGCCCTTCACATAATTCTGCATCTCTCTTTCCTTACAGGTCTTGTTTCAGAGAGTACTCCCAATTAACCTACCACAGAGTTCTAGGAAATCATATTTATGAGTCACTACTTTGCTTTTAATATAGTCATAGTATTTCTTTTTGTTATATTTAATTCATTCTGGAGGAGAGGAAGTTGTGTTAGGAGAAATAGAACATTTGGTAGAAGTGATATACTTTGGCTATGACGGAGGCAATTAAGATATATTTTGTCTTAGTCTTTTGCCTGAGGGGGCACATCTTTACTTTTTGTTTTACATTCTCTCCTTTTTTTTTTTTTTTTTTTTTGTGGTACGTGGGCCTCTCACTGTTGTGGCCTCTCCCGTTGCGGAGCACAGGCTCCGGACGCGCAGGCCCAGCAGCCATGGCTCACGGGCCCAGCCGTTCCGCGGCATGTGGGATCCTCCCAGACCGGGGTACGAACCCGTGTCCCCTGCATTGACAGGCACACTCTCAACCACTGCACCACCAGGGAAGCCCCCATTCTCTCCTTTTTTAAAAAAATTGAGATAAAACTGACATACAACATTAGTTTCAGGTGTACAACATAATGATTAGATTTTGTATATACTGTGAAATGATTACAGTAAGTCTAGTTAACATCACTCCATACACATTTTTGTGATGAGAGCTTTAAAAATTTACTCTTAGCAACTTTCAAATACATAATTCAGTATTATTAACTATAGTCACCGTGCTATACATTACATCGCCAGGACTTAATTTTATAGCTAGAAGTTTATATCTTTTGACCCCCTTTACCCATTTCACCCACTCTCCCCACCTCTGGCAACCACCAGTCTGTTCTCTATAGCTATGAGCCTGGGTGGTAGTGGAGTTTTTGTTTTGGATTCCACACAGAAGTGAGATCATACAGTTCAATATTTGTCTTTCTCTGACTTACTTAGCATAATGCCCTCAAGGTATATCCATGCTGTCACAAATGGCAAGAGTTCCTTCTTTTTTATGACTCATTGTGTGTGTGTGTGTGTGTGTGTGTGTGTGTGTGTACCACATCTTTTTATTTTTTGCTGTTGGGTCTTCATTGCTGTGCGCGGGGTTTCTCTAGTTGGCGGCGAGTGGGTGCTACTCTTCGTTGTAGTGCCTGGGCTTCTCATTGCGGTGGCTTCTCTTGTTGCAGAGCACGGGCTCTAGGCGTGTGGGCTCTAGAGCGCAGGCTCAGTAGTTGTGGCACACGGGCTTAGTTGCTCCGCTGCATGTGGGATCTTCCCGGACCAGGGATTGAACCCATGTCCCCTGCATTGGCAGGTGGATTCTTAACAACTGCACCACCAGGGAAGTCCCCGCATTTTCTTTATTCATCCATTGACAGACACTTGGGTTGTTTCCATGTCTTGGCTATTTAAGTAATGCTGCAGTGAACACTGGTGGTTCATGTATCTGTTTTAATGTTTTCATTTCCTTCAAATGAATACCTAGAAGTAGAATTGCTGGATCATATGTTAGTGATATTTTTAATTTTCTCAGGAACCTCCATCCATTTTCCTTAGTAGCTCCACCAACTTACACTCCCACTAACAGTGCACAAGGGTTCCCTTCTTTCCAGATCTTTGCCAACACATTATTTCTTGTGTTTTTGATTAATAGCTATTCCAGCAGGTGTGAGGTGACATGTGATGTAGTTTTGACTTGCATTTACCTGACGATTAGTAATGTTCAGTACCTTTTCATGTACCTGTGGCTTCTGTATGTCTTCTTTGGAAAAATATCTTTTCATAACCTCTATCCATATTTAAACTGGGTGGTTTTTGCTGTTGAGTTATATGAGTTCTTTATACATTTTGGATCTTACCCCCTTATCAGATATATAATTTGCAAATATTTGCTCCCATTCTGTAGATTGCCTCTTCATTTCATTTTGTTGGTTTCTTTTGCTGTGTAGGTGCTTTTTAGTTTGATGTAGCCCCACTTGTATTTTACTTTTGTTCCCTTTGCTTTTTGTCAGATCCAAAAAAATTATTGCTAAGACCAATGTCAAGGAAATTACTGTGTATGTTTTCTTCTAAGAGTTTTATGGTCTCAGGTCTACTTGTCAAGTCTTTTTTTTTTTTACGTCTTTATTGGAGTATAATTGCTTTACAA
Source organism: Mesoplodon densirostris (assembly GCF_025265405.1). Taxonomy (NCBI): domain Eukaryota; kingdom Metazoa; phylum Chordata; class Mammalia; order Artiodactyla; family Ziphiidae; genus Mesoplodon; species Mesoplodon densirostris. Next base: position 75,101,501 of record NC_082671.1, read on the forward strand.
TGGTGTGTTAGTTTCTGCTTTATAACAAAATGAATCAGTTATACATATACATATGTTCCCATATCTCTTCCCTCTTGCATCTCCCTCCCTCCCACCCTCCCTATGCCACCCCTCTAAGTGGTCACAAAGCCCCGAGCTGATCTCCCTGTGCTATGTGGCTGCCTCCCACTAGCTATCTATTTTACGTTTGGTAGTGTATATATGTCCATGCCTATCTCTCCGTTTGTCACAGCTTACCCTTCCCCCTCCCCATACCCTCAAGTCCATTCTCTAGTAGGTCTGTGTCTTTATTCCTGTTTTACACCTAGGTTCTTCATGACATTTTTTTTCTTAAATTCCATATATATGTCTTAGCATACGGTATTTGTCTTTCTCTTTCTGACTTACTTAACTCTGTGTGACAGACTCTAGGTCCATCCACCTCATTACAAATAGCTCAGTTTCATTTCATTTTATGGCTGAGTAACATCCCATTGTATATATGTGCCACATCTTCTTTATCCATTCATCCGATGATGGACACTTAGGTTGTTTCCATCTCTGGGCTATTGTAAATAGAGCTGCAATGAACATTTTGGTACATGACTCTTTTTGAATTATGGTTTTCTCAGGGTATATGCCCAGTAGTGGGATTGCTGGGTCATATGGTAGTTCTATTTGTAGTTTTTTAAGGAACCTCCATACTGTTCTCCATAGTGGCTGTACCAATTCACAATCCCACCAGCAGTGCAAGAGTGTTCCCTTTTCTCCACACCCTCTCCAGCATTTATTGTTTCTAGTTTTGTTGATGATGGCTATTCTGACTGGTCTGAAATGATATCTCGTTGTAGTTTTGATTTGCGTTTCTCTAATGATTAGTGATGTTGAGCATCTTTTCATGTGTTTGTTGGCAATCTGTATATCTTCTTTTGAGAAATGTCTATTTAGGTCTTCTGCCCATTTTTCGATTGGGTTGTTTTTTTTTTTGTTATTGAGCTGCATGAGCTGCTTATAAATTTTGGAGATTAATCCTTTGTCAGTTGCTTCATTTGCAAATATTTTCTGCCAGTCTGAGGGTTGTCTTTTGGTCTTGTTTATGGTTTCCTTTGCTGTGCAAAAGCTTTGAAGTTTCATTAGGCCCCATTTGTTTATTTTTGTTTTTCCATTTCTCTAGGGGGTGGGTCAGAAAGGATCTTGCTGTGATTTATGTCATAGAGTGTTTTTGCCTATGTTTTCCTCTAAGAGTTTGATAGTTTCTGGCCTTACATTTAGGTCTTTAATCCATTTTGAGCTTATTTTTGTGTATGGTGTTAGGGAGTGATCTAATCTCATACTTTTACATGTCCCTGTCCAGTTTTCCCAGCACCAGTTATTGAAGAGGCTGTCTTTTCTCCACTGTATATACTTGCCTCCTGTATCAAAGATAAGGTGACCATATGTGCATGGGTTTATCTCTGGGCTTTCTATCCTGTTCCATTGATGTATATTTCTGTTTTTGTGCCAGTACCATTCTGTCTTGGTTACTGTAGCTTTGTAGTATAGTCTGAAGTCAGGGAGCCTGATTCTTCCAGCTCCATTTTTCGTTCTCAATATTGCTTTGGCTATTCGGGGCCTTTTGTGTTTCCATACAAATTGTGAAATTTTCTGTTCTAGTTCTGTGAAGAATGCCAGTGGTAGTTTGATAGGGATTGCATTGAATCTGTAGATTGCTTTGGGTAGTAGAGTCATTTTCATAATGTTGATTCTTGCAATCCAAGAACATGGTATATCTCTCCATCTATTTGTATTATCTTTAATTTCTTTCATCAGTGTCTTATAATTTTCTGCATACCAGTCTTTTGTCTCCTTAGGTAGGTTTATTCCTAGGTATTTTATTCTTTTTGTTGCAGTGGTAAATGGGAGTGTTTTCTTGATTTCACTTTCAGATTTTTCATCATTAGTGTACAGGAATGCCAGAGATTTCTGTGCATTAATTTTGTATCCTGCTACTTTACCAAATTCATTGATTAGCTTTAGATTTCTGATAGCATCTTTAGGATTCTCTATGTGTAGTATCATGTCATCTGCAAACAGTGACAGCTTTACTTTCTATTCCAATTTGGATTACTTTTATTTCTTCTGTGGTTGCTGTGGCTAAAACTTCCAAAACTATGTTGAATAAGAGTGGTGAGAGTGGGCAACCTTGTCTTGTTCCTGATCTTAGTGGAAATGGTTTCAGTTTCTCACCATTGAGGACGATGTTGGCTGTGGGTTTTTCATATATGGCCTATATTATGTTGAGGAAAGTTCCCTCTGTGCCTACTTTCTGAAGGGTTTTTATCATAAATGGGTGTTGAATTTTGTCGAAAGCTTTCTCTGCATCTCTTGAGATCATGTGGTTTTTCTACTTCACTTTGTTAATATGGTGTATCACATTGATTGATTTGCAAATATTGAAGAATCCTTGCATTCCTGGAATAAACCCCACTTGATCATGGTATATGATTCTTTTAATGTGCTGTTGGATTCTGTTTGCTAGTATTTTGGTGAGAATTTTTGCATCTATGTTCATCAGTGATATTGGCCTGTAGTTTTCTTTCTTTGTGACATCCTTGTCCGGTTTTGGTATCAAGGTGATGGTGGCCTCGTAGAATGAGTTTGGGAGTGTTCCTCCCTCTGCTATATTTTGGAAAGAGTCTGAGAAGGATAGGTGTTAGCTCTTCTCTAAATGTTTGATAGAATTTGCCTGTGAAGCCATCTGGTCCTGGGCTTTTGTTTGTTGGAAGATTTTTAATCACAGTTTCAATTTCAGTGCTAGTGATTGGTCTGTTCATATTTTCTATTTCTTCCTGGTTCAGTCTTGGCAGGTTGTGCATTTCTAAGAATTTGTCCATTTCTTCCAGGTTGTCCATTTTATTGGCATAGAGTTGCTTGTAGTAATCTCTCATGATCTTTTGTATTTCTGCAGTGTCAGTTGTTACTTCTCCTTTTTCATTTCTAATTCTATTGATTTGAGTCTTTTTTTTCCTTGATGAGTCTGGCTAATGGTTTATCAATTTTGTTTATCTTCTCAAAGAACCAGCTTTTAGTTTTACTGATCTTTGCTATCGTTTCCTTCATTTCTTTTTCATTTATTTCTGATCTGATTTTTATGATTTCTTTCCTTCTGCTAACTTTGGGATGTTTTTGTTCTTCTTTCTCTAATTGCTTTAGGTGCAAGGTTAGGTTGTTTATTCGAGATGTTTCCTGTTTCTTAAGGTGGGATTGTATTGCTATAAACTTCCCTCTTAGAACTGCTTTTGCTGCATCCCATAGGTTTTGGGTCGTCGTGTCTCCATTGTCATTTGTTTCTAGGTATTTTTTTATTTCCTCCTTGATTTCTTCAGTGATCACTTCGTTATTTAGTGTATTGTTTAGCCTCCATGTGTTTGTATTTTTTACAGATCTTTTCCTGTAATTGATGTCTAGTCTCATAGCATTGTGGCTGGAAAAGATACTTGATACAAATTCAATTTTCCTAAATTTACCAAGGCTTGATTTGTGACCCAAGATATGCTCTATCCTGGAGAATGTTCCATGAGCACTTGAGAAAAATGTGTATTCTGTTGTTTTTGGATGGAATGTCCTATAAATATCAATTAAGTCCATCTTCTTTAATGTATCATTTAAAGCTTGTATATCCTTATTTATTTTCGTTTTGGATGATCTGTCCATTGGTGAAAGTGGGGTGTTAAAGTCCCCCTACTATGAATGTGTTACTGTCGATTTCCCCTTTTATGGGTGTTAGTATTTGCCTTATGTATTGAGGTGCTCCTATGTTGGGTGCATAAATATTTACAATTGTTATATCTTCTTCTTGGATTGATTCCTTGATCATTATGTAGTGTCCTTCTTTGTCTCTTGTAATAGTCTTTATTTTAAAGTCTCTTTTGTCTGATATTAGAATTGCTACTCCAGCTTTCCTTTGGTTTCCATTTGCATGGAATATCTTTTTCCATCCCCTTACTTTCAGCCTGTATGTGTCTCTAGGTCTGAAGTGGGTCTCTCGTAGACAGCATATATATGGGTCTTGTTTTTGTATCCATTCATCCAATCTGTGTCTTTTGGTGGGAGCATTTAGTCCATTTATATTTAAGGTAATTATTATCATTATTATTATTATTTTTTGCTGTGTTGGGTCTTCATTTCTGTGCGAGGGCTTTCTCTAGTTGTGGCAAGCGGGGGCCACTCTTCATCGCAGTGCGCGGACCTCTCACTCTCGCGGCCTCTCGTTGCAGAGCACAGGCTCCAGATGCACAGGCTCAGTAGTTGTGGCTCACGGGCCTAGTTGCTCCGTGGCATGTGGGATCCTCCCAGACCAGGGCTTCAACCCGTGTCCCCTGCATTAGCAGGCAGATTCTCAACCACTGCGCCACCAGGGAAGCCCTAAGGTAATTATTGATATGTATGTTCCTATTCCCATTTTCTTAATTGTTTTTGGTGTGTTATTGTAGTTCTTTTCCTTCTGTTGTGTTTCTTGCCTAGAGAAGTTCCTTTAGCATTTGTTGTAAAGCTGGTTTGGTGGTGCTGAACTCTCTCAGCTTTTGCTTGTCTGTAAAGGTTTTAATTTCTCCATCAAATCTGAATGAGATCCTTGCTGGGTAGAGTAATCTTGGTTGCAGGTTTTTCTCCTTCATCACTTTAAATATGTCCTGCCAGTCCCTTCTGGCTTGCAGAGTTTCTGCTGAAAGATCTGCTGTTAACCTTATAGGGATTCCCTTGTGTGTTATTTGTTGTTTCTCCCTTGCTGCTTTTAATATGTTTTCTTTGCATTTAATTTTTGACAGTTTGATTAATATGTCTTGGTGTATTTCTCCTTGGATTTATCCTGTATGGGACTCTCTGTGCTTCCTGGACTTGATTAACTATTTCCTTTCCTATATTAGGGAAGTTTTCAACTATAATCTCTTCAAATATTTTCTTAGTCCCTTTCTCTCTTCTTCTGGAACCCCTATAATTCGAATGTTGGTGTGTTTAATGTTGTCCCAGAGTTCTCTGAGACTGTCCTCTGTTCTTTTCATTCTTTTTTCTTTATTGTGCTCTGCAGTAGTTATTTCCACTATTTTATCTTCCAGGTCACTTATCCGTTCTTCTGCCTCAGTTATTCTGCTATTGATCCCATCTATTTTTAATTTCATTTATTGTGTTGTTCATTGTTGCTTGTTTCATCTTTAGTTCTCTTAGGTCCTCGTTAAATGTTTCTTGCATTTTGTCTATTCTATTTCCAAGGTTTTGGATCATCTTTACTATCATTATTCTGAATTCTTTTTCAGGTAGACTGCCTATTTCCTCTTCATTTTTTAGGTCTGGTGGGTTTTTATCTTGCTCCTTCATCTGCTGTGTGTTTTCCTGTCTTCTCATTTTGCTTATCTTACTGTGTTTGGGGTCTCCTTTTTGCAGGCTGCAGGTTTGTAGTTCCCGTTATTTTTGGTGTCTGTCTGCAGTGGCTAAAGTTGGTTCAGTGGGTTGTGTAGGCTTCCTGGTGGAGGGGACTAGTGCCTGTGTTTTGGTGGATGAGGCTGGATCTTGTGTTTCTGGTGGGCAGGTCCACGTCTGGTGGTGTCTTTTGGGATGTCTGTGGACTTAAGGTTTTAGGCAGCCTCTCTGCTAATGGGTGGGGTTGTGTTCCTGTCTTGCTAGTTGTTTGGCATAGGGTGTCCAGCACTGTAGCTTGCTGGTCGTTCAGTGAAGCTGGGTGCTGGTGTTGAGATGGAGATCTCTGGGAGATTTTCATCGTTTGATATTATGTGGAGCTGGGAGGTCTCTTGTGGACCAGTGTTCTGAAGTTGGCTCTCCCACCTCAGAGGCACAGCACTGACTCCTGGCTGCAGCACCAAGAGCCTTTCACGGCTCAGAATAAAAGGGAGAAAAAGTAGAAAGGGAGAGGGAGGGAGGAAGGAAGGAGGGAAGGAAGGAAAGAAAGATACAATAAAGATAAAATAAAGTTATTAAAAAATAATTATTAAGAAAAAATTTAAAAACAAAAAAATAGAACCCTAGGACAAATGGTGGAAGCAAAGCTATACAGACAAAATCTCACACAGAGGCATACACATACACACTCACAAAAAGAGGAAAAGGGAAAAAAATTCACAAATCTTGATCTCAAAGTCCACCTCCTCAATTTGGGATGGTTCGTTGTCTATTCATGTATCCCACAGATGCAGGGTACATCAAATTGATTGTGGAGCTTTAATCCGCTGCTTCTGAGGCTGCTGGGAGAGATTTCCCTTTCTCTTCTTTGTTCTCACATTTCCTGGGGCTCAGCTTTGGATTTGGCCCCGCCTCTGCATGTAGGTTGCCGGAGGGTGTCTGTTCTTCGCTCAGACAGGACGGGGTTAAAGGAGCAGCTGCTTCCAGGACTCTGGCTCAGTCAGGCCGTGGGGGAGGGAGGGGTACGGAGTGCAGGGCGAGCCTGTGGCGGCAGAGGCCAGCATGATGTTGCACCAGCCTGAGGTGCGCCGTGCATCCTCCCGGGGAAGTTGTCCCTGGATCCCGGTACCCTGGCAGTTGCACAGGCTCCCCGGAAGGGGCGTGTGGATAGTGATCTGTGCTCGCACCCAGGCTTCTTGGTGGTGGCAGCAGCAGCCTTAGCGTCTCACGCCCGTCTCTGGTGTCTGCGCTTTTAGCCGCGGCTCGCGCCCATCTCTGGAGCTCCTTTAAGCAGCACCCTTAATCCCCTCTCCTCATGCACCAGGAAACAAAGAGGGAAGAAAAAGTCTCTTGCCTCTTTGGCAAGTCCAGACTTTTCCCTGGACTCCCTCCCGGCTAGCCGTGGTGCACTAACCCCCTGCAGGCTGAGTTCACGCTGCCAACCCCAGTCCTCTACCTGCACTCCGACCGAAGCCCGAGCCACAGCTCCCAGCCCCGCCCACCCTGGCGGGTGAGCAGACAAGCCTCTTGGGCTGGTGAGTGCCAGTCGGCACCGATCCTCTGTGCGGGAAACTGTCTGCTTTGCCCTCCACACCCCTGTTGCTGTGCTCTCCTCCGCAGCTCCAAAACGTCCCCCTCTGCCACCCGCAGTCTCCGCCGGCGAAGGGGCTTCCTAGTGTGTGGAAACCTTTCCTCCTTCACAGCTCCCTCCCACTGGTGCAGGTCCCGTCCCTATCCTTTTGTCTCTGTTTACTCTTTTTCCTTTTGCCCTACCCAGGTACGTGGGGACTTTCTTGCCTTTTGAGGGGGTCTGAGGTCTTCTGCCAGCGTTCAGTAGGTGTTCTGTAGGAGCTGTTCCACGTGTAGATATATTTCTGGTGTATCTGTGGGGAGGAAGGTGATCTCTGCATCTTACTCTTCTGCCATCTTCCCCTCGTCTCTCCTATAATTCTACCGGCACAAGGTGGCCATCCCTGGTTTCACATCAACATGATCTCAGGCACAAACCTCGTTTTTTCCATTTTGTCTTTAAGTTACTTGTTGAAACAACTGGCCCGCCATCTGCACGACTGTCCCGGCTTCGGCTGCTGGGGCCCCTCCAGAGCCGGCAGCCTCAGTGAGGCCGTCCTCCCCTCGGGCTCCAGGGCAGTTTCGTGATGGTGGAGGGAAGAGGCCCTGAGCTGGGAGTTCCAGCTCTGCCTACTTGCCAAGTCTTTAATCTACATTGAGTTAATTTTTGTGTATGGTGTGAGATAGTGGTCCAGTTTCCCAACACCATTTATTGAAGAGAGAGTGCCCTTTTCCCACTGTATGTTCTTGGTTCTGTGTGGTAAATTAACCATATGCGTGGGTTTATTTCCAGGCTGTTTATTTCATTGATCTGGGTATCTGTTTTTATGCCAGTATCATACTGTTTTGATTACTATAGCTTTGTAATATAGTTTGAAATCAAGAAGCATGTGCTTTTAGCTTTGTTCTTTCTCAAGATTTCTTTGGTTATTCAGGATCTTTTGTGGTTCCCCAGAAATTACAGGATTTATTTAACTTCTGTGAAAACTGCCATTGAATTTTAACAGGGGTTGCATTGAAGATGTAGATTGCTTTGGTTAGTTCCTGCATTTCAATAGTATTCATCTCCTCCACAAGCACTGAATATCTTTCCACTTATTTGTGTCTTCAGTTTCAGCAGTGTCTTAGTTTGCAATGTATAGGTCTTTCACCTCCTTGGTTAAATTTATTCCTAGGTAGTTTAGTCTTTTTGATGCAATTGTATATGGCATTGCTTTCTTAACTTCTTTTTCTGATAGTTCGTTATTGGTGTATAGAAATGCAACAGATTTCTGTGTATTGATTTTGTATCCTGCCACTTTATTCTAAATTTTTTAAGAGTCTTTAGAATTTTCTATACATATTATGTCATCCACAAACAGTAACAATTTTACTGCTTTCTGATTTGGATTTTTATTTTTCCTAATTGCCCTGGCTAGGGCTTCCAATACTATGTTGAATAAAAGTGGTGAGTGGCAGCATCCTTGTCTTGTTCCTGATCTTAGATGAAAAGCTTTCAGCTTTTCACCACTGAATATGATGTTAGCTGTGGGCTTGTCATATATGTCCTTTATTATGTTGAGGTACATTCCCTCTATACCCACCTTGTTTTTTACCATAAATTGATATTGAATTTGTCAAATGTGATTTTTTTGCATCTATTGGATGATCCTATGAGTTTTATCTTTTTTTTTTTTGGTTAATGTGGTGTATCATATTAATTGATTTGCAGATGTTGAACTATTCTTGCATCCTTGGGGTAAATCTGACTCGATCATGGTGTATGATCCTTTTAATGTATTGTTGAATCCAGTTTGTGCTAATAATGATATTTTGTGGATTTTCACATCTATATTAGGGATATTGGCCTTTAATTTTCTTGTGGCATCCTTGTCTGGTTTTGGTATCAGGGTAATGCTGGCCTTCTAAAATGAGTTTGGAAGTATTCCCTCCACTTATATTTTTTGGAAGAGTTTGAGGATTGGTATTAACTTTGGTATAATTCACCAGTGAAGACATCTGGTCCTGGACTTTACTGGGAGGTTTTTGATTACTGACTCAACATTCTTACTAGTAATTGGTGTGTTCAGATTTTCTATTTCTTCATGATTCAGTCTTGGTAGTTGTCCGGTTTGTTGATGTACAGTGCTCACAGTAGTCTCTTATGATCCTTTGTATTTCTGGGGTATTGAGTTATAACCTTTCCCCTTTCAGTTCTGATTTTAAGTCCTCATCTCTCTTTTTTTCCGAGTCAAGCAAAAGGTTTGTCAGTTTTATCTTTTCAAAAAGTAGCTCTTGGTTTCATTGATCTTTTCTATTGTCTTTTTAGCCTCTATTCCATTTATTTCCACGCTGATCTTTTTCCTTCTGTCTACTAACTTTGGGCTTTGCTCTTTTTCTAGTTCCTTGAGGTGTAAACTGAGGTCGTTTGTTTGAAATCTTTGTTTCTTGATGGTAGGCATTTATTGCTAAGAACTTTCCTCTTATAACTACCCTTGCTGCATCCCATAAATTATGGTATGTTGTATTTCCATTTTCATTGTTCTTTTGATTTCTTGACACATTAGTTATTCAATAGGATGTTGTTTAATCCTCACATATTTGTGAAATTTTCCAATTTTCTTCTTGTAACATGTCTAGTTTCATAACTGTAGTTAGAAAAGATGCTTTATATGATTTTAGTCTTCTTAAATTTATTGAGACTCATTTGTGGTATAACATGATCTATCCTGGAGAATATTCCATGTGTGCTTGAGAATGTATTCTCTTGCTTTGGGTGGAATATTCTACATATGTCTGCTGAGTCCATCTGTTCTAATGTGTCATTTAAGGCCGATGTTTCCTTATTTTCTGTCTGAATGAGCTACCCATTGGTGAAAGTAGGGTACTAAAGTCTCCTACTAGTTATTGTATTGCTACTTCTCCTTTTAGCTCTTTTGGTATTTGCTTTATTTATTCACCCAACATAGGGGTACCTAAATATTTATTTACAAATGTTATATCCTCTTGTTGGACTATCATTATGTAATGCCTCTTTTGTTTGGTAACACTGAATACTATGCTATGGACAAAAAAAGGCATGCCACTTTTAAGAGTAGCACTAAGAACACTTATAAGTCGTGAGCACTAATTGGAGAACAGCTGGTCAGGAAAGTGTAGTCCCAGAGGGACCTGCCTGTGCTCATGGTCTACTGTGCAATCTTGGCCTAATTACCACTTTTCTAGGCCTGGGTTTACCTATCTTTTAAGATTAGAGGATTTTCCTCTCTTAAAATTCTATGAAGTACTACTTATTTTACAAACCTAGACTACCTGTGACAAATGGCATACTTAAGGAATTATTTTTAAAAAACCTTTTTTATTATCCCTTTCAAGAAATGCAAGTGGAGCCCTATAGACCACATGCTTGAAAGGTTATTAGCACAAAGACCAGCCCTGTTTGTGCTGCCACCACAGCTTCAGAGAGGAATGTCAGGCAATTTTGTTTCAGTCATTTTGATGGCTGCAGCAGGGAACACCTTCAGGCCAGCTTTAAAAAACTGAGTTAGGGTAAATAAAACAGGAAACTGTATGCTCTTCATTAAGACTCCATTGGTGTTGCTGAGCTCCTGCTCCCAAAAGGGCCACTAACAGATGAATTTCTTGTATTGCCGAGAACAAGCCTCTCTCGTCTTCCAAATGCTTCATTTACTAAAACATAAATAAATGGTTAAGAAGCCACCCTATCAGAAAACTAAGAACCTATAATATAAAGAGACTAAAATGTAGACATGAGCAATGAGGTTCTCCACCCTGTGGTGGAGATTTTGTTTTGAAAAGTATATATTTAGCACTTTATAAATGGGTAAGTAAGCAACTCAAAAGTCTAAGATAATGTTCTGAATGAAGTTTTAACTATGTTTTAAATTGGTCCTCCTTTTTTAAATACTTTACTTTCTTTGCCTTGTCCTGGATTTTATCAAATGCACCTTGATAAGAGATGTCCAAGCCCTTATAACAGTGACTCTCTCCTTCCCTTATTGTACTTCTGATCGTTTCCTACCTTCATCTTTCTCTGTATCATGATCAGAACAGAGCTTTTTGGATTTAGGACCCCAGTGGAGGGAAGAATCAGGAAGTATTAGAAGGGAACAGAATGGCCCCTTCAGGAAAGGTGGATTTTCTAGGAAGTAGTTGAAAAAAGCCAGATTTATTCACACTGGGAAGAGGAGGGCCATTCTTTGAGACCACACTATATATCCTTCCAGCTTTCCAATAAAATCTTTCGTTTTTAAAATTCAAATTTTGTCATAAAGATATTTAAAAATTATCTAAAGTGTGAAGACAAATTTATTTGCGAACATGAACATTTCCAAATTATAATTTGATCTTATCTGTTTCCTAAGCAGACTGTACTAGAGGATGCACACTGGATCCACCTTTATTATCTCCTTAATGTATTCAAGCCACTACTTTAGCTCTTATAGAACTCATCCAGAAAAAGCAGGAAATTAAGATTCTTACCTGAAGAGATTGTGCTTATATCCCAGACCCGAAGCCCTTCTTTCTGACCTCCAAAAGCATAAATAAATGGCAAATCAGGGCAACAGGAAGAACAGAAGAGAACTCCCTGAGAAGAGAATACAAAGTCAGTGAATTCAGTCTTTCCAGAAAGCTCTAATCTCAATCCCTACTCCTGTCTACAAGAACCTATGATTGGAATGGTTACTCAAAACCAACTCACCAGAATCTCTTTCAAGGCTCTTGCAAAGGTAGTTCACAGTCAAGTTGGAAGAACTATCTCTACAATACAAAGCTGGACAAGTTCAGCATGATGGACATTCTGTGAGGACAGGTGTATGCTCTGACCACTCAGGTCTCTCATCTCCACTGTCATTCTAATAGGGATTTCCTAATTAATCTAATCTGCTAAATATTCCCAGAAACTTTAATTCTCCTTTCTAAGTAATGATGCTGATACCAGATGTCATTATTCAATCATTTAAAATTTCAACTTTATTACTAGATAACATATGCATCATAGAAAATACAAAAAAGTATAAAAATCACTCTGAGATAACCAGCTGTTCATGTTTTGGGACAGGGTCTTCTAGATTTAAATATAAGCATTCAAAGACTTAAGTATTTAAATGTGTGCATGGAATGATGCTATAAAAACTGTTCTGTAACCTGCCTTTCCACAGATATTTATATATATATACATACATATACACAATTTTAAACAGCTGTGTGCAGTGTTTTATGTCTTCAATTTTTATAATTTAGTGCCTGGCATACAGTATATGCTCAATAAATATTTGATGAATGAATTACTGAATTCCAGTTATTATTTGAATTCCAGTTATTTCTAAAACTCTTGCTACTATATAGTAATCAATTTCAGTGTAGAAGAACTAGTTATACAAAGAAGTAGGTGATAAACTGACCTCAACCACTGTGGTGCCCTATAAAGGTTCAAGAATTTGAAAAAGAACAGATACATGTGTATGTATAACTGAATCACTTTACTGTATACCTGAAACTAACATTGTTAATCAACTGTACTCCAATACAAAATAAAGTTTAAAAAAAAAATGTGGCCATTCCACTTGTGTCCTTGAAAACCACCCCCTCATCATCCTTGTTTTCCCCAGCAACTGTTAATCATGTGAGTTGGAAAAGGAACCAGCTAGTCATTGATTTCTCCCCAAACTGTCCTAAGTTATAAAACTTCCACAAATTTGACTAAGCCCCAAATTAACCTCCCAACAAATCCATATTCTTTAGTGCAGTGATTCCTAGAGAAAGACAAACGACAGATCAGAAACAGAAAAAAACCAAGATGCCCAGGGATATTCTTACCATTTTCATGTCCCTAGAGTGAACTAGGCTTGGCCTATCTCCTAATATGTCCCAGATCTTCACATACTTGTCCGCTGATGCAGTCACAAGACAGCCCTTGATTTGACTACTTAGATCAAGACCTAGAGGAAGATTAGTTCAGAGACTCTCACTTTGAAATAAATATACTTCATCATAGGTTAACAGAGATGAAAGAAACAGTATTCTTGCTCACCAGAAATTTCATCATTGTGTGCATTAAGTGTAAAAATTGGCTTATCTGAACGTGCATCCAAATTATATACAAAGCCGTCATCTGTACTGGCCTGGAAAGAGTAAAAGATGGGCAAGGTAATATTACATGACAATAAAATTTAGCAAATAGTATAAAAATTTAGTAAATAGTATAAATCATTGTGAAAATCAGCTATGTACCTGACTTACCTGAAGAGCTTATTACAAATTAACATGGACATAAAGAATTTACTTGTGGGTGGATAAGTCAAGTTGGTTCTTACAAGGACTAGTTTAGCTGACATGTCTATTAGGCAGTTGGATATGAGTATGAAGCTGTGGTAGTGATACAGACTGCAGAGATATGGAAGCACAGAGGCAGAAGTTACATCCACTGAGAACAGAGGAGGTACACCCCGGGAGTGTATAATTAAGAGCACTGTGTTGAGGACAGAGACCTGGAGAGCACAGCCACTTACGGTACAGGCTGAGGAGGAGCTCACAGAAGTAAGAATCAAAGAGGGAGGAGGAAATAACAATGTTAAAGAAGCCAAGGAAAAAGGGGTTCTAAAGAAAGGAGTGACAATGCTGTCAATATTTTGGCAAAGAGATTTAATTAGATAAGGACTGAAAGGCAGATTACAGTTCCACGTTGAAGAAAGGAAGAGAAAATTTTGAAGGAATTAAGAGACCCAGTCAAGGACAGGAGACAAAAACTTGAGCCTATATACAGGCCAAGGGCAACAGCCAGGACAGGAAAAAGAGGGGAAAAAAGGACAACTGATGCAGTCTTGAAGGTGGAGCTGCAGATGGGTATAAAAACAGAAGAGGGAGATCCCATCCTTTGAGACTGGAGGGAAAGAGGTAAACCATTTTGATTACTTTCCATTTCCCTAAATATTTGTGAATTTAGTACTGATAACCATTTGTTAGCAAATAACCTAAGGAAATACGTGTGCCTGCCTGCTGAGAGCCAAAGTACAGTACAACATTCAAATATAACTGGGACTTCACGCCTGGTAACTGTAAGATGAAATCTGGCTTAAGGGAGCTCAGCTGGGAACTGCATGCAACTCCGCACAGAGGGGATTAAATGTTCCCACAAGTGCAGGAAACTTAGTAAAATTGTTCACATATTTTAAGAAAGCTGTTTTTTAAAGAATTCCTTTCCTCATTTACAAAGCACTAGGTATTTGCTTTAGGAAAATTAGGCAATATATGGATGTATCACAATTTCTCTAATTAATCTTCCCTTCTGGATAAAAGCTGGGATTTTATTTTTCCATGGATTGAAATGTCAGTGGCATCTTTGGATCCTACATGGAAAACTGTTATCCTACAGATATTAAGGGTATTTACAAAATGATCGTAAACTTTCTATCTGGGAGATGGTGGTATATTAAGTGCTATATTAAGTAAATAGGCTAGCATTTGCATCACTGGAGCTCCATTTAAGTACTAATATATAAATAAAGGAATATTTTTTGGACTGCTTTAACCATTAAAAAACATAAAAATATTACTCATGCTTAGTATTTCAAAGTAATTTTAAAATGATCAACTAATTACAACTAATAAAATGTGACACTTTGGAATGATTGGAAATTAGCAAAATCATTTCCATGTTCACTGTTTTTTTTGTGGCAAATCCATTGTTCTCTCATTAAAAATCTTTTTTTTTTAAAGAAAACTCAAACCCAAATACTTCACACTGTTAATACAGAAAAAGCTTTTCAGAGATTCTCTCTACAATGGAAGTAAAGAAAAATAGTCATTAATAACCTGATAAACAAACAGTAATATGCACACTCTTACCAAAAAATGACAAGGTGAAAAGTGATTCCAAGTCACTCTCTCGATCTGCCCACTGAATCGCCACATTCGATGGCCTTCCTCTGGACTTCGGCAGTCATACAAAGCCACCGACCTGGATGTGTTCAGGCAAAGTTAGGGTTTTAAGAGTTCAATTTTCCTGTATGTTTTAGTTTATTTTTATGAAGTGGTAATAAAACAACACCATGAAATCAAGATCCAATTATTTAAAGCCTATTTTAAGTAGAAAAATCAACTCCTCTGAAAGTAGAAGAGCTGATTTTTACTAATTGGTGGACTCTGGTCCTGTCACTTGAAGACACTGGTAGCTCTGGATGTCACAGTGGCCTTGACCTTCCCCCAGACTGAATCCTCTAGTTCCAAAATGAATCCTCTCTATTTCCAAAAGAACGGGACAATTTCTAATTTCCCCTTCCCCAGTAGTGCTCAGAGCCAGATAACTCACATCTCAGCCACATTTACTCTTTACAAGTAGGCTACTCTGTTGGAACCGAAAACAGACTTTTACAATTTTTGCATGAATCCCAACTAAAAAATGTAAATATAGGACTCTTCAAAAGGGTAAGGTATCAAAATAAAGACCGCAAGTTGGTTTCTGTTTCTACTAGCTACCTCTCACAGCTTCAGACCCAATCTGTAAAAAGCACACACATGACTGGAGACCCCCCTGTGGTTGACCATAGTGGTCCCAAGTCTTCACCTCTCCCTACATCCAAGCCCTCTGTCAGTGATTTGACAGTTCCTCCCCTAAAGGCAGAGTTCATTTCCCACTCCATGTGATGTCTATTTTGGCCAAGAGTAAGGCAGAAGTGTATTAGGTCTGAGCCCAGGTCTTAAGAGGCCTTGGTGTCTCTGCTTGGACTCCTGACCTTGCTATGGCAACAGGTGTGGGCCAGCCCACTGGTCCCAGGAAGATGTGAAACACGAGGAGGAGAGCCAGGTCTCCGGACCCAACCTAAACAAGCCAAGATGAGCAGAGCTACCAGCTGAATCTAGCCTCGATTAGCTCAACCCTGCAGGGGATAAGAAATAAATGTTCACTGCTTTAAGTCACTGAATTTTGGGATGGCTTATTTCACAGCAATGTCTAACTCATACACCCTCTAAAAAAATCAAAGTAGTTGCTAGTTAGGAACTACATTATAACAGAACCATATTCCCTTGCAGATTGAAAGGGTCAAGCTGAAAGGACAAATGAGTACTCCCACAAATTTAAACACATAAAAGCCTCAGTAATAAATTCTACCTGAGCATCAAGTGATACTTTCTGAATTAGTTCAAGAGGACAAAAACGACAGCAATAATTCCTGAAATGCTTTCTTACTTATCATATGATCCAGAAATCAGAGTCTGTGCTTCAAATGGATGAAACTGGAGAGTCTGGACCTAAAAGGAAGAAACATAAATGAATAGATCAATGTTTGTTTTGGTTTGGTAAAACTGCCTTATACTTGGTGAGACCAAATTTGGCAGTGTTTTTACAGGTTTTTCCCTTTGAAATGTAGTACTATTTAAAGAAACGTAAATGTACTGCATAATCAAAAGGACAAAACATACTTCCAAATAAAGGCTGACACTTAAAAGACACAATGCAGCATTTCCCAAAGTGTGCTTGGCAGTATACCTATGTCCCTCAAATGCTAAAGTATAATCAGAAGAAAAAATGGGAGCTGTCAAACTTACTAGGCAACTCCACACATTCTGGAAGTTTCACAATGTACATTAGCACATTAGATCCCTGGGTTCTGTAGTAACATCTGTTAAGTTCTTTAGCCCTATTTGGTGACTGATACCCCTTCATCCCTTTTTAGGAGACTGTAAAAATGCTGCAAAGCACTAATGTTCCTAGTCACTTCACCTTTCTGCACCCATTTTTGCATCTCTCAGGTGGGTAATTGTAACTATCACAAAGGGCTCTGTGAAGGATCCAGTGAGATAGCATGTCAAAGCACTTTGTAATTCACAAAAAGCCATATATAAATGTTTGGGATTATTTGTAGTCAATATATGTCTCACATTTTTTAGAATCTCTTTTATCCATTAAATCACCATACCTTGTCTGTATGTACGGCAAGGCTGGCTGCTGGTTTCCCCAAGGACATATCCCACAGAATAACAGTGTTATCAGCTGATGCACTGGCCAGTACATTTCTGAGAACGGGAGGAAACAAATCAGGTAATCTTTTAAAAATCAAGAGGATTACATGTAAGAATTCCATTTACAATACCATCAAAAAGAATAAAATACTTAGGAATAAATTCAAGAGAAAAGCAAGATTTTTAATATACTGAAAACAAGAAAAGATTGTTGAAGGAAATTAAAGAGTATCTAAATTAATGGAAGGTCATTTCATGCTCACGGACTGGAAGGCTTAACATTAAGACAGAAATATTGCCAACTACAGATTGATTTATAGATTCAACCACAATCCCAGCTGACCCTTTTGCAGAAAACTGAATGCTGGTTTTCAAATTGATATGGAAATGCAAAGGACCCAGACTAGTCAAAATAATCTCGAAAAAAGGAGAGCAAGTTGAAAAGTTCACAGTTCCTGATTTCAAAACTGACTGAAAAACAACAGTAATCGTAACAATGTGGTACTGGCATAGGACAGACATACAGAATAGAAGAGTCCAGAATTAAAGCCTCAAATTTATGTTATGTTCACTGGTTTTTGACAAGGGTGCCAAGAGTATTCGTTCTTTGTTCAATAGGGAAAAAACCAGTATCTTCAACAAATGACTCAGGGTCAACTGGATATTCTACAGCAAAAAAAAAGAAGATAGAGCCCTCCCTCACACTATACACAAAAAGTGATTCAAAATAGATCATAGGTCTACTAAACATAACAGCTAAAACTCTAAATCACTCAAAAAAAAAAAAAAAAACCCAAAAAACCCCAGGTATAAATCTTCATGACAATGGGTTAGGCAATGGTTTCTTAGATATGACACCAAAAGCAAAAACAAAAGAAATAAACTGGATATCATCAGCATGAAAAACTTTTGTGTTGCAAATAAGACTTCCAAGAAAGTGAAAAAACAACCCACAGAACAGGAGAAAATATTTGTAAATCATATATGTGATAAAGTGCTTGTATCTAGAATATATAAAGAACTCCCAACCAAATAATAAAAAGACAAACCCAATCAGAAGATGGGCAAAGGATCTGAACAGACATTTCTCCAAAGAAGATATACAAATGGCCAATGAGCATGTGAAAAGATGCTCAACACCATTAGTCATTAGGGAAATGAAAATCAGAATTAACGGGATACCACTTCATACTCACAGGATGGCTATAATGAAAAAGACAGACAAGGGCTAGCAAGATGTAGAGAAACTGGAACCCCCCTACACTGCTGGCGGGAATGTAAATGGTAGATACACTACCATATGACCTAGCAATTAAACTCTTAGGTATGTATCCAATAAAATGAAAACGTATGCCCATGCAAAAACTTGTTCATGAATGTTCACAGCAGCATTATTCATAATAGGCAAAAACAAACTAAATGTCCATTAACTGGTGAATGGATACACAAAATGTGGTATATCCATACAAGAGAATATTATTCAGCAATAGAAAATGATGTACTGATATACGCTGCAGCATGGATGGACCTTGAAAACATTATGCTAAGTGACAGAAGCCAGATATATATGGCCACGTATATGATTCCATTTCCAGGAAATGTCCAGAATAGGCAAATCCACAGAGACAGAAAGCATGAGTAGCTACCAGGGGCTGGAGGGACAGGAGAACGAGAGTGACTGCTAATGAGTATGGCATGGTTTTTGGACTGATGAAAATGTTATGGAATTAGACAGTGGTGATGGCTGCATAACTTTGTGAATATACTGAAAACTACTGAATTATATACTTTAAAAGAGTGGATTTTATGACGTGTACTTGCTAGGTCATATAGTATGAATTACATCTCAACTGTTTTTTTTTTCTTCCTTAAAAAAGAGCATTAAATGCTATTAACAGAAGAAACCCGGTATGTCTACCTCTTAGGGATCAAGCGCTAATAATGTAGTTCTACAGCGGAACACAGGCTTTAGGGCCCAGAAAACCTGAAATGGAGTCTTGGTGCTGCCACTCGCCTGCCAATGAGAATGAAACAACCAACCTCAAAGAGCTGCTATGCAAGAACCTGGCTGAGTAACTGGGACATAGCAGGCCCTTGATAAATGTTAGCTGCCTCCTAAAAATACAGATACTCCTGACATTGAAAGCTCATTCTTCAACATCGAACTTTAACATGGCTCAACACAAAATTAGGCCATTAGTGACAGTAATGTTTTTGTTCAGAAAACCAATATACTGTTGAAATAAAATGCTGATGGACTCATTTTCAGACATTATTTCCTCAATAAATTACTTCCATTATACAAACTACTTTCAGTTTTGTAACTCACATTTCAGTGATACATGCAAGGTCTCCTAGGAGGATCATGTATATTCAGGTCATGCTAGCCTTTTTCTACCATTAAGTCCCACATACAGGTCACAATGTTTTAAGTCCTTAGCATTTTATAAATTAAATATTAATTTAAATCCCCAGTATCTAGTTTATTTATATTCTATGTCTGCCAACAGCAAAAAGTTAAAATTCCACAGTACATTTTTCATCCCAGTCATTCCAAAAATATCTGAGATTCCTCCCACATTAAAGTTCTTATTGTGAGACTAAAAAAACAAAAACAAAACTTCTGAACACTACAACCGCAAGAAGAGCACTCCAACAAGAGTATGAATTAGCAGAGAACATGCATTTTTTTTTTCCTGGGAGGATTTTACTAGAAACCAAGGGCCCCACCAGTAACAAGGGCAACATGTTATTCCTCACCATAATCCTGAACTCTGTGCACCAGAGTATGGGACATATTTTAAAGCATACTGCACCTTTTCAGTAAAGAAAGGGGAAAGGAGAACCAAGATCTAAAGTAAGATTGGGAAAGGAGAGTGAAGGAGCAAAGAAATGTGTGGCACTGAAGTTAGAGATGTGAGTGCAGATGGGGAAGGAAGGGAGTACAGGTGCTGATAAGGATCTAAATGGAACCAACTGTGGGTGGGGAAAGGAATTGACGAGTCAGTTGGAATACTGAGGGGAGTTGTTCCATTAGAAAGAACTTTCAGTTGCTCAAAGTAAGAGTTGCTATATAAGAATTTATAAATAAAACTGGGTTTCTAAAAGCATGGTACACTCATTATTAGATCTCTTATTTATCTGCCCATTCGTCAGGGTCAGGGCCAATTCAAGCAAAACCCGAACAACTGCCTGTAGCCCAGCAGCAAGAGATTCATCTGGGGAAGCTTTGAAAATAAAAACAAAAACACCAGCAGATTCTTGGGCCCCTGCTCCAGAACGACTGACTCAATCTTGGGGGATTAGAGACTAGGAACTTGTACTTTAAAGGGTTACCCAGAAGTTTCTGATTTGCAGCTATGTTTGGGAAATACTAACCTTAACAACTTTCTCAGGTCCATTTCCCCAAATAGTTGTAACTCTGAAAAGGTCTGAATACAAACAAGATAGGATATCCCTCAGTAAGCCAGCACTCTGGGATCTTCCTTAGAATGTTCACAATTATAAAGTGTCCAGTGTAATAGAAATGCTTTAAAAAAAAGTGCCCTGGGTAATCCAGTTTGTTCTTACCCCCCTTAAGTAAGCTGTACTCAACCTAATGCTTACCTCCCTTGCCTTAGCAGCCCCTCAAACCAACTACACTATTAGGAAAATGGCCCCTTTGAAGTAATTGTTGTTTAAGGATAAGTATGAAAAATATGTGGATGACATGCAAAAGAATTAAGGTGAACCCTTACCTTACACAGTATAGAAAAATTAACTCAAAATGGATCAAAGACTTAAACTTAAGAGCTAAAACTATAAAACTTTTAGGGGAAAATCTTCATGACAATGGATTTGGCAATGATTTCTTGGCTATAATACTAAAAGCACAGGCAACAAAAGTAAAAATGAACTGTACTACATCAAAATGAAAAACTTCTGTGCATCAAAGAACACTTCAATAGAGTTAAAGGCAACCAATCGAATGGAGGAAAATATTGGCACATCATAAATCTCATAAGAGATTAACATTCAGAATAAAGAACTCACACAACTAGACAACAAAAAACCAAACAACCCAATTGAAAAATGGACAAAAAGACTTGGATAGACATTTCTCCAAATATATAAAAATGGCCAATAAGTACTTGAAAAGATGATCAACAGCACTAATCATTAGGGAAATGCAAATCAAAACTGCAATGAGGGCGTCCCTGGTGGCGCAGTGGTTAAGAATCCTCCTGCCAATGCAGGGGACACGGGTTCAAGCCCTGGTCTGGGAAGATCCCACATGCTGCGGAGCAACTAAGCCCGTGCGCCACAACTACTGAGCCTGCGCTCTAGAGCCCACGAGCCACAACTACTGAGCCCACGCGCCACATCTACTGAAGCCCGCACACCCTAGAGCCTGTGCTCTGCAACAAGAGAAGCCACCGCAGTGAGAAGCCCGCGCACCGCAACGAAGAGCAGCCCCTGCTCGTGGCAACTAGAGAAAGCCCGCGCACAGCAACGAAGACCCAACACAGCCAAAACTAATAAATAAATAAATGATAATAATAAATAAAATAAATTAAAAAATTTATATTAAAAAAAACTGCAATGAGATACCACATCACACCTGTTTGGATGGCTATTATGAAAACAACAATAACAAAAACAGAAGGTATCAAGTGATGGAGAGGATGTGGAAAAACTGGAACCCTTGTGCACTGCTGGAGGGGAGGTAAATGGTGCAATTGCTGTAGAAAACAGTATGGTGGTTCCTCAAAAAGGTAAACATAGAACTACCATTAGATCCAGCAATTCCACTTTTGGCTATATATTCAAAAGAACTGAAAGCAGGGACTCTAACAGATACACGCAAACCCATGTTATTTATATCTGTGTCAATAACAGCAGCATTATTCACAAAAGCCAAGACGTGGAAGCAACCCAGGTGTCCATCAACAGATGGATAAACAAAATATGGCATATACGTACAATGGAATATTATTCAGCCTTAAAAAGAAAGAAAATGCTACAACTTTTGCTAAGTGAAGTAAGCCAGTCACAAGAGGACAAATACTGTATGATTCCACTTATAAGAGGGAGACGCAAGAAGGAGGAGATATGGGGATATATGTATATGTATAGCTGATTCACTTTGTTATAAAGCAGAAACTAACACACCATTGTAAAGCAATTATACTCTAATAAAGATGTTAAAAAAAAAAAAAGTACCTGGAGGAGTCAACTCATAGAGACAGAAAGTAGAACGGTAGTTACTAGGGCCTGGGGGGAGCAGGAAATGGGGAGTTATTGTTTAATGGGCATATAGTTTCAGTTCTGGAAGATGAAAAGGTTCTGGAGTTGAATGGTGGTAATCGTTTTGCACAACAATGTGCAAAAATGTCCAATGAACTGTATACCTAAAAGTGGTTAAAATGGTAATGTTACATATATTTTACCACAGTTGAAAAAATATATATAAAGAACACGTGGATGAGATGTGAAAACTAAATGAAGTGAGAAAAACGTCTTCCCTGAAGAAACAATTCTACTGCACCACTGAAACTGCAGTACATACTGTTTCTTCCCAGTGGTATTAGAGAGGAGGGCACTTGGCCCCCAAATATGTAATGAGCATCTACTAAATGAAGAGCTGGCAGGTGATGCTGGGAGGTGCAAGGATACAGACAGCAGAGCTCCTGCCTTCCAGCAGCTTGTACTGCAGGAAAAGAAAATAAAACGTGGACACAAAGATGCGAAACTCACAATGTAGAGAGATAAGTGTAGACAAGAGGTAAAATCACGATGGTTACCGTCTTTAACAATCCTGCAAATGGTATTTTTTACCTGATCAGCTTATTCCAAGAAAGGTCAAGGACAGCATCGGTATGCCCATCTGCTGAGGAATTCTGTAATAGTTGTTTAATTACTTTTGGTATTAAAGTACACCCCCAAATAAAATTGGTATATTAATTTGTACGATTCTTTAAACCTTATTTTGATTGTAAGTAAACTTGCCCAAATATCTAGGGAAAGAAACACCTTTTCCTCCTCTTACTTGAGAGACGTGATAAATGTTCTTTACAGGAAAGAAACTATAGTAGTTCTTAATCTAGGTGCTATAATTCTACAAGTCAATCCCCACCCCACCCATCTCTCCCCCACCAAAAACCTGACAGTTTTAAAAGCTACAGGAATACATGGATATTTAGAATTCAACATACTCAAGGCTAAATAGAAATACTTTAAAAGTTCAAAAATAGCATTTTAGTGTGAATAGCTACTCTATATGAAGGAAGATCATAATCTTAAGAGTAATTTGTTTTGTGTAAGGATGAATAACGTGCCAGTGGAGGTTTTATATAATCAGAAGTCAATTTTTCTTTGGATGGGCTTTGCAAAACTAGAAACTAGAGTAACTTCATAATTACCTGTCCTATTTCACCAAAAGTGTCTAATTGAAAAAGTGCATGTTCCCATCCCCCGTCCCCAGCCCCAAAAACCTCTCTGTCATCAGAGTTTAAATATCTATTAGCTTGTTTACCTTCTTTCCTTTCTTTTTCTTCTTTTTTGATAGCTTACTTCCAAGTGTAAAGACTGGCTCCAAAGAGTCCACTATATCAAGGTCCCACACTTCAATAACGGGGGTCATGTTTCCCACAGCAATGTAATTTCCTACAGGAGGAGATGATATACTTATGATTTAAAATACAACTCCTAATGAAATACATTACACTTCAGATTAACTGCGTCATGGCTTAGAGCAGTTTCTCTCAAACTTTCGTATGTGTGTACACCACCTGAATGTTGTTAAAATGCAGATTCAGTTTCAGGTCTTGGGTGGGGCCCCAAAACTGCATTTCTAACTGGCTCCCCGGTGATGGCAATGCTGTGCTGCCGGTCCTCAGACCACAATTTGAATAACAAGGGCCTCCCCGTCCCAGGGTCCTCACTTATGTCATGAGAAAACCCTTCCTACCTTCGTAGACTGTTGTGAGGATGAGGATTTGATTAGATCATGAATGTGAACAAGCTTTGCAAACCAGATGTAAGGTCTGAGTATTAACAGTTTTGATCCTTGTTAAGAAGTATGCAGGGGCAACTAGTACTGTGCAGCTGTGGCCAAAGGGACTAACACGAGAGCCCAATTCTTTCTTCATTTTGGTTTACCTTGATGATTTCTGAAAAGGGTCATGCACTAAACTCTAGCTGGTACCATCAGACACACCATGCCAGTTTATAGGTTTGGGTTTTAGGAGACCTTCACACAGTTCTGCAGACCCAAAGCTTCCAGGCCCTGTCCTTCTGCCTACAGGGAAGCAGCAAACTCCTTAGCCTGTCCAAAGTCTGGAGACACACAGACCCAAAACAATTAAGTGATTGTGTTTGGAGAACTATATAACTTCATAAAATAACACTAACTTCATAAACCATCAATAATTATGAAAACATTCATACAGAATAGGTAACTTATGTGGCTAGGAAAAACACATAGGAGTAGAACCACTGAGCAATCTCAAGTTTTCTAATTACCAGTTGAATCATCCGGGCTAGGATCGAAATTCAGCCATTCCACACTCAAAGGGTATGCAGACAAGAGGATATCATGGTGGACATAAAAAGAATCTTCTTCTCGATTATAAACTGAGAAGATTGGGAAAAGAGAATTTATTACATCAGAATAAGAAATCAGATCCCACTCAAAAGAAAAGATTCTCCCTTTTAAACCTATGGGAGACACTTGATTAAAGTGAGACATATTTTATGACATTAAAGACATTCCAAAGTATTTACTGCTAGGCAGAAATTTTTCATGTCAAATATATTCCCAGCACCTGGTGTGCCCCAAAGGGGAACAGGAACACTGACAGAGAATTGACATCTGCCTGAATACTCCATCTGCATGTTCCCCGGCTAAAATGGTCCTACCTTCTGGTTCACCAATTACAGAAAACAAAAGAGGTCTCCATAAGAAGTACTTCATTATTACTTTATCTTTTAAAGGTCTATCTGGCCATAAGTAAAGAAGAACAAATCAGCACTGGAGAGAAATAACTCATATTTAGAAGTCTAAATGCCTGTCAAAAATTGCTTCTTTAATATTTATTGTTAAAATCAATAAGAAGTCTTTTAAAAATTATATAATGAACACTGATAAAAATAGAGCCCAAGTAGTCAGAAATTTCCCCCAATATGTTTACTAGAAAGAAGCAATGTTAAGATAAGCTAAGGATTTTAAAAAAATTCTTCAGACCACTGCATCTGGGACAGATCTTGGGATCAGCAGATTCCATGTAATGCTCTATCACATCACTTTATGATAAGAATGTGTTCAAAATGATTAGGTTGTGGGCCTGCAAGAACCTCAACTATGGTCAATGTACTCAGCTTACATTTTAAATAAAAATGATGATGATGCCTTAAAATAATCTTCTTTTAACCATGTCAGATTATTATTCAGATTTGATTTAGAGTGCAATTTTGAAATTATTCTTGAACAGAGATACACTAGGTAATCTGGAGATTCACACCAAATCCAAATAAAATATATCGTTAATGACCTAACCTAGAACAACGTAGGAATACAACTGCTTTACTTCAACTTCTCAGCTCCTGTCTAATGCTCACGAGATTCAAAGGAATGACTACAGTAAATTCTCAAATAAGAATGCATAAAAATCAACGATGACAAACCGTAATAGTTGCAATTTTTTGAAATTAGAATTGGTCTTTTAAAAATTCCATCATCATGATTTACATTTGAAATATGTAAATAGTTCAAAGATAATTAGGAGAATAACTTCACATTGACGTATTTGCTATTTAAAGTCTTTTTGACTTTATAAATAGATCACAATGGGCCATGGAATAAAAATGGCCTGATTGATAGGCTTCCTGAGGGCAGTCTTAAAGACCGTGAAGAAATCCAAGCTAAAAAATGGAGTAAAACATTAAACCCAAGGGTTTTAATTTTCAAACTGTATAACTGTGTTTCCTATAAGAAAAGGCATTAGGGCCTCCCTGGTGGCGCAGTGGTTGAGAGTCCGCCTGCCGATGCAGGGGATACGGGTTCGTGCCCCGGTCTGGGAGGATCCCATATGCCGCGGAGCGGCTGGGCCCGTGAGCCATGGCCGCTGAGCCTGCGCGTCCGGGCCTGTGCTCCGCAACGGGAGAGGCCACAACAGTGAGAGGCCCACATACCGCAAAAAGAAAAAAAAAAAAAAAGAAAAGGCATTAGCCTATTAATCTCTTTAAAGCTTCAAAATTTTAAGACAGATGAACAGAAGAGTGTTGGCGAAGGAGAGTATCTGGGCACGAATGGACCTGTCCGAAGATGTGTGCACACAGGAAGGGGCAAAAAAAAGAAAAAGGGAAAATATGGAGGCAGAATATTCCAAACATCTTAAAGGTCTATTTTAAGAAAATAGTCATTAATGTTTGTTGAATTAATAACTATCAACATTAAGAAATATCTGATTTAAGAATTCGAATAAAAAAGAAAAATTCAAATCATTGCCTACTTCAGATTCAAAGTACAGCTGACCCTTGAACAATGCAGAAGTTAGGGAAGCTAACCCTTTGCACAGTAGAAAATCTCTGTATAACTTATAGTCCACCCTCTGTATCCCAACCAAACTCACATCGTGTAGTACTGTAGTATTTACTATTAACAAAAGTCTGCATATAAGTGGATCTATGCAGTTCAACCCCGTGTTGTTCAAGGTTCAACTGTATTCACCTCTGGCTTTAGTGCAAACGTTCTCTGCACTCAGAAAGGTGACCAAAATGTTTTGGTCTCTGAAGAAAAATGTGGGCCTCTATGCTGAAGTTTTATGAAAAGAAGAAAATGTTTTGCAAAAAGGGATCTATTTGAAATGACTCTGAAAAAAAAGCAGGATAAATTATATTGAGTGTAGTCTTTGCCACATAAAGAAAAAACAGCCAGAAAGCAAACTGGAGTAAAGAGACAGGGTAAAAAGTTACCTCAGGGTAATGAGATTATAATTTTTTCTTGCATTTTAAAATAGTTTTACTTCCAGGTTTTCTCCATTGAGGGGAAGAAGTTAAAAACTGGCAAAAATGTTTAAACAAAAGATTTAAAAAACCCAGTTAGAACCTTCCAGGTGACCTATTTCCATAAGTAAAGTCAAGTACCAAACTAACACATTGGACTACACATGCCCAGGCACAATAACCAGGAAGTCTGATTTAACTAGGTAACCAACTTAAATGAAATACAGAAGGATCTGGTGCTTAGAAATCCATAATAGTTACTATGATGGTTATTTTAGTATCACTTAAGTAGAAAACTTTTTAGTAAGGGATGTATCCCACTTACCATGTACCTCTAAATTGCACTGGTCCTGTTCAGCTCGGCCACAAACTATGAGATTGTCATTGGGCTTAATCAAGAAATCTTCACGTTCGTACTGCTCCTAAGTGGAGAGAGAAAAAGTCATTGACTAGAATCAGATATTTGGGAAGGTTTTTCAAACACTTAAGGAGCATAATTAGAAAAGCCATAAAGATATTTACCGTATCTTTCAGAGTAACATAAGGATCTTGATCATTACTCCCATAGACTGTAAGACCCAAAAGAGATTCACCAAGAGTTTCAGTATCTGTAAGAATTCATAAAACAAAATGAATAAAACAGTCATTTTGACAAAAGCATTTTTCCTAAGGCATCCCATCTTTAGACTTAGATCCAACCATCTATTTCGTAACGAACACTGGATCATCCACAATTGGGAAAGGAAATAGTGGATAATAATAAATAGGAGTTTAAAAGCCATTTATATTTGGCCCTGGAATGCACATCTGATAGTCTTGGAATACACAGTCTTCCATTAAAAGAATCAAATCAAACCAATGTTAGAACTCTGCTCAGATCCTCTAGTTTGCTCCTTGTAATCATTATTCAAAAGTGCTACAGAGAGGTGGCTTCGCAGACCTGGAAATAAATAGGTCCCTAAAACACTGGTATCAACACAATAAATTAAGGGTTGCTTGGTCAAATAAAATTGAACAATGATGAGTCTCATAAAGTTAAATAGGTTTCTTTATTGCAAGATGTCTCATAACCACTGATATGCTAACTTGCCTAATGAATCTGAAAGAGAGGATACTACACGCCCTTTTCACAAAACTTACCCCAAAATGGCATTCTTTTATGGCACGTCTGCAAAGGTGACATAGAGTAGGCCCCGAATAACATGAAACTCAGGAGAAGGAAGATACTCTTAATTTTCAGGAGAAGCTACTTTAAGGAGGCAGGGCTAATACGTCTTAAAACATCTGACAGGCAACAGAGACGGGAATTTCTACTGGGTGAGAAAGAGTCAATACTCTGCAAGGTATAGAGAGTATCAGGGAGCAGTGTCTGACTGGCTTTTCTCCAGGCTGGTTAGCTCTTCTTTCTCTGTATTCCCATGGCACTCTGTCCTGGTAGGATGGAAGCCAACCCAGAGGGGCCCACAACCCAGAGTCCAATGGCAAAAACTATCCTCTGCATCTAGTGAAGTACACTGAAAAGCATGAAGGCTTTAGAGCCAGAGAATGTTCAAACCTCAGCTCCATTAATCACCAGCTGCATGATACTGGCAAAGTTATTTCATCTCTGTAAGCCTGTTTTCTCTTCTGTAAAATGGAGGTAATAATTCCTCTCTCATTGCAGGTAAAGAAAAATGAATTACAGATTATCATAACCACTACTTGCAATAAAACATACCATACTAACATTTTTTTGTTTTTTAGATCTTAGAGGGTTGAACTGATTTTTTAAATCAGTTTAGGAAACATGCTGTCTTCCTTGAGCCCGATTATTTGACTGACAAAAAGGCCAACAGATTCTCAGAGTAAAGCTTTGATGGAACACTAGAAGCATGATCTAACGCACTGAGTTTGTGATTAAAAACCAGTAGAAGTGGGTGAATTCTAACCTGGGTCACCTTCCTCATCATATTTGTCTAAGGCGTACTCGGCCAGCTCATCATCATCCAGCGTCCTGTCATCCTCTGGGTCGCCATCCTCCAGGAGCTCCTGAGGTCGGGCCTGGGTACGGGCACTCTGCATGCCATCTTCTGAAGGATCACCTGTCTCCTCTTCATCACTGCCACCTTCTTCTCTATGCCAATGAAAAAATAAAAAGTAAAAAGATCACCCAAAAGGCACCGTTCAATAACAAGACCGCCTTGTCGTCATCGTTTAAGATTTACATTTCATCTGGACTTTACTACAGGCGTCAACATCCCAAAACTTACTGTAATTTTTCCTTTGCTTCAGCAATGAGACGTTTCACTTCTTCTTTACTAAGCTCTACCTATAAAAGACCAAACATTTCATTATGATATATTTAAGGAAATCATTATAAGCCTTTGAATTAAAAACAAGTTTACAAACTAATATAAAACATAGCTTCAAAAGACATCAAAAGTCAAATGGAATTTTCACAGGTCCCCACAAATTAAGATCCTTCTCACCTAAAACTGTTAAAAAAAAATCATGCTCGGTCTACCTCTCCAGTCTTTTTCAAAAAAGACAGACTTGTATAAACTGGCTTCTACGAAACCCCCTCTCATTTTCTTCCACTTACCCCAACTCCTTGGCCGCTTCTCCCCATTCTTCCTGTGGAGATTCCTAAACAAACCACCCGTGCCTTGGTCCTCTGCTCTCTCCCCTGGTACCCCTGCCAAGTATTCACGCATTACGCTGTCACTTCCTTGCACAGCTCATTCATTCTCAAGACTAAAACCACCAACTCTGAACAGATTACTCCAAACTTTCCCTTCTCTAGCCCTGTATACTGCAGTTCCATTTTTCCAATTGCCTATAAGACTCTCCACTTGGACATCCTGTTCAAAACTGAAGTCATTCTCTTTACTTAAAAACTGGCATTCCCTCACCTAATCAATGCTTCAGTACCTTTTTTTTTTTTTTTTTTTTTTTTTTTTTTGCGGTACGCGGGCCTCTCACTGTTGTGTCCTCTTCCGTTGTGGAGCACAGGCTCCGGATGCGCAGGCTCAGCGGCCATGGCTCACGGGCCCAGCCGCTCCTCGGCATGTGGGACCTTTCCGGACCGGGGCACGAACCTGTGTCCCCTGCATCGGCAGGTGGACTCTCAACCACTGTGCCACCAGGGAAGCCCCGCTTCAGTACCTTTTAAAAACGCCCGTATCACTGCTAAACTGTAAGCTCCTTGTCACTGTGTGTTCTGCCCATGGTAGGGATACCTGATGATAGGTGATGAATCAAACAATCATGCAGTTTGTACTAAAAGGCCTTTAATAATATGGAAATCCTCTTGGGTGATGACATTCTGTTAGCTCCAGAAACTAAAGGTTCTTAAGTTTAATCAAAAGATACTTATTTTTCTAATTTCTCTTATTGATTTGCGTTTTCCTTCCTGGGACTTTGTAGAATAAATTCCATCTCTTCTTCCCATAAACTCTTCAAGCAATGGTTCCCAATTTGTCTGCACACTAGAACCACATGGGGAACCTTTTCACAATTTCAGGCCCTACTCCAGGCTAAGTAAATCACAACACTTGGGAGCTGGTATTTTTTTTAAGTTCCACAAGCGGTTCCAATGTGTAGACATGTTTGGAAATCACTGTCTTCAAGTATTTGAAAGGCTGTATGTTCCTTCTAAACAACAACTCTTACCTCCTTCAATAATTTTTAATATGAGGTGGTTTCCCGTCCCTATTCTACATATACCGCACTGAATGCCTACTGTGAGCCAAACACTGGAGAAACTGGTGAACAAAAGTCTGTGCCCTGTTGAAATTGGCTCAATAACATTGAAACAAACACTCCCCCGTCCCTATTTCTTTCATAGCATTTATTCCCACTGACATAGTATTATATATGCACGTATCAACTCCATAAAGGCAGGGACTTTTCCTGTTTTGTTCATGCCTATCCCAGGACCCTGAACAATGCCTAGTACAGAGAAAGCGCTTCGTAAGTACCTGCTGAATAACTTAAGTAATCTTCTCCTCTGCTACAGACTCAGTCTCTCATTCCTGTAGGCTTTCCCGTCATGACGTGTCGCGTTTACCTCGCATCCCCACTGCCACATCAACATCTCACTTGGACTACTGCGAGAAATTCCTAATTCAACTCCCAGCCTCACGACACCGTGGTCTCCATACCAGCTTTTCTACACCACAGCTTTCATCCAGTTTATTCCTCTAAACGCCGAGCGGAGGGGTGGAAAGTGGAGTTTCACATATGTGCCCCCTCTTCGCATTATGTCTGGAAACGCACTGGGGTGGTGGGAGACGACGTGGTGTCGTCAGGAAGGCTCTGGGGGAGCTCCCCTTCCGAGCAACACCCCGCCCCCTTCCAGCCCGTGAGGTCCAAGTGTTTGCGCACTGGGGGTGGGGCTGGGCTTGGGGGAAGGGACCGTGAGGAGGCGGGGCCCCCGATCCCAGGCCCAGGAGTCCCAGACCCCCGGAGCCGCAACCCTAATCACGACAAACAGGCCACAGCCGGCCTCACCCCGTCAGTCCCACCAGCCGCGCCAGGGCCGCGCGTTCCGGGTCCAGATCCCCAGGTGGGGCTGACTCAGGGTGCTGCAAAGAGGCCGCTCCCCCTACCTCGGAGCGACCAGGCCTCACCTTGTCTGGCGTCTCTTTGGCCACGCCGCAGCGGACCCAGGCCACGCACGTCACCTGGCGGCTGCGGTTCATCGTCCTCGGCGCAGCGACGCCTCAAGCTAAAGATTTGGCCCCAGCGGGTCTCGAAGCCCCGCCGCGCTCGGGTCTACACGCCCCCCGACGGGCTCCGGGAGGCGCCTCGGTAGAGCACAGGCTCGGGGCGCTGGTTCCTGTGGCGTCGGCGCCCGCTTCTGACGTCATTCGAAGGCGCCTAAACGGGAAAGGGGTGGAGAAAGGGCTGGAAGCTGAAGCAGCTGGGCGAGGAACCCACGTGGGTTGGACTGTGCTGTGTGGGATGATGTGAATGGGCTATACAGGACACCTGTGACGGTGTCTGAAGGCTTCGTGGAAGCAATGACTAAATAAGTGAAAATAGAACTGTAGGGATCAGAGGGAAATTTCCACCGACCTTTATTTTGCCTCCATTGACTAAAAGCTGACAAATGGTAGAGGTTTTAGGTTTATTTTTATTTTTATTTTTTTTTTGCGGTATGCGGGCCTCTCACTGCTGTGGCCTCTCCCGTTGCGGAGCACAGGCTCCGGACGCGCAGGCCCAGCGGCCATGGCTCACGGGCCCAGCCGCTCCGCGGCATATGGGATCCTCCCAGACCGGGGCACGAACCCGTATCCCCTGCATCGGCAGGCGGACTCTCAACCACTTGCGCCACCAGGGAGGCCCTAGGTTTATTTTTAAAGCTTTCTCCAAAATGAATATATCTTTTTTTTTCTTTTCTGCCCGAGCCGTGCGGTTTGCGGGATCTTAGTTCCCCAACCGGGGATCGAACCCGCTCTGGCAGTGAAAGCGCTGAGTCCTAACTCTAGGTCCACCAGGGAATTCCCCCAAAATGAATTTATCATTTCAAGGAGATACTTCCGCCCTTTATATTTCATTACATTCTTGGATGTTACTTATATACTAAGTATACAGTAGTGGTTGTAGCTAGCAGTAGCAAACACAAAGTGCTTGATGGCGTTTTAAGTGCCTTATATTAACTTGGTTACTTCTTAACCCTGTGTGGGAGGTCTTGCTCCCATTTTACATATGGGGAACCATTATCTTTCCCAAGGTCACACAGCTAGTAAGTAGCTAGGATATGAACCCAGGCAGTGTGACTCTACATGCTGGCTATAATCTGTCAGGCTTCTCAGCTAAGGTCAGAGTCACCTACTAGAAAATGTCAGTGGCTGGAGACTTTAGAATGGAAAGTCTTAGCATTGCATAAAGGTCTAGGTTTTCATCTTTTTCTTGGCTGTGTGACCCTGTCCAGGTCATTTGCCCTCTCTGAGCTTCCATCTCTCTCTCCTACCTCTGAGACAGGCAAGCAAAAACAGGAGGGTGGCTGCTATGGAGAGAGAGTGGTGGCAAAGGTGAACCCACAGCGTGTGGTTTGCCCCAGATGCATTGTCAAAGTGGGCTGCCCACCTGGGGGGTCAATTTGTGGGTACTTTCGCAACACATTTTTCTTACATACAATATTTTGCTGGTTCTTGCAACAATGCTGGTGAAACATGATCAAGCATTACCTCCATTTTAAAGGTGAGGAAGTTCAGTGATGAAAAGCCTTACTACTGTGAGATGACACACAGTTAGGGACTGACAGAACTACAACTAGACACCGGCAACTCTGTACCTCAGACAGATGCCCTTGGCACTTGCCCAGCCTGAGAAGGGATCCTCTCATGTGTGAACTGCTAATCCTTAGGGTTGGCGGACTGTGTTCAGCTCTTCCAGGGCTCTGTTCATCTAAACTGATTCCTCTGTAGCTTCTTTGCTTTCAGCCCATTTTGAAAGGTGGTATGACAGGTTCTATTTTTCAGAAGTGGCTGCAACAATATCTTTCCTTCAGACATGTTCTTCCACAATGTGACCTTGATGCTCTCCCATCAAAACATGGAGTGTAATTCTATCCACCCCCCAACCTCGAGTTTGGATAGGCTTATGACTGTTTTGACCAATATAAAATGTGACAGACATTCCAAGGTTAGGTAATAAGTGGGATGCAGGTTTTGCCTTCCCCCCCAAAAAAACACTCATGTTTGGTGCTCTGAGCTGCCATATAAAAAGTTTGACTACCCTGAGGCCACTATATTGTGAGGAAGCCAAACCACGTGGAGAGGCCACATGTGGGTGCCCCAGTAGACAGTCCTAGTTTTTGAGTCAACCCAGACACGTTAATGAAAGAGCCTTCAGATGATTCCAGCACCCAGACACTAAATCCCTCACCCCCAGTCTTTGAGTTTTTCCACCTGAGGCCCAGACACAGTGGAGCAGAGATGAACCCTCCCCACTGTGCCCTGCCCCCAATTTTGACCCCCCCAAATCTGTGAGCATAGTTAAATGGTTGTTTCAAACCATTAAGTTTTTTTTAATCCTTCCATAATTCTTTATTGTGGTAAAATATACATAGTATAATCTAATGCTTAGATTTACCATTTTCATCATTTTTAAGTGCATAAGTCAGTGGCATTAAGTACCAAACCACTAAGTTTTGAGATCGTTTTGTTTTATTTTGAGGTTATTTTAAAATGCAGCAGTAATACCTGGAACAGGCAAGAACCTGGGCTATATTTAGAACAGAGCACATGAGCTGATATATATAAAAAGCTGATTTATTAACACCTGGCTGGGCCTAGTCAGGTGTGCACACCTGGTACGCGGGAGTGGGATCATATTTGAGTATCCGCCTCTAGATCTGTTTTCTCTGGGGGCTGCCTTCTTCAGAGCCAGCTGCTGCTGCATGATGGTGCCTGGTGCAGAGTGGGTACTTGATAAATATTTGTTAAAATGGATGAATAAATTAAATAATAGAAGGTGCAGCAGGGCTCTGGCTACTTTGGGCTACTAAACTTACACTCTTTTACTGGGCTTAGATCTGACATTCTGCCACTTCAACCCAAGCTGTGAATTCCCTTTAGGATTGGAAATCCAACTGCAGTTGGCATCATTACTTCCTTATTACAAGAATAGAAAGAGATTAAGCTTAAGTAGTTCCATTTCTAAGCCTGATTCTTAGGCACACTGACTCAGAAAAGTCTCTTTGCCAGAGGTCAGAAAAAATGTACTTGGTGGCAATTCTTATAGCTAAAGGCCCCAGAGGATTGGACCCAGGCCCACACAAGGCTCTCACTACACCCTCTAGCTCAGTGCTGGGTATAATTAGGCTCCTAAACATGATTTCAGATTGGTCCTGAGCCAGGGAAGGGAGTGAAGTGTGTGGTACCCCCCCCATTACACTAGGCTCTATTTCTTGCCCCTCCTATAGCTAACCCTGCAATATTAGCTGATAAGGAGTGGAAGGAATAATAATAGCTACCAGTTACTAAGTGCTAGAGACTTCTACCACAAACAGATTTTACAGTGACACCATCAAATTTATTTTTCTAGAACTGAACTTTTTTTCCATTTTCATGAAAATAGGAACCCTGAGGGTTTTGTTAGTACAGCAGAGCCAACACCTAGCATGGTGCCTGGCACAGTAAATACTGTAAATATTTGTTGAATAAATGAATGATATCAGAGTTCTAAACTGAAGTCCAGAGACATCGGGCAACTTGCCTAGTGTCACATAGTAAATGGCAACATACCGTGCTGACTTTTAGCACAGAATCCTTTCCTCTATGCCTCAAGTGTTCCAGTAGATGCATTCATTCATTCATTCATTCATTTGCCTGTCAGGACTCTTTAGGATGCAAATGACAGATAACCCAATTCTAATTGCCTTAGGCAAGAAATGGAATTTATGTGCTCGGGTGACTCAAGAATGCAATGACATAAATGGCTTCAGACTCAGCTGGATCCAGGGGTTTAACCCATGTCATCAGGATTTGACCTCTCTCCCAGCTTCTGTCTCCATCTTCCAATGCCTTGGCTAATTTCAGGCCTTCAGCAGCTTCCAGCTTGCAGTATTCTTACTACTTGCAATCCTAGCAGAAAAGCACTTGCCTTTATCCCTGCCTCTCTCTGCTTCATTTGTCTCTTCAGTTCTGGAATGGTCACTTGCCCATTCTTGAAGCAGTCACTGTGGTCAGGTGAAGGTGATGTTTTGCTTGGCTGGGGCTGAGCATGTGTCCAGCTCTGGAGCCAGGGAAGGAGTCAGCTGTCACATGGCGCACATGAGTGGGAGTGGGGAAAGGAGAGTTCTTTAGAAGAGAATTGGGATGCTGCTCCCATCAGTGGGCTGGCAGGAAGAACCGATGCTCAGGACATTCATCAAACGTTTTCTCTGCCATCTTTGTGCAGAGCTCTGTTTG
This sequence comes from Mesoplodon densirostris, assembly GCF_025265405.1. Taxonomy (NCBI): domain Eukaryota; kingdom Metazoa; phylum Chordata; class Mammalia; order Artiodactyla; family Ziphiidae; genus Mesoplodon; species Mesoplodon densirostris. Next base: position 75,137,287 of record NC_082671.1, read on the forward strand.
AGAGACAGGGAGCTACACAGATGAATATGCCACAGTCCTTCTCCTGAGAGGAGTTTATACTCTAACGGAGGACTAGAGGTGTAAAGTCAAGGGAAAACTAAGGTGTGCAAGCACGTGTGGGTGCAGCAGCCTGATGGCTGGCTCACTCACCCTGTTCCCCGTCCAGATGCGAAGTGACAGCTGAGGTTTCTGAGCCCTTAGCTTCCACCAGAAACTCTGCATTTCCCCAAACCCTTCCTCCTTTATGCCACCACCATCTCCACCTCTTAGAAAAAAATCCTTTCCCCAGGTTCATGGAGTAGTTCTGGGTAACACTTCAGTATTTGTCTTAAATTGAAACTTCAATACCATAAGGTTTCTAACTCCAGTTCTACCTTGGTTTTCTGCTCCAATTTCTCTCCAGGTGACCAGCTGTGTGGTATCGGGGTCCCAATCCCAGCCATGAGGCTGGAGCAGAATGAACAAGGAGGAGACAGGTGGAGAGGTGGTGGGCAGCCAGAGGGTGACAATCTTGCAATTCACGGTGAGGGACGCTGGGGGCTGTGAGTAGGGGGCATAGGACAGACAAAGGGTACATCTAACTTATGTTTTCATGCCATTCGATCTCCTGTGTGTAGAATGTGTGATGGCGGGGAGCCGAGTGAATGTGGGGAGAACCATTAGGAGGCTACCGTATGGCTAATCTAGGGGAAGAGGATGCCACGTGGACAAGAGCGTGGCTGACTGTGGGATGGAGGGAAGTGGGGAAAGTCCCCATCTCCTGGTGGGGGGGTCTGTAAAGAATTGGTGGCTGTATTTAATTTACCACAGATGAGAAGACTGAGGCCCAGAAAAAGGATAAGACTGATCCAAGACCACACACCACATATGGGTCAAGATGGGGGTCAGAGCCTGAGTCTTCCAACTTCAGTCTTATGTGGCTCCCTCCACACCCACACAGCCCCTTCTAGAAGAGAAGGCAGAAATGTGTGCCCGGGGAAGAGCGAAGCTTCACCAAAGCCCCAGATGAAAGAAATCAATCACATCCCTGCCATCTCAAGCCCCACCTAGTGGCATTAACAGAGATTTCTGAGGAGACAGAACTTTATTTCCATTTTCATGAGAACAGGGATTGGGAAATGGATCCAGTTGTTCACAAGAAGCAAAGAAAGGATGGGTGGGGCAAAGGTTTTGATCTCCCCACTTCAGGGTGCCAACAGAGAAATGACTTGACTTTAAAGGGTCCAGGAGACCTTTAAAATCAAGTCAAGCTCTGGGCTCCTCTGGCCAGCTTTTGGCAAGCATCAGTCATCACACTGGTCAAGCTGAACGCACGTGTTTTTCTTGTCCACCAGACTGTGCCTGATCCCTCTTAGGATTCCCAGAGCTTGGTGGAGAATACATGCCAAATGAATATTTGAATAAGAAATGGAAGAATGATATTTCTGGACCTCTGTTAAGGATGGAGTGAGTAGAATGATGTAGTTGCCTGGCTATGAGACATTCCAGAAGCAGAGTCGTCAGATCCTTACAGGGTTTGTAAATACAGTGTTCACTGCTGTATCACCATGCTTAGCACAGAGTAGGTGCTCAGTAAATATTTATTGGATGAATGGATGAGTGAGTGAATGAGTGAGCCTCCTCCCTCCCTCACTTACGGGCCAAATTCATGCTGTCCTCTGGAAACAGTTTGAGAACACCCGGAATGTATCAATAGAAGTGTGGCTCCACCTAGTGGATACTTGAGGATTGTGCCTGGAGCTTGAACATTTTGCCCCCACTTGTTCCTGAACTGTAGCTTCTCTAATTACTTGTCCCCACTTCACCCAGTTTGGCACGGACCACCATGTATGGCAGTCTAGCCCTGCAGGTGAGCAGAGCCTATATGCAGCCCTGAAATGAGCAATTTGAGAAAGATGCTGTTAGGGGATGGAGGGGACCAGCTATATGAAATGGATTAGAGCGGCTGAAGCTGTGCCCAGAACCCTGGACCAGGTGTCCAGACGACTGTCACTAGTTTGCTGTGTGGCCTTGGGCAACTGACTTGCTCTCTCTGAGCTTCAGTTTTATCATCACACAGCTGTGTACCCCTTGTATCCCTGCACTAATCTTCAGATCCCAGCACAGCCCCACTGGACACGTGGGGACCACCTCGCCCATGTTACAGCAGAGGAAATCTGCTTTAGATTAAGTGAGGAGCCCAAGGCCTCACAGCTAACAAGGGTGAGAATCAGGATTTGAATTCAGATCTGTCTGACTCCAGTGCCTATACTGCTGGCATTGCACTGATGCTTTCTAAAGCCATTCGATGGTTCTGCACATCTTCTTGAAAGTGTGCCTCTCCTTTTCAGAGGCTGTATATCAAAAGACTTAAGGGTGTGGCCCCTGGAGCCAACCTCCCTCAGTATGAATCCTAATTTTACTTACATACCTGATTCTATGAACATACCTACTTGTAAAGTATGTGACCTTTGGCAAATCACTTGATTTCACTTCATTTCAGTTTTCCCATCTGTAAAATGGGATTGACAACAACGGATATTTATTTATTACTTAGTTACCTCAGAATACTACCCAGGATACCCAGTATTTATATGTTTTAACTATAAATATGTAGTTAGCCATATACACATATACATATGTAAATCTTTATATGTTTTAACTATTATTTTTGGCCTTTGAACTTTTGCTGCTCCTAATGACATAGCTTCAAAGAGCTGTAAATTTAGATCTTTAATATTTTTCCAAGTAAGGTATATTTATAGCTACAGAGACACACTAAGACTGAAGAGAAGAAAACTTTCACCGTGCACCTATAAGGTCGTATCCCATTACGGGACAACCTTGTCTGTAGGGTACTATGAAATAATATATGAATTTTATAGGTGTTTTAATAGCACAAGTATATTGCATTCTATTATTCCAGGGTAGAAATATTAATTCCTTATATGCAAATATTTAAAATTAATTGATATTTTTGTAATCTTGTTTTTGCCTTTCTTCATTTTTATACCTGGAGCTTCTAAAATGGACATGACCTAGGTTTCTCTTGACCCCCCCAGAGGCCCCGATCTATGCCAAGTTACCAGGGTTGGAAGAAGCTAAACCCCAGAAATTCCTTTGGAGACTAAAATATAAATGAGGGGGCTCTGCCCTCCAAGGAGGCCGTGTGGTGACACAGCTGAGTGGACAGGACCTGGCCCTGGGGTGCGAAGCAACCTGGGCTCATCACTTGAGCCTGTTCATGCTGAATTGCCTGTGATCCAAGAAACTACGGGGAGGAAGTTCTGACCCAAATGCCTTCAATACCACCGTGCTGAGCGGCGAATGGAGACTCAAACCCATCTCCCCAGAACAAAGCTTCTCAACCTCATCGCTACTGACACTCGGGGCCGAATAATTCTGCAGTGGAGCCTGTCTTGTGCATTGTAGAATGTTTAGCAGCATCCCAGCTCTGCCACTAGATGCCAGCCGCACCCTCTCTCTCGTGACACCAAAAATGTCTCCAGACCTTGGCAAATGCCCCGGGGGTAACCTCACAGCCCTCTCCCCTCGTTGAGAACCACCAGCATAGAGTAAATGGAGGGAGGCACAAGGCAGCCAGTTTCCTAAGCCAGCGCTCCCCAACCTTTTTGGCACCAGGGACCGGTTTCGTGGAAGACAATTTTTCCACGGACGGGGCGGGGGCGGGCGGCGATGGTCCAGGCGGTAATGCGGCAATGCGAGCGATGGGGAGCGATGCGGGGCGGCAGAGGAAGCTTTGCTCGCTCGCCTGCCACTCACCTCCTGCTGTGCGGCCCGGTTCCTAACAGGCTGAGGGCTGATACCGGACCGCAGCCCGGGGAGTTGGAAACCCCTGTGCTAAACCAAGTCCCAATCACGTGGTTAGTGCCTCTGGTCAGATATTTTTGGAAAAGTCCATGATGATGGTTTGTGTACAGAGGTAGTTGGGCTGGGGGAGGTCGGCTGTGGCTTATCTGGATAATTAATCAGCACTCCTTCTCTACGCTGCATTGTAGGCAGGGCCTTGATCTCCTTTGGATGAAAAGAATTGCTTTTACAAAAAAGCAATTTTGCAAAAAGCAAAAAGATCATGTTTCATTAATAGGTATGTAGAGACATAATCTAAAGGCTGAAATCCTAGGAGTTTAGGGCATTCTGTAAACATCATAGTTTCTTGTTTTAACTTTTATGCTCTCAAAGGAGCTTTCTAAGGAAGATGTTTGAGATTGTCAGCCCCCCTCCTCCTGCCCATGTACCCTTGAAACATCCTCTTTCAAGCCATCACACTTCCCTCCCTTCAATTCCTTTCTCTGCTCCTGCCCCTTGAGTGGCCTGTCTGTCCCACATGGAACACAAGCTGCTTTGGGTAAATCTCAAGCATGCATATGTGGTTTTATAAAACGCCCTTAGCTTTCTGTCATCTCTCCCCAGAATGGAGTGATTTATACCGAATGCTTGGTAATTCCTAAAGTTGTCAGCAGAAACAGGTGGCTGGAAAGGATGACTGCTTACATATATGGTGTTCCAAAGCTTTCTTCACAATATGCCCCTGGTGAGAGCAGGAAAGAAGCCACCCAGCAGGGAAGGTAATTTACCAAACATTCCGCAGCGGACTGGAAAAACATCTCACACCTCTAGTCAGGGGAGAAGTGATTGGCAGTAAAAGGATGCACAAATGACCATCAGAAAACGTCTCTGAGGGACTTCCCTGGTGGCGCAGTGGTTAAGAATCCACCTGCCAATGCAGGGGACACAGGTTCGATCCCCGACCAGGGAAGATCCCACAAGCGGCGGAACAACTAAGCCCATGTGCCACAACTACTGAACCTGCGCTCTAGAACCCGCGAGCCACAACTACTGAGCCCACATGCCGCAACTACTGAAGCCCACGTGCCCAGAGCCCGTGCTCTGCAACAAGAGAAGCCACCGCAATGAGAAGCACGTGCACCACAATGAAGAGTAGCCCCCGCTCGCCACAACTAGAGAAAGCCCGCGTGCAGCAACAAAGACTCAACGCAGCCAAAAGAAAGAAAGAAAGGAAGAAAAAAAACATCTCTGAGAACACAGAGGTCTTAAAATGACTTATTACAGGACTTCCCTGGTGGTGCAGTGGTTAAGAATCTGTCTGCCAATGCGGGGGACACGGGCTCGAGCCCTGGTCCGGGAAGATCCCATATGCCGCGGAACAACTAAGCCCGTGCACAACAACTACTGAGCCTGTGCTCTACAGCCCGCGAGCCACAACTACTGAGCCCACACACCACAACTACTGAAGCCTGCACGCCTAGAGCCTGTGCTCCGCAACAAAGAGTAGCCCCCGCTCGCCGCAATTAGAGAAAAGCCTGCGCTCAGCAACAAAGACCCAACGCAGCCAAAGTAAATAAATGAATAAATTTATTTTAAAAAAAGACTTATTACAACTGAACAAATAAAATATTTTAAAAAATTTAAAATATTTATTTAGTTATTTGGCTGCTCTGGGTCTTTTGGGGGGGGCAGTTTGTTTCTTTTAATTTTTTTTTTTTCATTTTTACCTGTGTTGGGTCTTCGTTGCTGCACGCGGGCTTTCTCTAGTTGTGGCGAGCGGGGGCTACTCTTCGTTGCGGTGCGTGGGCTTCTCATTGCAGTGGCTTCTCTTGTTGTGGAGCACGGGCTCTAGGTGCATGGGCTTCAGTAGTTGTGGCACGTGGGCTCAGTAGTTGTGGCATGCGGGCTCTAGAGCGCAGGCTCAGTAGTTGTGGCGCACGGGCTTAGTTGCTCCGCAGCATGTGGGATCTTCCTGGACCAGGGCTCGAACCCGGGTCCCCTGCATTGGCAGGCGAATTCTTAACCACTGCACCACCAGGGAAGGCCTGCTCTGGGTCTTAATTGCCGCATTCGGGATCTTGGTTGCGGCATGTGGGATCTTTAGTTGTGGCATGCGGAATCTTTAGTTGCAGCATGCATGTGGGATCTAGTTCCCCAACCAGGGATCGAACCTGGGCCCCCTGCATTGGGAGCGCAGAGGCTTCCCCACTGGACAACCAGGGAAATCCCATGAACAAATGAAACATTTTAAAGGTCTTCTCCCACATCCCACCCTGGTCGGCTCCCCAAGTTCTGACCATTTATAGATGGTCTTTTCGGGCGTGTTTTGGGGTATCCTTTGCGAGATGCCTGATGCAGTCACAGCAGCTTGGGAGATGCTGAGCAGCATCTCAGACCCCAGTGTGCTCAGCAGTCACCTGGGCCTCCATTTAAAATGCAGAGTCCAGGGCCTTAGGTCTGGGGTTGGGGGGTGGGATTTTACATTTCCCACAAAATTCCAGTGAGGCTACTGCTACTGTCTGTGGAGCCCACTCAGAGAAGCAAGGGAGCAAGCACTTCTTTTAGAGAGAGCTGTATACACTTGCACAGGTGGAGGAGCAGGGGTAAAGCAGAGTCTACGACTTGCCCAAAGTTGCCAAAAACAGCCAGAGTGAGTGAAGTGTGGGCCAGTGCTCTCGGCTCCTGAGCTGGTGGTGTCCACGTCTCTCCTGTGCTGTCTTCCTCATTCCAAGGAGAAGCAACAGCAGAAGGCGCAGGAGCTGGACTCTTTCCTCATTGGACAGTTAATGGGTTTTACCCAGTGTTACACATCCTCAGCTCATGCTGCATCCTGCCTGTCATCCACTACCCTCCTTTAACACAATCGAGCGCTGAGTACTGAAGTGACCCCTACACACTAAGTCAGAAACAAAGGCCGGTCCGTCTAACCCCAGACTGGCACAGAAGACATCTACCTACAGCTCAGCCCTGAACTGCTGAACCAAAGTTGTTCAATGTCCTGATTTTCCACTTCCTGGACATCACAGCTATTTACTTATTTCCCGATTTTGCTTTAAAAAAGGAAGAAAGAAAGAAAGAAAGAAAACAGTACCCCCTGGGCTTTCTCAATCCACTCTTGTTCCCCTGAATACAGATGTATTGAAGATGAAGATGCTGTATGTACAGGAGAAAATGGGAGAAACAGAACTGTGTTTCAGCTCAAGCTGATCTACTAAAAAAAAAACCACAATAAAACAAACAAAAACCAGGAAAAAATTAGAATGCCTGTGTAAGCGTGAGGCGTTTCTGGTGGTTTATTTTTGAGGTGCTTCTGAAAGGTTGCAACTGAAAGCAAAATTTGTGGTTAGGGCAGTCTCAGCAACAGAAAGCGAACAAGTCTTTTGTCCTCCACATGGAAGTCAAAATAAGCAGCCCGGTTGCTGCACTGCAGGAACTGGGCCACGGGGCGTGCCTTCTTCTGCGGCCTCAGAGGCAATAAAGGGGGCCTTCCTCTGCTGGCTCTGTGGGCCTTTCCTCATTTATGAAGCTCTAAGAAGCAGCTGAATCTTTGAAGTCTTTCTCAGCTCTAACAAGAGACTAAAACCCAAACCTCCCAAATTCAGGTTGCTCCCCATGCCTGGAAAGGGGACTACGTCCCGCTTTGAGTTAACACAACCATTCTCTGCTCCCCGCACCCCGAGGTAGCGGAGTCTTGGAGGCCAGGAGATGCCTCTTAGGTGTATGCCCCTGGGGAAGTGATACCCATCACTGAGTCACTGTTTGGGGTTGAAGTCAGCCTTTAGGAACATTCCCCCACTGCTTTCTCTATTTGTCAACAAGGCTGAGAACTCAGGTCAGTGGGACCCTGGCCCAACAAAAGCCAAAAATCTGAGTTGGGAAAGGGGCGGGCTCAGAGGCACAGGGGACCAATCCCGTCTCCAGTTTGACCCATCGCCTCGCTGAGAATGATGATAATTGGTGACCCCTCTGTCAACGAGGTGTGGAGGGTGGTGGGTCCTTGGACAGTGTGGTGGGTCTTCGGAGGCTGTCTGACAACCTCCCACCACCTCACTTTGCACCGAGTCAGCCTGGCAGCAACTCAGTACCTAGGCTGTGTCTGTGTGTCAGGGAGCACTTTTGAGAGATGCATCGTCCTCATCTCTGTCCCCAGTGAAATCAATACCCGTTAAATATTGGCTGATCTGAATGGAACCCTTACAGCACTCAACAATCCTTTCTCCCCAAAACAAAACTCACAACAAAACTACATCCAGAGGCAGCTGACCTTGGCCTAATAGCTCACCATAGGTACACACGATTAACCTTTGTCTTAGCCCATAAGGCTTTATCTTCCACTTCTGAATAGTCATCTGAATGGTCATTTTTCAAGCAGTGGACAAGAGAGAAGCATCATATTTTCCCCACCTCTCTTTACAGGACGCAATAAACCAAGAGGACTGGGCTTGCTTAGAAGTCAGACCAGCCCAGATTCACAGCCCAGCTCTGCACTTATCTTTTAGCCTTGCTCTCTGCACCTCAGTTTCCCTATCTGTAAAATGGAAATACAGATCCTTATCAGGTAGGATTCACAGTGAGGACTGAGATAGTGCATGTAAAGTACTTGGTACACTATCTGCCACATGATAAAAGCTCCAAAAATGTTAGATCTCACTATTCTGTCCAGGTCAGAACAATGCTGGGTTTTACCTGTTCTCATATATATATATATATATACATTGCAGAGTATCTTTCCATGGTAGGAATGTATACTATTGTCCTGTGGTGGTCCTTTACCTGTCAAGAAGTCATTCTCTAAAACCAGCCCTGTCCTGTCATGCCAATTTCTGCAAAGATATAAAAGAGGAGCGTGAAATATAAAGGAATGGGAAACACACGACTCTCTCGTGCATTGAAAATGATATTTCAGTCACATGGGAGCAGCACACAGGGGCACCATATTCAGGTATTGCTTCCATCGCCTCTGGGATGACATGTGACAGTGGCTCACAGTCTCAGAGTAATATTCCCTACCCGAGAGCTCAGAGCAGGAGTCCCTGGGGACTCCGGGGAATGAGGCTGTCAAGAGGGTGTCATAAATCAAACTGGGATCTAGTGGGTGACTCCTCAAACTCAATAGTGTAGTAAGAGGGGGGCTGTCAGGCTGTTCTGGGCTGGATGACTGACAGAGCACCTGCTGGCCTTTGGGGACCCGAGGCTGCGGGGGAGGTGGATTTAACCAATCAGTGATAAGACTGGAGGTGGCCAGCTCCAGGGTAGGGACTAACCCTAGTTTCCCTCTTGCTTCTCTCTGCTTGTCCAGCCCTTGGTGAACACCGCGTTCTGCATTTTGACAGAACCCCCCTCCCCCCACTATTGCAAGAGTGCCTCTCCACCTCTGGCTTTGTCAATGCAGTGGCATTCCCATTCTGCAGGTGGGAAGACTGAGGCTGGCAGGGGAACTCACTCACCAGGCACTTGTGGCCAAACTAATGCACCGCTCATGGTTTTTCTCTGTTGAGTCTGGTTTAAAAAACGCATAACAGGGGTGGTGTTGACACATGCAATTTCACATACCTGGATTTCTTTCTACTCTCAAAAATGGTCCTCCCTGGGCTTCCCTGGTGGCGCAGTGGTTGAGAGTCCACCTGCCGATGCAGGGGACGTGGGTTCATGCCCCGCTCCGGGAAGATCCCACGTGCCGTGGAGCAGCTGGGCCCATGAGCCATGGCTGCTGAGCCTGCGTGTCCGGAGCCTGTGCTCCGCAACGGGAGAGGCCACAGCGGTGAGAGACCCGCGTATCGTGAAAAAAAAAAAAAAAGGCCCTCCCTAACTTGACTGCTTTACTGAAATCCACTTTTTTCCCCTTTATAAAAAGAAGTCCCATTTTTCAGTGACTGAATCACTTCTAGCTCCTTTTTTCCTGCCAGCTGGTGAGATTTTATATATCCTTCTGTGTTAGATAAGTAATAGTAATGAATAGATCTGCAGCCTCAGTAACTGGGTGAGGAGAAATAGGGCGGCAGAGTTTATTTTATTTTATTTTATTTTTGCGGTACGCGGGCCTCTCACTGCTGTGGCCTCTCCCGTTGCGGAGCACAGGCTCCGGACGCGCAGGCTCAGCGGCCATGGCTCACGGGCCCAGCCACTCCGCGGCACGTGGGATCTTCCCGGACCGGGGCACCAACCCGTGTTCCCTGCATCGGCAGGTAGACTCTCAGCCACTGCGCCACCAGAGAAGCCCTAGGGCGGCAGAGTTTAATACAACGCAGCCCTGGCAAAAAGCGAAGGCTGGGAGGTCATTACAAATTCTACATAAGATCTATCAAGATTGATTTCTTTTCTGAGGCCAAATGGATGATTACTATCAGAAGGAGAGAACTAATAATGACAAAAGCCCTGACTCGTAAGAGACCTTTAAATGCTACCCTGCTTTATTGCTTGCAGTTGACCAGCATTTTCTTGAATGCTTCCTGTGATGGGGAACTCACTACCCCCTGAGAGAAGTCATTCAGTCTTGGGAAGGCTTTGATCTGACTTTTAAAAGTTCTTGTTTATGCTTAGATGAAGTCTGAATCCTTGAAGAGTCCATCATTAGGACAGCTCTAATCCCTGTGGCCATACTGAATGAGGCTAATTCCTCTTATCTATGAAATCTCTCCCTCTATTTAAAGGCAACCATCATGGCCACCCAAGTCTTCTCTTCTACAGGCCAAACATCGCATTTTCTTCAGCTGTTCTTTCACTTTCTGGTTATTTCCTTCTGATGAGGCTGCAGTTTCTCTGTGACCCTCATTAAATGAAGGGGACATGTGTCACGTTCATGGCTACCCATCATCTTTCTATATTTGTAGAAATCCCATGGTGTAGGTCCTGTCTCCCTAATGCAGCAGTAAGAACTGAAATTCCCAGCCTCCTCTGTGTCTGACACAGTCACATGACCCAGGGTCTGCCAGTGGGATGCACTGAGGTGAAACTCTGTTCTTACAGGTGGAGGTAAAAGCATTGAGCTTCTCGAGCAGGCTGAGTTCCTGATGCAGGAACGGTATTGGTGCTCACGGCCGTATCACTCATAGAAATCAAGCTCCTGGTAACTGCAGACCTGCCATTATTGATTTCTGCCTCCGTTGTATCTGGTGGTGGCAGTGACAGGGCTTTTCTGTGTCACAGTTTATGTTATTCCTAAAAGCCCCACCTTTAAAATGGTTTCTCTAGCCCTCTCAACAATTGTATGAATCATCTAATATCTTTGAATAAATCCCCTTTCGTCTCAAATTAGTCAGAGTTGCTTGCTGCTGGGAACCCTGATTCATCCAGGCCCTGAACTGAACGCACAGCTCCAGTGGGGATCTCTCTGGAGAAGAGAGAACCATCACGCCTCATTCCAGTGATCCTGCTTCGACTGATGTAGCCTATAGCCAAATTAACTCTCCTAAGGGACCACATCACACACCTGACTTACATTCAATTTAATGGTTAACTGAAACCTTCACACTTCTAGGGCAGGGAGTCACTCCCTGGTCCAAGGAATTTCTAGGAAAACAGAAGCTTCTGTACTTTCTTACTATTTGTTCAACAGAAAATGGTGTCTGAGCTTTCCCGCCACCTCCAATCACAATATTTAGTATATGAGAGTGATTCCTTTGAAGTATTGAAAACAAGCACTCATTCCCTTGACAAGGAAAGAAAGAGGAGTAATTAAGGATGAAATCCTACCCCCTCCTTCCCCTGCAGCACATGCTGTCAAGTCTCAAGGTCACCCGGCAGCCATTTGAACCAGATGCGTCACTCATCCCTCTCCACTATCAAAGAGTTTTCAAGCGAACATAGAAGGGACAGCTGTCTTTGATTGTTCCCTTCTCGATCCTCCTGAGTCCCCCCTAGTGCTCCCAGGGTGTCTCTTGAGTGCAGAAAGCAGCCTCATAAAACAGCCTTAAAATAAAGAAGAATTTTCTCCTTTCCTTCTACTGCCAGCCCTGAAGGAAAAAGGGAAAAGAAAAGGGGGAGAGTTTGGGTACTTGATGGCAGAGAGGAGGGTCCCTTATGCATCTTATGACATCAGGAAATACCTGTGCGATAAATACATTTGATTTAGACCCAAAGCAGGGTCTAAATACTACCAGAAAAAAGTGAGGGTAGTATGGAGTTCTGTGAGAATAATTCCTTAGGCATAATTCAGAACCACCTAGAAAAATATAATTTGAAATGATTCCCCCAGATATATTGCTAAAATGTCTTCATGGTCTGGGTCAGAAAGAAAGGCTCGTAATAATCCACAAGATTGAAATTCCAGAAAGGCCAGATGATAGGACAAAAGCCACAGGTTGGTCTGGCAGGAGAAAGTCTTTGAGATGAAGCTCTATACTCTACACCTTTGCTACTCAAAGTGTGGTCCCTGGACCAGAAGCATCAGCATCACCTGGATGCTTGTTCAAAATGCCGACTCTCAAGCCCGAACCAGCCCCGCTGAGTCAGAACCTGCATATGAACGAGATCCCCAGTGATATGTATACAGAGTGAGTGTGAGAAGCCTTTTCCAATACCATCAGTGAGATGTTTGGAAAAGTCAGTCAATCATAGAAGGACCTTACCACAGAGCTGAAAGACCCAGGTGAGCCCAAGTGAGAGCAGTGGACCTCCGTGATCCATCACCAACACTGAATTGTAGGACTAACATCATGGGACATTCTCTCCTCGATGCTGCAGGGTGAGGCAGTCATGTCCAGCTCTAAGGAGACATAATTGTTTTCTGGGATCTCTGACCAGAGAGGCAGCTGCCAGAGCCAAGCTGTCTCACTGCCATACTTCCTGACATGCCGGAGCATTAGGTAAAAAGGAGATGAGATGCCGGGGAATACTGCTCAGCAATAAAAAAGGAACAGACTCTTGATACATGCAACATCCTTGGATAGATCTCAAGGGCATTGTGCTGAACGAAGAAAGCCACTTACTGTATGGTCCCATTTATATAACGTTCTCAAAATGACAACACCATAGAGATGGAAAACAGATTAGTGGTTGCTAGGGCTTATGGATGGTATATGTGGAGGAAGGGGGTAGGAGTGACTGTAAAGGGGTAGCACGAAGGAGATCTTTGTGTTGATGGAATAGTGATTGTGGTGGTGGTTAAACAGATCTACACATGTCATAAAATGGCATAGAGCTATAAACTCACATTGTGCCAATGTCCACTTCCTGGTTTGATGTTATACTAGAGATACTTGAGATGCTACCATTGGGGGAAACTGGGTGAAGGGTACACAGGACCTCTCTGTACTCTCTCTGTGACTCCCTGTGAATCTATAATTATTTAAAAACAAAAAGTGAGAAAAACAAAACAAAAGGAGATGGTAGTCATGAGGCCATGATCTGGTGAGATGCATCCTCAGAGTAAAATGTCCTTGGAGTCTGGTTGTAGGGCTTTACTTGGTTTCCCACCTGTTTTACCGAAGACATCATCATACACTGAGATCCCTTTACCGAAGTCATCCTGTATGCAATGCAGAATGTTCTATCACACTAAACAGTGTCACCACCATTCTAATATATGTAATATATAATATATATATGTAATATATAATATATATATGTAGTAAGAGGAGTGTGTGTGACATGTCCCAGTCTAAGTGACAGAATATCATCTCAGAAGGACTCCCATTTAGAGTTGAGGAAATGGGTCCAGAGTGGAGAGGAGGCCCAGTCAAGGTTACCCAAGTAGCTGATGGCAGCAGTGGGCCCACAGGTGAGGTCTGGTACCCAGCCCAGACCCCCTCTGTTATACCACCTGCAGCTTAGTCCCAGAGGTTTGAGATGGCATTAAAATGCAGAACTCATCCAAAGGTTAACTCTGAAAAGCAACATCCAAAGAATGTATCAGTGACATCAGGGCATCTCTTTTAATTGCCTATTCACGTGGACAGATTGACTTTTCATATTCAGAGCTAAACTTGGAGACGTGTCCTTTTGCAGGGTTCTCGTTATCTGACTGCCTCATCAGGAATGGAACTAATGTGCAATGTGATTGCTGAGTTCAAGTTCTATTTTTTTTTTTCCTGTGAAGCAGGAAGTTTAAAATGTGCTGGGTTATTTTTAAAGATGGTGAAAAAATAGGCATCCTACCAGCTTCTGTAACGGCCCTATCCAAAGGCACGTGCTACTTTATTCAAGGCATTGGCCAGCTGGGGAGGAACAGGGGTGGCGTGAAGTCCTACCAGGGAGATTTCCTGGTGGAGGGACTGGGGATGAGTGTCCACACACTCAAGTGTCAGCAAAGGACCTGAGCTTAGCTGTTGACTTGGTGAGGACAGAGATCCACGGTTTTTTTGGTGGTGACATCCAGCAGTTTGTTTCATTTGGGAATTTATGACTCCCACTTCCTTCCCAAAGAGTGTTGGTCCCCAGCCCTGAACTGAGATTCGGCCCCAGTGAGTCTGTTCCCTGCCCGGTCATTTTTGGGGCCTTGTGTCATATGAGTCACAAACGCGAGTCTCACATTCTTGAGTTGATGGGGAGTTTGGGAGAGCAAACCCCTGCAACTCTAGTACTTAGGAAATCAAGTATTTATTTGAAAGGAAATCCAGTTGAACTTGGCTTCCATTAAGTTACACATTTCTTGATCACCGACTTTGTGTTAAGGCACTGTAGTAGGAACGAGGTTGGCAATAGAATTTTTGGGGGGCAATTTCCCCACGTCGCCTGGAAGAGCAGCAAAACTCAGAGAATCACAAACCACCATGGGAAACTCTGCAGTAGAAAGTTCTAGAAAGTGACTTCCCTGGTGGCACAGTGGTTAAGAATCTGCCTGTCAGTGCAGGGGACACAGGTTCAATCCCTGGCCTGGGAAGTTCCCACATGCCGCGGAGCAACTAAGCCCGTGCTCCACAACTGCTGAGCCTGCGCTCTAGAGCCCGCGAGCCACAACTACTGAGCCGGCGCGCCTAGAGCCCGTGCTCCGCAACAAGAGACGCCACCGCAACGAGAAGCCCGTGCACTACAACAAAGAGCAGCCCCCGCTCGCCGCAACTAGAGAAAGGCTGTGTGCAGCAATGAAGACCCAATGCAGCCAAAAAATTAAAAAAAAAAAAAGTTCTAGAAATGAATGGTAAAATCATTAACCTTCCTTTCCTTGTGTGAGTTATCATGTTCTCCTCTCTGCTCAGTCTTAGAAATTCAGAACGCTTTTTCTCCACTACTACAAGCAGAGGCCCTGTACAAAATACCTCCTCTAATCCTCCCAACCACCCTGTTCACTAGTTATTTTTAAACACAATTCCTCAAAAGAGGAAAATGAAAACTAGATGGCGTAATAACTTGTCCACTGTTTTCAAAGTGAGTCAGGGGCTGAATCAGCTGGGAAAAGGAAGGTTTCAGGCCTGCACTGGAGTCTGACGTCCAGCAGTGGGCGCTGCACAGAAGGGCTGGTTGAATTCCTCCCCGACTTGAACGCTGAAGCCGACAAGCTCAGGAAACGGTCTGCTAGCTGGGGAGGGTGTCCACGCCAGGGCGGGGGGCGGGAAGGGGAGGTAGGAGTGGGAGGCTGTGAACACGTCTCTGACCACTCATATTGACTCAAGCTGGCGAACGTAGGGTGAGGGGTCGGGGGAGCTGAGCACTGGATTCTGAAGAAGGCTGGGAGCCCAAGATGGGTGAAAGAGGAGATTTTCCTCAAAGAATTGCCCAGGATCCTTACCTTTCACCCACCCTGAGAACACGAGGCCTGAGGTTAGTAAGCGCTGTGTGATAACAGCTTTGATGAGACAACTCTGGATGACTTATCACCCAGCTGGAGTAACACTTTTGCCTGGGGCTTCTCAGGAAAGAAACACAAGCTACAAGAGTCACAGAACTCCAGAGTCCCAGGGGTGGAGAGACTGAGGTAGAGGCCCTCTATCTAGCCGTACCAGAGGCCTGACTGCACTTTCCTCCAGCTTCTACCTGGGCCCCTCTTGTGTTGGGAGCTCACACCTTGGTCTCTATTTTGGGTGGAGAATCCTCCTTCTTTTGGGGAGAACGGGTGGCACCCAAGCATGGTATATATAAGACCCTTCACACGTTGAGTTGGGGAGCGGGTAGCAGAAGCTACGTCAAGCCCTTCATGTTGATTCCCGGGGCTGCAGGCACACAAGCCTTCTGGTTTTTCACTGCGAACGGAAGGGGTGCCCGGGAGCTACGTGGCAGGCAGGTAGGCTCCCCTGCCTACGCCTACCCCTCCATGCTAAGGGGCCCTTGTGCAATCGCTAAGAACAGAGGGACAAAGCCCCCTATCTGACAAGTAAAAGAAATGCCACAGCACACACTTTATCTTTCCCAAAGGAACACATCAGATGCCTTATTCATCCTGAGGCTACACAGGGGGTGATGCACAGTCAAAAATAAATTGACCTTCTGTTCTCCTGGCCTGACTCAGAGTTCTGGCCCCTGGCACTCAGTTGCTTGGGTTGCTTCCTAAAGAAGAAACAAACCTCAACTGCTAAGCAGGGGTGATCAGTCTTTGCCAGAGGTGCTTGTGATGTCAGCTCTTGATCAGGCCTCACTGGCCCAGGGCTCCAGGGGCTGCCTGGACCTCTCCCTGGCTTCTTGTAGGCCTCTGTGGATAGGCCAGAGGTATTCATCTCCACCAGGCCTGGGTTGGCCCCAGGCTGGGTCAGGAGCCAGAGGGGACCAACTGGGGACTTGGTTTGACCCCCAAGGGGAGAGCTGCTTGTCCCTCCATGACCCTCACCCCTAATCCCAGAATGCTGCCACCATCCACAAATATCACTTCATGCTGCCCTTGGGGGTGGGGCATGCCAGGTTGAGATAACCTGTTTTTCTCCATTCCCCCACTCCCCAAAAGCTTCATCAAGGCACACAAATGACAGTCAGAACTCCATCCTTTGCAGGCGAGTTAGCTGCAGGAGGCAAGAGGCAATTACAGGCGGCACCTGTATGTCCTCTGCCTGATGGGAAGGAAATCCAAGGGTGGCACCCAGAGGTGTCTGCAGACCCAGGGGACTAGAGCTTGGTTAGCCAAGTTCTAGTTGGCAGAGTGGAAGGCAGTCAGCGACACGAGCACCCATCTTTTATCTAGCATCTTCATTTCCCTTGATTTTTTTTTTTTCTGCAGGGTCACATTTTCTGATCTCTTAACTGAGTGAAGTTCTCAGGCTCCAACCGTGGGGTAAGAGCTCACTGGTACCATACAAACAATGCGCGGCTTGGGAAAATCATTTCTTTTAATGACAGAGAAAGCACACCAAACTATGACAGAAGCCCGTCAGGAGTTGCCACTGTACAAATCAATGCCCAGAGGCCCAGAGCCAGCATCAGACATTCACAGGGAAGTCAGTCGCGGTTAAGGAAGCATCCACGCAGCATCTCGGACAGGAGGAGGCGAGAGACAGCAATAACTCAGGATGTGCTGTGTATCTGTAACTTGGACTCCTCTGTAGGCAGTTTTTTTTTCCCCTTCCTCATCAGATGCTGGGGGCTGGGGAGGTTTGCAAATGACCAAGTGGAAGAGAGGCCTTGTGGATCAGCATCACAGAAGAGCCAATGCTGTAGACAGATGCGGCCCGGGTACTCCATGGGTCATACCCATGAAATAGGACTTGACATTGGTCCTCTGAACAATGGCTCAGGGAGCTAGTACAACGTTTGAACAGCAGCTCCTTTAGACTCTGGGGTCTGCGCACAAGTTCCCAAAGGCATGCTAGGAAATAGTTTTGTCAATGAAACTTTGCCATCCCAAAGGGTAAGAGTCATTCTCCTAGTTTTTACTGCATGTTATCTAGGTTTCAAACAAAAGGACAAGAAAAAAAAGGCAGCGACTCAAAAATTATTTGGAATATTGTGGCACTTCACTAATCTCTTTTGCTTATAATATATGGCAAAGCAAACAGAACCCTGTCAATATAAGCTTTCATTATAGATAACCCTATACTGTACACTCTCAGAATACAGAAAGAATCCATCCTATCATACATGTTTCATCTTTAAAAATAATCTAACATAGTCATATCCTCTGGCTAGTAACAAACTATTAACATCTTCTGAGAATACAGAGGAAACTCTGGGATTAATAGTAAATTCTCTGACGTGCCCCCCCACCCCATCCCCTACGCAGCATCATCTATGAACACATTTCTGCAAAAGCATCCCAGCATCATTCGTAACTAGGAAAGGAAATGGATATGTTAGTTTCACCAAATGGACTTTTAGCAAGAAGTGATGGGACATTTTTACCTTGGCAAAAATGAAGCACGAACATAACATTTTACAGGTTCAGGCCCATGCAAATGCATGTTTTTGTTTTTTTTTTTATGTGGGGGGATTTTATTCTCACCCCGAAATCACGATTAGCATGCAGGTTTTTTTCAACTATTGAGTTAATTATTGGCAGTGCACCTCTTTTGTGTAACCATGATCACTAAGGCAAGGTTATTATTTCACCTTGTGTAGAATATCAGCAATATCTTCTCAGATGCATGTTTATACAGTGTAGACCTGCGACTGTTTTTTTTTTAAAAAAAGAAATCTCAAAACACAGATCCCTAAACACAATCCAGTTGAAAATGAACTGTTAAGCTTTTAGAAATATATTTTAAACTACAAGGCTGCCCTGTTTTGGGGTTGTTTTTTTTCTATGAACATTTTAAAAAGTTCCCACCCCTAAAAATATGCCAAGTGATGTCTTCGTCATTGGTAACAGTCTCACCAATTCGCTATCATGGTTTAATTCTTGCGGAATTGCAGCTACTAAGGTAACGTGTAATAAATATAATGCTTTTCAGGGTCGGTACAGTGAAGTTCTCCAACTGTCAACCTGGAACCTGAATGACCTTTAGTTCTATCTACTGGACAGCGGTCCCTGGCAAGGGGTGTTCAACTGCCCCAGGGGTGCTTTCAGATGAGGTCAGCTTGGCTGCCCCACGTTGGCCTTCTAGCTCTGGATCCAGCTGCAATCTGACCTGCAGGCCAGTGGCATGTCCTTTGTTTCCCAACAGGAGCTCATGGGAGCTGCATTTGCTTATTCAAGAGCAGCTGAGGCAGTAAAGGCAGCTCCTTGGCCCAGCCAAAAACAGACGCCAGATGAGACTCGTATGTTCGTGTGAAGCCAATGCAGCAGCAGAACTGGCAAGTCCCCAGGGAACATTCCTTGGACTGGACGTTTCATACAACAGAACCTTTGGAAGATGACAAGTGGATTGACTGAATCCTGATGGCCAACGTCCTCTGTAAGTCCTGGAGCACATCCTGGCCCGTCCCTTCGCCATTTTTGTCATATAGGAGCTGCTTGAATGCTTCGTTTTCGATGAGGACCATCATGTTTTTAAGAAAGTAGCCTTCGCAATATGCTGAGAGCTCCACGACTCCAAGAAACTGTGGAGAGTGGAGAAGAAGCAGGAGATGGTTATGTTTCTGAAAGCACCTGTTTCCACACGTGTTGATGGCGAACACCTGTTAAAGTCGACTGACTGCGACAGTGGCCCTGATTCTGCATCCTTTGCTGTATTCACACCCAGGGTATGTGACTTTGTAGCTCCTCCCATCAAAGAGCTGAGTCCATTTCTCCCTGCCTTGGCCTTGTGAGTTGCTCAGGCCAAGAGAACGTGGTTGAAGTGAGAGTTGCCAGCTCTGAGCTGGCTTCAAGTGGCCATGTGTGCTTCTGTGCTCTCTCTCAGGACCCTGCCTCTGCCTCAGAAACAAGCCTGAGTTAGCCTGCTTGCAGTTTGAACAACCACATGAAACTGACCCGACAGCGACAGAGCCCAGCCAGGATCAGCACAGCCAGCCACAGCCGACCGGCCAGCTGCCCTCAGAAGCAAGGCTGGCTGAGACCAGGAGAGCCCAGCCATGCTGTCAACTTATGTACTAAACAAGCACTCACTGCTTTAACACTGGGTTTTGAGTCTCTTTGCTCCACCACAGATAACTGGTGCACTGCTGGAGTTGCAGACACAGTTCTAATCTCTTTACAAGTATCAATTAACTCACTTAATTCTCACAACCATCCTATGAGTGGGCACTGCCTACCTACCCCCTGTATTTAGGGCAGTGGTTCTCGGCCAGGGGTGATTTTTGTCTCTCAGGGGACATCTGGAAGTCTGGACACATTTTTGATTGTCACAACTCGGGGGGCGGGGGTGGCGTGTGTACTACTGGCATCTAGTGGGTAGAAGCCAGGGATGCCACTAAATACCCCGCCGTGCAGAGGACAGAACCCCTGGCAGAGAATGATGCAGCTCTCATTGTCAGCAGTGCCAAGGTTGAGAAGCTGATCAAGAGACATGGTTCCTGACAGACTAAACCAATACGGAAGGGGTGACATTGACCTGCCTCACTTTACAAGCCCAAGAAGAAGGCTTGGCAGACAGTAGACACAATATGGATTTGTTGAACGTATGAATGAACAGTTAATTCTCAGAGTAGTGACACCAGCAGCAAACATTTCGTGACAGCATATCATGTGGTGAGCACTGTGCTAGGCACTTCACGTGCATCATCTCACAGTCCTCAAATTTCCTTGATGCAGGTACTATTACCACCTTCGATCTGTAGATGAGGAAAGTGAGACGAGAGAGTAGCTGACAAAAATTCACACAACATGTCCAGGACAGAACCAGGAGCTGAACCCTGGTAACTCAAGTCCTGAAGGCTGTGTGTTTAACCATTAGGATGCACTGCCTCTGGCCTGATACCATTCAACCTTGGAAGCGTGCTTGGTGGAGGAATTCCTGTTTGCGATGCAGAAGCAAATGTGCATACGAGGGTCAGCTGTGTCCGTATTCAGACCTTTTCTACAGTTTTCAAAGCTTGTACGTCTCTCTTTTGCAATGAGCTGGATGCTCAGTAGTTAAATGTTCCCTGAGATGATATCCTGCTGCTTTATTTAGATGCTAAATTATCTAAATGTGGAATTTATCATTCTGAACTCCCTAATATGCTGTCCTTAAGCCAGAGATGCACTTTAAGCTGCTCCGTGTGGAATGGTGGAATTACGATGAGGCAATGCCAACAGGGCGATGGTGGAATGAGCGGGACGCCTGGATTCAAGTTGGGGCTCCCCCACTTTGCTGAATGTGTGACCAGGGCTGGGTCACTTGGCCTCTGGCTTTAGGTTCCTCATTTTCAAAATGGAAACTATGTCACTTGCATCTTAGACCTGTTGGGGGGATTGAATGGAACATAACTGATGGCAGGATTGTCATCTGTCATACTTAGGGGAGGCAGGTTAGGAAGGGAGCTAAGGGAGGGGGCTCTGGAATCTGCGTGAGGTTTTAATCCAGACTTTGCCACTTCCAGCCATCTGCTGCTCGGCAAGTTATTTAATCTCTCTGTGCCTCCATATTCCTGTCCCTAAAGTGGGGGAAGATAATACCTACCTAATAAGCTGTCGCTGGCAATAAATGAGATAATACATGGCACATTCAGAACAATGGCTGATTGTAGTCAGTGCTCACTCAATGTTAGCTGGCATGCTAAATGTAAACTATTCATAATTATTACTCTCATCTCACTCATTTAAATCCAGGGACCCACGTGGACAAAGTAGGTGCCTAGGTTGGGATAAGAGGGGTTGACTGTATCTACGGAACCTAGTTCAGCTAACTGGCCCATAGAAGGACCAAGCCTGTCACCTTTCTTTCATTTTTTTTAAACTATTATTTTTTGGCTGCATCACATGGCTTGCGGGATCTCAGTTCTCCGACCAGGGACTGAATCCAGGCCGTGGCAGTGAAAGCCTGGAATCCTAACCACTAGGCCACTAGGGAACTCCCCCAAGCCTGTACCTTAAACTCACTGACACCATGTGCTAATTCACTGAGCCAATGACCTATCTTCATAAAAATCATGTGCAACTTTGGGCAAGTCAAATCACTTCTCTGGGCCTCAGTTTCCCAAGCTACAAAATGAGGGGGTGTGGACTGGAGGGTACCATGCTCTGTGCATTTAGGACACGGATACACCAGGTAATTCTGTGGTCTCTGAGAGGCTCAGGGGGCCTGGTGAGGTTTATCAGGTGAGTAGGCTTGTTATCACACAAATGTTCACAGAGATGCATAGCATCCTGGAGCTGGAAGAGTTCTTAGGAATGCTTTCATTCTTTCAACATGAACCCTCCTTTTAGAGTCCCAGAGAAAGGGCCTCACTGTACATGTGGGGAAACTAAGGCTCAGAGTTGCCTATCTCTGATTCTGTGGACACAGAGAGACCCTCTCCCCTTACCACACCTAGCCACTTGCTTTGTATCGGGGTGTCTCTCATCACAAGTTAGTGTAATTGGAGAAGAATAAGCACAATAAGTACCTACATTTATATTTGGTGATATTTATTGAATGGTGAGTATATATCAGATGCTTGCCTACCTTTACACAGCTAATTACAGACAGAACTGGGACCAGACCTCTCACCTTCTAGACCAACAGTTGACACACTACAGGCCTGTGAGGCAAATCTGGCCCACCACCTGTTTTTGTAAATAAAGTTTTATTGGGAGACAGCCACATCCATTCATTTACATATTGTCTCTGGCTGCTTTTCACTACAATGGCAGAATTGAGTAGGATCAAAGTGACAGCATGGCCTCTGTGAATTTTTTTTTTTTTTTTTTTTTTGGGGTTTGCGGGCCTCTCACTGTTGTGGCCTCTCCCGTTGTGGAGCACAGGCTCCGGACGTGCAGGCTCAGCGGCCATGACCCACGGGCCCAGCCACTCCACAGCATGTGGGATCTTCCCGGACCGGGGCACGAACCCGTGTCCCCTGTATCGGCAGGCGGACTCTCATCTCTGTGAAAATATTTATCTGGACCTTCACAGAAGAAGTTTGCTGACCCCTGTCCTAGACAGTACCTTTTTCAAGTGCAGGGACCATATCTTACTAATTTCTTATTCAGATGTATATACACCTCCTGGTAAACAGTGGGCTCACAATAAACACTAGGGAATGAATCCCTTGGTTTCCAAACACACGTTCTTCCCATCACAGTGCCCGGCTGAGCTTACTGTGTTAGCTTAGATTCAATGTGATGAACCAGCTTGTTCTTATTCTCAAGTTGAAAGACACCCTGAAAGGGCCATCAGAAGCTCCAGGGCCTCTTCTTCATGACTGAATAGTTCGGGACAGCTTTGCTAGGAAACGAAAGATGAGGAAGCCGTGCATTTACGCGCTAGGCTTCTCCTCTGGGCTGGAGAACTCCACAGCTGTCTCCAATGGTTAGGTGCAGAACAGAGGTAATGTTGCCAAGAACTTGTTGACATTTGAAGCATGGTTGTTAGTGTCTCAATGCCTGCGTTTCCTGGGGTTCCAAACCGAGTATTGGTTTCTTTTCTGTCTCTTTTACTAAACTAGCTTCAGTATGAGCACAATCTGGCAGTAATAGAATCCACGTGGCAGGTTATCATCAGCGGGAGCTGCAGGATCCACAGCACAGGGGAAGCAGCACATAGAAAGGGCAAGGGGTGCTGGCATTGCCCCGTTCTCCATGCAAGTATCACGAAGGGCAGGCATTGACCTTGGAAACATTCCCGGATGAGGCCTGGGAGGGTAGACAGAGGCTGGCGCCTGTAAAAGACCGAGCTCTGGCTGCAGAGGCACATCAGTGAAAGAGGCAGTCCTTCGCCATAGGTGTTCCAAGCCTGTAGCACTAATGTATTCCCAGCCCGGGCTCACGTTGCATCAGGTGCGTTATTAAATAAAAAGAGAGCTACGGAAGCTGCCTGCCAAGGAGCCTGAAGTTATTAAAATGGAACTGGGGAGCACAGGCCTTGCTGCCAGGAGATAGGCCACAGCAAAGCCACTGTGGATGTGGGGTTCACAGGGCAATTTGGGTGTCCAATGGCCAGGGGAGGCGGCAGAGGACCGTGAGACTAATTGGGCCTTTTCCTGGGTAGAGAGTTTCTCTGGATGCTTTTTTTGCAAAGTAACCAGTTCAAGATTTAAAAACAAATTTTTTTTTGCTGTGTCCCAAGAAACCAGATTTTGGTTAAACCCTTACTTAACCAAAACATCCAGTGTGTGTGGGTAGAAAGTAGCCTGACTGAACCTTTTGATTTACTGATGACCAATCAGGAAATTTTTTTTTGAGTATTATTGCAAGGATTATTGCAAATATTTTGAACATTTATTAGGCCAGGCAATAAACACAAGGAAGAACCTGTGCTTTGGGGTGAGGCAAACTTAGGTTTACATTCTGGGCAAATATCCCAAAGGACTGAAAGAAGGGACTGGAACAGATATTTGCACACCCCTGTTCATAGCAGCATTATTCACAAGAGCCAAAAGGTGGAAGCAACCCAGGTATCCACTGATGGATGAATGGATAAACACAATGTGGTATATACATACAATGGAATATTATTCAGCCTTAAAAAGAAATGAAGTTCTGACACACACTACAACATGGATGAAACCTGAGGACACTGTGCTAACGGAAAGAAGCCAGCCTCAAAAATAAGCCAGACAAATACCATATGATTCCATTCATATGAAGTACCTAGAGCAGTCAAACTCACAGAGACAGAAAGTAGAATGATGGTTGCAAGGGCTGGGGAGGAGGGGGGAATGGGGAGTTAGTGTTTAATGGGTATAGAATTTCAGTTTGGGAAGATGAAAAATTCTGGAGATGGACGGCAGTGATGGTTGAACAACAACGCGAATGTACGTAATACCGCTGAAGTGTTCACTTAGAAACGGTTAAAATGGTAAGTTTCACATTACGTATGCTTTACCACAATGGAAAAAAATCTCTGTAATAGCTGTGTGACCTTAAGCAAGTTACTTCACCTCTCTGTGCCTCAGTTTCCTTATTAGAACATGGGACTAATGAAAGGGTTGTGGTGAGTATTTAAAAAGGTAATGCAACAAAGCTTTAAGCACAGAGGCCTGCACCTGGAAAGGACTCAGGGAATGTTGGTGTAAAACAGAAAATAACGTCTCAAACGCAACCTGTGTTTTCACAACGAGCAGAGTAACTATTATGCACATCAGTTGTCACTCTACAACCGTGGATGTGGGAGGCATGTGTGCTGCGCTCCAGTTATACCAAAGAAGAATGCTTTGTTTTAAATTAACTCCTGATCTTAATTTATTTCATTGTTTCTTCCCAGAAGATGCTAATCCCCCTGTCCTGAGAGCATGAACCAAAATGAAGTGGCACCTGGACCCATGATTTTAATTCTCTTGGTCCCAGTATCCCCACTTGTGAAATGAATTGGATGAAATCGGTGGTTCACTGATTTTACTCCAAAAACTGGAGTGAAGACTGGCCTTAGGGCTGAAATCACAAAGGTTGCCCTGGGAGCCTGTTAAAAATACAGATTCCTGGGCTTCCCTGCAGAGATCTTTGGGGTGAAGGGCCACACCAAGATTCCAAATGTCTCCCCAGGTGTTGGGGCCACCTGACTAGGAGGACTCCTTGGACCTCTCTAGTGTTGACAGCCTGTTCTCAACCTTGGCACATCTGAGAATCACCCAGGAAGCTATGAAAAAAATACCTTTTTTCCAGGCTCCACCCCCAGAGATTGATGAATTGGTCTGTGATAGGTCCCAGGCATGGGGATTATTATTATTTTTTGCGGTACGTGGGCCTCTCACTGTTGTGGCCTCTCCCATTGCAGAGCACAGGCTCCGGACGCACAGGCCCAGCGGCCATGGCTCACGGGCCAAGCCGCTCCACGGCATGTGGGATCTTCCCGGACAGGGGCACGAACCCGCGTCCCCTGCATCGGCAGGCGGACTCTCAACCACTGCACCACCAGGGAAACCCCAGGCATGGGGATTTTAAGTGAGTGCCCAGGTGATTCTACCGTGCAGCCAGCATTGGGAACCTCAGTTCTAGCATAATGGTTCTCACCTGTGAACACCCCCAGAATCACCTGGAGGGCCTGGGAAGCCATAGATAGCCAGACCTCACTCACAAAGTTTCTGATTCAGTAGGTCTGGGTGGGGCCTACAATATACATTCCTGACAAGTTTCTGGTTGATACTGATGCTGCTGGATTGGAGACGACACTTGGAGAACCACTGTTCGAGAAGCTTGCTGCTCAAGGTGTGGCCTAGACCAGCTGCAGAGGCTTCACCTGGGAGCCTGTTAGAAACGCAGGACCAGCGTCCACCCCAGAGCCTGCTGAATCAGAGTCTGTGATGTGACTCATACGCATGCTACAGTTTGAGAATGACTGCTTTTGAAACTTCTGCTTGCTTGCTTTCATTGTGTTCTGGAGGGGCGGATGAAGGGAAAGACATCCCTTCTAAGCAGGAAGCAGACCTTGGGAGGAGTGATGACGGCTTGGCCTAAAAGCACAGGCCCAGCATCCGCGCTCTACCCGGACTCACAGTGTCTGCAAAGAAAGCCTCTCCTGCGACAGGGCATGGCGGGGGGTGCTCGGGAAGCGAGAATGGGATCGATTACCTTGGCGTGGTTGTAAATATCCACACAGTTGTCGGTATTGATGCTCTTTGCACAGATAATCTCACAGTGTCGCTGCAAAGCCTCCAGCTGGAAAAATTTAGCAGCAGACAGAAGCTAAAAACCATGAAAAGAGCCTGTTAGAGGTTGGGAGGTGGAAGGAAAGCAACGCCCACGGTGAGAAAACTCTTCACCTCCCACAGCGGTACCCAAGGTGAAGGCACCGAGAATAAAGTGTCGGACATCACTCTAAAGCTGGAAGGTTACACTAGAGCTGTTGCTGGCATTACAGGACTAAGACTCAGCGACAGAATTCAACTGCAGGGGAAGATGGCAGCGGGGAGGGGTGAGGTCGAAGTGAATCAAATTTACATTTATGACAGCAAGAGGTCAAGCAAAAATGCTTAAAATTGTTACATCCAGAAATAAGGGTGATGTTCTTATTCAGCAAGGTGGGTATCGATGTGGCTCACTCCTCATTTATCCATGTCTCCACACAGATGTCACCTCAGGACTCCTCCCTCCGTCACGATCTGGCCCCCTTACCCTGTCTGAGTTTTCCTCACAGCCCTTCTCACACCAGACATGATGTTATGCCTGTCGCCCTCTCCAGAGACCGGGGGGGCAGGGATCTCTGTCCCTTTGCATAGCTGCTGTATTCCAGCCCTGAGCACGGCACCTGGCTGTGGAAGATGCTGAACAGAGGCTCTGGGGTGGGGAAGAAAGGGCTGAAGCGAGCGTTCAAAGGGATTGCCTTTGGGGAAAGGACTGGGAGGATGGGGTGGGGGGTGGCTGGGTGAGGTGCTTTTATGTACTGTAAAGCCCTTCTGTATTATCTACGTGATTGATTATTTCAATTTGAAAATAATTTTAAAAAAGGTTTACAAAAGAGTCTGAGTCCTCAGAGTGTAGTTTAGTCCTGAGGTTGTGACGTGTCAGAGAAGCCATTCAGAGAGACAGGAGAGTAACTTTGGGGGGCGGGGGAGTGACCACAGAAGGTCTCACAGAGTAAGAACAAAAGGATAAATGGTCCCCAGTGAACACACAGCCCCTGTGACACATGCCAGGCACTGTAGTAAGCACCTTGCAAATAGAAACTCTTAAGATCTTCAAAACCCAATGGGGTAGATATTGTTATCCCCATTCTACAGGTTGGGAAACTGAGGATCAGAGAGGTTAAATTACTGCTCCAAGATCACACAGCTCAGAAGGGGTAGAGCCTGGATGTGAACCCAGTCTGGCCCAGAGCCCACGTCTGAACCACCGTGTGGTGTCACCTCTTGAACAACTCATAGTGTTCTGACACGTCTCATCAGCCACCCTGGACTTCAGGCACCTGAATGGGCTCCTAGCTCTTTCGCTCAGGAATAGCAAAGTGATTTTGGCTTCTGGTTCAAAGCTACCAGCTTTGACACGAGTTCTACTTCTAGGAAGGAGCAGGGAGGGGAGAAGAGGCAGGGTTACGAGAGGTGGACAGGAGACAGGGAGAGCCAGGCAGCTGCAGGAATGAGGGGCCTGAGTGAGGCCAGGAGAGCTTTGTAACTGGTTCTTGGCTTCTGCCTCCGTGGACATGCTGAGATTTGAGGAATGCTTTCAGACCATATATTTCTCTTACAAATGACAAGGGAGAAGTCATCAAAGATAGTTCCTGATGATGCTATTTGAGCCCCAGCTGTGCCTGAAGCTAGCGCTAGCCTCAGACTCTTCAGTAAATTTCCTTTCCTCCACCCGCCAAAGCCAGTTAAAATTGGGCTTCACTCAGTTGCTATTGAAAGGGATCAGACTAGCGCACCCAGCACCCCAGCCTTCCAGGGGAGGGGCTCTGATGAGAAGCCCTTGGGAGATCTAATGAGGCAGGCAGGACCCCAAAGCCTGCATCCAAATGAAGACCCAACACAGCCTCCCCCCAGACACCGCCCGTGCGTGCCACCCACTCAATGACACAGCGGATTCCTTACCTCCATGATCTCGTTGTTTTTAATGAGAAGTGACTCTGGGCCACCGTAGTAGAGGTACTGCATGACCAGCTGGAAGACAGAACACAGTGAGCAAAGTGTCAATGGCACACAGACACAGTCATCTTAAAGCCATCCACTCAAACCCTCAGGCTGGTTCTGAGTCCCTGTATGACACCTCTTTTTAAGGGTGGCCATTCCCACCGGATCACTGCCTTTCAGGAGAAGTTCCCTTTAAACGTTTTGTAGGCTGGATATTTTTCCTTACACCATGCTGCAATCTGTCTCCCTGTGGTTCATCCTCAGGGCCAAATTAAACAATTCTAAGCTCTGCTTCCCAGGATGGTTTTCCCCCATCTATGACTGATAATCATGGGTTGTCCTCCTGCCTCCCACCCCACTGAGCTGCCCAGAACTGCAGCACACGTGGTGTGGCTTAAAGACCCTACACCAGCGGCAGTCCCCCTGGGAACATGGCCCAGTTTGACTAGAAACCTCTTGTTTAAGTTCCAGAGGGTGACGGAGCCACGGTGAAACCACCTGCTTATTATAACTTGACAAGATCTAAGATGAAGCCATCAGGGGTCCAGGGTTTCAACGTTTCATTGATGGTGTGAACTGTCCAAGCCAGGCTTTGTACATGTGACTCAGGATGCCGGACGGTGTGGAGAGTCCCAGAGCTTTGCAAACTGGTGTCCCTCAAGTAGACTGAAGCCTAAGGATGTGTTAGTATTGGCTGTCACCACCTCCCATGGAGCTGAGTATAAACTTTTTAGGTGGTGTGTATCCTTCCCAGTTGGCTACTGTCTCCACTACTCTCTAATGTCTTCTGCCTGCCTGTGTGACACACTGACTTTACCTGCCTGGGCTTAATAAAGGTGTGTTGGAAAAATCTGTAGACTGTTACATTCCATTTTGGGGCGCCTATAACATGAGGTGCTTGGACTGGGCTGCCCTCTATGGTCCCTTCAGGCTCTGAGAGTCTGTGACTAATACAGAACAGTGGTTAGGAGCAAGGAACCTGGAGCTGGGCTGCCTCAGCTTCTGATCTGGCTCTGCCACTTAAAAGCTGGGTGACCTGAATTAAGTTAGGCTCTCTGTGCCTCAGTTTCATCATCTGTAAAGTGGGGATAATATGACCTACCTCATGGAGTTGCGGTGAGGATTAAATGAGTTAATATATGTAACAGGCCTAACAGGGGCCTGGCAGGTGCATGGCAAGAACTCAATAAATGTTAGCTCTTCAATTTTCTCTGAGGTTGAAAAATCTTCTTCCAGTAGTGCTTCTGCCATGTGCTGCCACGTGCTGCCACTTGCTTACTCAGGCCATTTAACATCCTTTGTGACTGATCTCAATCTACTTTTTGCATGTGTGTTTAAAGTAATCATTTTTCAGCTCATACAACTCAATAACAAAAAAAAACCAACCCAACCAAAAACTGGGCAGAAGACTAAAACAGACATTTCTCCAAAGAAGACATACAGATGGCCAGTAGGCACATGCAAAGATGCTCAATACTGCTAAATACTAAGAGAAATGCAAATCAAAACTATTAGGAGGTATCACCTCACACAGGTCAGAATGGCCATTATTACAAAATCTACAAATAAGAAACGCTGGAGAGGGTGTGGAGAAAAAGGGAACCCTCCTACACTGTTGGTGGGAATGTAAATTGGTGGAGGCACTATGGAGAACAGTATGGAGGTTCCTTAAAAAACTAAAAGTAAAGTTGCCATATGATCCAGCAATCCCACTCCTGGGCATATATCCAGAGAAAACTCTAATTTGAAAAGATACATGCACCCCAATGCTCACAGCAGCACTATTTACAATAGTCAAGACATGGAAACAACCTAAATGTCCACTGACAGATGAATAGACAAAGAAGATGTGGTATATTACTCAGCCACAAAAGAATGAAATAATGCCATTTGCAGCAACATGGGTGGGCCTAGAGATTATCATACTAAGTGAAGTTAAGTCAGAGAAAGACAAATACCATATATCACTTATAAGTGGAATCTAAAATGACACAAATGAACTTATTTACGAAACAGAAGCAGACTCACAGACATAGAAAACAAACTTATGGTTACCAAAGGGGGAGGGGGAGGGATAAATTAGGAGTTTGGGATCAACATATACACACTACTATATATAAAATAGATAAACAACAAGGTTCTACTGTATAGCACAGGGAACTATATTCAATATCCTGTAATAAACCATAATGGAAAAGAATATGAAAAAGAATATGTATATATATGTATAACTGAATCACTCTGTTGTACACGAGAAACAAACACAACATTGTAAATCAACTATACTTCAGTAAAACAATAATTGGTCAAAAAATGTGTATATGTATCTATCATTTACAGTTGTATTGAAATAGAGTTCATATGACACAAAATGCTTCGATTTAAAGTATACAGTTCAATGGCTTTTAGAATATTCACAATGTTGTGCAACCATCACCACAATCTAATTTTAGAATATTTTCAACACCCCCAGGAAAAACCCCATGCCCATCAGTAGTCTCTCCCATTTCCTACTTGTGCTGACAACCACTGTGATTTGCCTGTTCCAGATGGAATCATACAGCATGTGCTCTTTTGTGTCTGGCTTCTTTCACTTAGTGTGATGTTTTCAAGGTTCACCCTGCTGTCACATGTATCACTCTTTCACCTCTTTTCTATTGCTGGACAATATCCCGTTGTGTGGATGTACCACATTCTGTGTATCCATTCATCAGCCGATGGACACTGGGGTTGTTTCCACTTCTTTGCTGTTATGAATACGGCTACTATGGCTCAATCTACTTTTTCAGATCTCACCTGCCACTCCGCCCTCCTCGCCCCCTAACCTTGATAACGTCTGCCTTTTTCACTCTGACCGCTCCCAACCATTTGCCTGGATCAGAACCTACCACCGTCTCTTTCACTCCTCTGCTTCTGCCCACGCTGTTCCCTCTGCTTGGATGCCCTTCCCTTCTTCTCCACCTGTTGATCTCTGGCCCCTCCTTCGGGATCTAGCTCAGTGGTCACCTCTGTGAAGCCTCCTCAGATCTGCTCAGATCTCTCAACTGCCTCCCACCCCGTGCCGGGCACCCCACCACGCATGACTGCAGTGTTACTTCCCGCTGGAGTCTGAGGGCACAGACTGGGTCTCGTCCATCTCTGCCTCCCCAGTGCCTGCTCTTCCTCTTTTGCATTTGAGTCTCCCATGCTCTGGCCACGTGCCTGTTGCAGAGATGGCGGTGCTTTAATGGTGATGGCTGAGGCTTTGTGAAATGATATCGTAGCATTGTTTACCCGCCCCGCCCCCCCAAACCTGATGGGTCATAAGCATCTAAAACACCATATCGGCAATTGCTGGGACATTTGCTTTATTAAAATCCATTGATTCCCCTAGCACCTCTCTTTTATAAAGGCCAAACCAACAATAATAACGGCAAGAGCCATAATAATAACTGTCCTGAACACAGGGCTGCTCCAGTTACAAAGCATGTTATCTCATTTCCTCACGGTTGGGTTGTTGACTTGAAATGCTGCTTTCAAGGGCACGGATGGAGAACCTGGGGCTAATGGAATTTAAACTGGGTTGAGCCATGCCACCTTCAGACTCAGCCAGCACAAGCTTTTTCTGCAAGGGGGCGAAATGGACCCTTATTAGGCCAAAGGGCCTGTTTATGGAGTTGTTTTTCTTGGCAGCTGTCAGCCTGCATGAAGCAGGATGTAAACGGCATCCACAGCCTCGTGGAGGCCCTGCTCCCAGGTGCAGCCTCAGCTGCATGGGGCTCTTGCCCGTGTATGATGTTAAACATTCTTGCAGGGAGGAAACTCAAAGCTGTCTCATTTACTAAAATTCTTCTGTTTAGCATGGAAGTGAAGTGAGCAGGCCCCTGGGAGACTCCTTCTGGGTCAGATTCAGCCCTACTTGGCCTATTTTGAGCCACAAATGAGGCTTTTCTTCTTTTATGGGGAAGGGGCAGGCACATGGAAGAGTCCCCAGGGCCTCTGCTCAATCTTCTCTGCCCATTACAGTAACTGGAGGCTAATGTGGCCGGGAAGCCTAATCCAGCCAAAAGTAATTACAGGTCTATGATTCCTCTGGGGCTGTGCCTTTCCACGTAGGTGTCTCATTTAACCAGCTCCCACAGCAAACACTTATTGAGTGCCTACTACAAGCCGGGTTCTGATGACAAGAACCTCCCCAATTTGTCCCAGGCGTGATGGCGTAAGTGCTCCCTCCATGAGCACTGGGAGAGCTGGGGGGGTGCGTGGTTTCCAGCATCTGGCTCAGGCTCCAAATGCTAACGGGCCTTTCCTCCGGGCTGGGCGATTTTTAGGGAGGACCCAAGGCCCCAGAGCAGGGAGGCAGTTAAGAGGTCAGGTCTGGGAGTCAGCCAGGCCTGGGTCTGAAGCTCAGCTTGGCTGTGATGAGCCGTGGGAGCTCGGGCCACTTCCTCTACCTTGTCTGCTGGGTGGGAGAAGAGCCACCTGGAGGGGGAGCTGGGAGGACTGAATGAGATGACGTGGGGCAGTGGTGCTCAGAGTGGCTCCCTGGACCAGCAGCATCAGCATTACCTGGGTTCTTGTAAGAAACATGAATTCTCGGGCACCACCCCAGGCCTACAGAATCAGGAACTCTGGGGGGCAGGGCCCAGGAATCTGAATCTTAGCAAGTTTTCTGCATGTTAACAAGCAACTCCCTTCACCCCCCAGCGCTTCCCCTCGAGTTTCTGATGCCTCCTAAATTTCGAGAACCACTGTAACTTAGAGCACTGGTTCTCCGCCTTGGCTGCACATGCCTCTGGATGATGGCAGAGGGTGGAGACTTCAAAATGCTGATGCCTGGGCCGCAGCCCAGATTCTGATTTACAGCCTGGACACTGGGAATCATCAAAGTTCCTCAAACGATTCCACTGCTCAGCTGAGGTTGAGAACCACTGGTTTCGAGCCCTGCACGTAGCTGGAGCACATGAAATGGGAGCTGCTCTTATTATTGTTCCTCTTTGGACCAGTCTGGGTTCAAATAATGGCTCTGTCACTGACCAGTACTAAGTTCTCTGGGTCTCAGTTTCCCCACCTCTAAAAGTGGCAAGATTAATCCAGATAACCACATGCAAACAAAGGTCAGTGCCTCATTCATAGCTGGAGTTAAAAATGGGGAAAATGAGGCTCAGAGAAGAGAGTGTCTTGTGCATGGTTATTCCATAAGGATTCTTTATTTTGAAGTTTCAACATAACCAAAGGAATGCATCTCTAATGGTGGAAATACTGACACCTCAGTGGGCTTTAGGGCTTTAGTGTGAGGTCATGGTGGCTTCCTGGCAGCCCTCTGGATCACAGGATCTGGGGGACCAGGGTCAATCACCAGTGGAGGGAAGAACCATCATCTGGCCAGCCACACTTGGCTTATAGTATGTGGTTCCAATGCATCTTTTCAGTCTCCAGTATACCTTAAGACACCGCCAAATGGACTATTATCACTTTCCCTCAAATACAAATCGCAGTTTCCCACTTTTGTGCCTTTGTTTATGCTGTTTCTCCCTCCGGAATACCCTCTCTCTCCTATTCACCAGATGAGGAAGCTGAGGCTCAGGTAGTCTGGGTAATTTGTTCAAGGTCACACAAGGGACAATGATTTTAAACAGGAATGCAGCTATTTAAACTGGGGAAGGTAGAATTTAGATCCTGAAGCAGCTCTGTCCTTCAAAGCCCAGATCAGGACCCCCGCCCTATGACCCTGGTTACGGCCTTGCTTGCCTCCTGCTTATGTCTGAGTGGTCTCCTCAACCCTCTTGGAATGTGAGCCTCCCGAGGGCCAGCCTGAGTCTTACCCACATTTTCCCAGGGCTGTCCTTCCAGAACTGAACCAGAGGAAACAGGTCCTGTTCAGAATCCTGTAAACTCCATCCCCAGATCACCCACATTGGCCGACTGACCCTGGCTGTGGGAAGACTGCACGGAGGGGCCACAGTCTCCCCTGTAGGCCCCCTGCTGGACATAAGCAGCCCACCAGCCTCCATGCCCCAGATGAGACTCGGAGCTTCAGAGATAGGGCTGCAAGGCCAGATGGGGGTGTGAATTTCTCCTAGTGGCGAGAATGTCATTGCAAGGCTGGATTTATGAATCAGGCATGAAATCCAGGGCCAGATGGCTTCACGGGCAAATTCTACCAAACGTACAGAGAAGAACTTATACCGATCCTTCTCAAACTCTTCCAAAAGATTGAAGAGGAAGGAACACTCCCCAAAACATTCTATGAAGCCACCATTAGCCTGATAACCAAAACCAGACAAAGACACCACCAAAAAAAAGAAAAAAAAAAAAAATGAATCAGGCATGAAGAATGGAGGAAAAGGGAAGAGAGCTGCTGTGCCCCCTTAGAGGTGCCCCATAAACCAAACGGTATTGATTTCAAATGGAGGGAGATGTGGCAATATCATCTGGCCTCTGACAAACCTTCCTTTCCTATTTACATTAGGTTCAGACCAATGTTAAAGTGACACTGGATTCCCTGAAGTCCACTGGTTCCTGATCACACGGGGCTCAACCGCCTCTGGGGACTTCATACCTGCTGTTCTCTGCCGGGAATGTTCCAACTCCCTTTCTTAAGCCCTAAGCCTCCCCATGGTTTGCCCGCTTCTCCTCAGCCTGCAATATTTCAGCGACACCTCATCCAGGGGCCTTCCCTAGTCTCCTTGGTCTGAGTTGCCGTAGCTTGTTGGTTCACCCCTCTCTATACTGTAACTCAGAGTTACCCGCTCTGGACTGTGAGTCCCCAGGAGAAGAATGTCCTTTATCCTTGTGTCTCCAGATCCCAACACAGTGTCGGGCACATAGTAGGTGCTCAGTTAATGCTGTGGGCATGAATGGATGGTAGGTGGGAGGGGCAGTGTGCGGATGGGGGCCAAGAGTGCAGGAGCTGATGACTCAGTACAGTGGCTGATCCACAGGTGGAGGGTTGGAGGGACCCACCGGTGCCCCGCACCTACCAGCAGGGTTCCAGGCCACAGAAGGGGCTTACCTGAAAGATGGGGTACTTCACGTATCCGATCTCTATGCAGGTGTTGTCATTTGTTGGTTTGCTAGAGAGGAGGGCTTTGAACCTGAGGAGGAACATAAAAAGGGAGATAAGAAGACTCAAGAAGACATCAACAGCTTGCAAGAGACTCAGCTCTCTGGCGATAGAAACATGTAATGTCTTGTATCCCCTCCCACTCTGAAATACAATGACATATCCATAGATTGTTTAACATAATGCTCCCCCTTCTGATATGATACCATAATTCAATCTGAAGTTAAAACTAAAACTCTAAAGTTAAAAACAGTGTTTGGAACTGTTAAATTATTTCTCAAACAGGTGATTGGAAAAGAACAAATGCCTTTTAAAACCCCGTCCACCTTGTAGGGCCCATCACAAAGGCTGCCTTCTTCCTGGAATCCTTCCTGATTCAGGCCTCAAGCTCCTCAGGCGCCCACGGAGCTCTCCACCTCCCTCTCCCCACCCCCCACCCCACACAACCTTTGCTCCAAGAGGGCAGGGACTTCTGCCATTTCTGCCTCCTCAGAGCCTATGCCAGGCTGGACCTGATGCACTGTAGGTATTTAATCAACATCTGTGGATTACCTAACCATCTTCCTATGTGGGTGATCTTCTGTCTTGGGTTTTAGGTGCATTTTCCTGCCACTGACTAAACTAAGCTCCTTGTGGGTGGAGACTCAGTCAATGGAACACATGGATACTCAATACTTTTAGAAATCAGCTAAGCTGTGTCTCCTTTTATAGATTAAGCTTTAAATTTGAAATAATTTTAGATTCACAGAAGAGTTGCAAACATCATACAGAGAGTTCCAGGATGCCCTTCACCCAGCTTTCCCCGATGTTACATCCTACACAGCCATGGTACCTTTGTTGAAAGTAAAAATTAACATTGGTACAATACTGATCTAGTTCTTCTATGGTGTCACAACCGAGAACCTTGCAAGGGACAGTGTATTTTTCTTGCAGTGGCAAAGCAGACATTTGGGGTATTAGGTTTTGGGGGGGACACTGGAGATGCCAGGAGGCTTTTAGGAACCCAGGGAGTGTTGGCCACACAGCTTCATCAGTGGCCTGGAAGTGGGTTCCGTTTCTGAATCCCAGTGTCCTTACCCTCTGCTCACCCCCTGGCAGCCTGCCTTCTCCTCATTCAGCATCACTTTCTTCTCTGCCCACCTTCACCAATCCCTGTTCAGGTCCCGGGATAATGCAGTTCTAAAGGGTCAATTCCATCCATCTCTACTCAAATCAAAAGGAGAAACAAGGGCTGTAGCAGAGCTAGCAGGGACGGTGTTATACTACTGTTACTCCAGAGTCAGGGAAAAGTAAGGTTCAGGACCTCTGTGTTTTGGGTGGCTTATGTCAAAGTTCCCTGATAGTTGGAGAGCAGGCCTTTCAACGCTGCCGTGTAGGAGCTTTCAGGCTGCACAAGGACACCTGGCTGAGGGAGCTACAATCCAATCCACGCTCTGCTCACGAAGCTCTGTGCCCGACATGTGCCCCGTCTGCCTAGAGGAATGGTGCCCTAAGCCACATAATCAGGCTGCTGATTATGCTTGTGTTGGCCCCGTACTCTTTTTCCAAATTGTGGTTTAAAAACATGTAACATAAAATTTACTGTCTTAACCATTCTTAAGTGTAATGTTCACGTGAAGTGTGCTCACATCGCTGTGCAATCAGTCTCCAGGACTTACCTTGTCTCCATTAAACAACTCTCCATTCCCCTCTCCATCCCACCATCCCCACCATTCTACTTGCTGTCTCTATGAAGTTGATTACTCTAGGTTCATATAAATGGAATCATACAGTATTTGTCTTTTTGTGACGAGCGTATTTCACTTCATATAATGTTCCCAAGTTCATTCATATTGTAGCATGTGTCAAAACTGCCTTCCTTTTTAAGGCTGAATAACGTATGTATACACTACGTATTTTTTTAATCATTCCTCCACTGATGGACTCCTGGGTGGCTTTGCCCTTTTGTCTTTGTGAATCATGCTGCCTGAACATGGTGTACAAATGCCCTGTACTCTTGGATCCTTGATTTTGAGAAGAAAATCTGCCAGTTCAGTGACGATACCACCCAAATTGAATTTCAGAGAATAGTAATAGCCACCCTCATAATTCAGTGCTTTCAAAATTGATGACACATACCTTGGAGAGGCTGTAAATAACAGCACTTTGTGAGCATAAAATGGTCTTCCTTCTACCAGAAAGGTAACATCTGACATTTCTTTATTGTTAAGGAAATGAGGATCTGGAACAGGAAAGGGAGAGAGGCTAGCTTTAGAGGAGAGAAGGGTGAGGTTTGGATTCCTCTTTTGGAAAAGTGCCCAAAAGAGCTGACAGGGAGGCCATGGCGATAAAATACTCATTGGAGAGAAAGTGACCAAACAGGAGACAGAATCAGTTAAAGGAACACTCAAATCACTGAAATTCAGTTTCTCGTAGGAAACCTTCATAGCTTACTCGCGACTAAAAGTAGCATTTCCTCTTAGAAGACTCGCCCCCAGCCCGAGTTCAGATGACTGTCAGGTGTGGAAGGTGACCATCCACCCACCTGGCCTCTAAGGAAGTCACCCCCCCCCACCTCGCTCCTCCTCCTAAAGCTCAGCACCCTCCCGCCTGAGAGAAGTGCTTCTGAAGAGCTGTCCCCTTGCCACTGCGTTCCAGGCATCTGAAATCCAAGCCCTTTTCTTAGGGTCAGAGGCAAACGAGCCAGGCCCCTGCCCTCAACTCCAAGAATAAAGAAGTTGTATAACTAGTTGTACAACGAATACTCTAGTACTTACTGAGCACTCACGATGTGCCAGGCACCGTGTGAGCTGGCACTTACACGTGTAAACTCATTCAGTCCTGGGAGAAAGGGACAGCTGTCAGGTGTGCAGCTGGGGACACTGAGGCCAGGAGTCCTGGCCTCCACCAGGTGGAGGTGGAGAGGCCAGGATGTGAACCTAGACATTCTGACTCCACGGCCTGCATTGCTAAGCACCGGGATCCTCCGATTTGCCTGTCATTTTGGCCATTTTTCCTGGGGCTACAGAAGGTGCCAGTCTGTCCTCAGCTCAGCACTTCTGTCTCACTGGGAAAATCCACCAACACTCCCGTGCACCGCTACACGGCTCCACCCCACCTGGCTTCTAAGTCAGACCCCTGGCCTGGCCCCATTTTGCCCAGGCCCTGCTGTAACTTTGATCCAGAATTTGCCTTCCTGGCTGATTCGCCCCAGGTGGTGGTCCTGGATGTCCTCCTCTCATATTTCTCTGTCCGTACCTACAGCCACCTCACCTCTTCCCAATAAAAAAGTTTTAATTTAAAACATATCAAACAAAGCATAAAAAAGTCAAAATCACCTGTAATCCCACTATCTTAAAAAAATTTTTTTTATTAAAAAAAATACAACAAGGGCTTCCCTGGTGGCGCAGCGGTTGAGAGTCCACCCGCCGATGCAGGGGACATGGGTTCGTGCCCCGGTCTGGGAAGATCCCACATGCCGCGGAGCGGCTAGGCCCGTGAACCATGGCCGCTGAGCCTGCGCATCCGGAGCCTGTGCTCTGCAACGGGAGAGGCCACAGCAGTGAGAGACCCACGTACCGCAAAAAAACAAAAACAAAAACAAAAAAACCCAAAAAAACCCAAACTTCTATAACTATCCAGGTAAAGGGAAGAGAGGTTACAGGGGAAGGCCCCAGCATTGACTAACACTTCTCCACTTGCTTTTAAGACTGTTAACAGGTTGGAGTGACTTTCTCCCTCTTCTCAGCCACCTGCCTCCCTCTGCTGGGTCTCTCTCACTCCCACTGTCCACTTCCAACTAGCCCCCACTCCTGCTTCCCAAATTGCTAATATCTCCTACCTTTAGCTCTTTTTACCATTCTCTCCCAGAATTCACTGGGAGGGCAAGAGGACAACGTACTATAAAAAAATAAGGCATGTGCTCTCCAGTTTGCCATAGTCCCCACCACTCCCTATTGTATTACACCAAACTCATTTCAATCATTTTTATGACCTGCCTGGCCCTACAGAGATGCCAGTTTGGAACCTTTGTCACTACTCTTATCTTTCCTTTCAAGTAGATTCCTAAGGAACTATTATTTGGCCACCTTTAGTTATCTGAGCTTGAAATGCTGTATTGAAGATGCAAAACACTACATGTTCCATATTCCACTTATTAGTAATTATGTCCTTTTTCTTTCATCTTGTGAGCTTTGAGCCTCTCAGGCCTGCCTTTATTCTCTTGGTGCTAATAACCCTTGGGATTCCAATGCTTGGGCTGAAAACCAGGCCCTTTTAATTGCTGGTGAAAGAAACCTCAGCAAGTTCAGGAGGAAAAAAATGTTCCCTCCTCTCCTATAGCTCCAGGAAAGCAGATTTTATGCTGCATCAGTGAAACAGCCCTTGCAAATGTTTGCTCTAACAAGGGTGTCTTGTAAGGCACCAGCTGTCAGAGATTATTGCTACGTCCTGGCAATGTAACCTTCAATCTCTAAAGTCTGTTAATTTGATTGATCTTTATAATTTGTTGTCCTGATAATATTTTAATTAACACCTGTTTTCTACAAGGTAAGAACTACTAGCAGTTTTAGTACATTCTGGTTTGCTTACATGAATGGGCATAAAGAAAACCAGACAATTTTGATTCAACTGCTAAGTTTTTCATTTTAGCATAAAAGTTGTATCATTTAAATTAACAGGTTATTCAGGACAGGAACAAAAATATTTTAAAACAGTTTCATGAATTTAGCCTTTTCACTAATTTAAACTAGCTCACCTGTTTCAAAAGTAGGGGTTTTGCTAAAGGGTAGAATTTTTCAGATGCTTCCATTTCTCCAAAGTTTCCTGGTCTTTATAGGAAGAGGAAACAGGAAGTAGGAAAGTCCTCAACCTTCATGGCAAAGGGAGTCCTTTATCTTTAATATTTTATAACCCCCCAGGCAGTGAGAGACAGGCCCTCACAACAGAAGGTTCATGTTTTAGGATTCAAGGCAGCTGAGTGTTTGCCTTCTTGCCAGGCTGATCAACCAGGTTGCAAGCAGACTCAGGATCTTCCGAATGAAATCAGTGCCTGATGGAAAGGTTTCTTCTGGAAAACCCCAGAAGCCGGACTGGAGAATGATGGAATTGTGGCTTTGGGGGGACCTGGGTTCAAGCTCCAGTTCCACCTGAACTGATGCTGCAGCCTCTGAGAGCCTTTCTTTCTTTCTTTCTTTTTTTTTTTTTGCGGTACGCAGACCTCTCACTGTTGTGGCCTCTCCCGTTGCGGAGCACAGGCTCCGACACGCAGGCTCAGCGGCCATGGCTCACGGGCCCAGCCGCTCCGCGGCATGTGGGATCTTCCCGGAATGGGGCACGAACCCGTGTCCCCTGCATCGGCAGGTGGACTCTCAATCACTGCGCCACCAGGGAAGCCCAGAGCCTCTCTTTGTTCAGCTTTGACCAGGATGACACTGTGTGCCTCCTGGGGTGGCCCAGGGATGGCTTGAGAGAGCGTAGGTCAGGGGCTTTGCTGTGGCCAGCTCAGTGCCAGGGTCAAAGAAGGGTGAAAAGTACTGTCACTGTCCCCAGCTTGTTCCATCTCAGGGAGGAGGGACTTCTTAGAGGGGAGGCTGGGGGAGAGCAGCCACGCACAGCTCAGCCTTCTCCGGGACTTTACCTGGCTGCTGGAAGTGCGTGGGCTCAGTAGGTCTTGGGCAGCCCGTCAATGTCGGTGACTTGCAGTAGAAAGGCACTGAATGGAGGGATGAGATTTTGGCGAGTTCCCTTGTCCACACCCCCAAGGTATGTTCTCCAAACAGTTTAATCGCATAACAAAGGTGATATCCCGATCTCCACCTACCTCACTCCATCTCGTTTGTCCATCCCGTTTGCCCTCCAACACTCCCACCTTCTTTTATGGCGTTTGCTTGCTCCCTGCCCTCAAATCACAAAGCAACAGCGCAGGGCAGGACCCCGGGAAGCACTTACTCACCCAGGCGCGAGGTCTGTTTCCGTTTGATCTCTGTGAGCTTCGGGATGGGGTAGGGTCCGTAGCAGTGAGTGAAGATGACACACAGCTGCTGGCTGATCACTTCGTTCTGTGGAAAGGAAAGAACAGCTCACACTGCTGGGGGCTGTGCCCTCATCCAAGCTGTGCTGTAACAATGGGTTCCTCCCCCCAGGCGAGAGGAGCCCACAGACTTACTGCAGATTCTCAGAGAAATTCCCCCGACATCACACATTCACTTTGCCCCTCAGGCCCTGGATTTGCTTGCTTTGTTGGTCCACTATTTCTAGCAGGTTCATTGGTGGAAGTTTAATTTGTAATTAAATCCTTTCTTGCTCCAATCATTTCTTTACTATCCATTAGAAAACAAGTTTTATAACTCACAGGATGGAAAATAAGTTTTTTACCCTAAACACACCTTTATTAATACTCCAAAATTCTGGCAGCAGGTAATTATCCCGAAAATCACAGCAGGAAGCCCTTTGGGTCCTGTGCTTGTGCTCTCCATGACCAAGATACAAATGCTCCTGATTCGGCTTTCTTCTGAATTTGATTCTGGTGCTGAGGCATTTCCAGATCCAGGAGTGCTCACTGAATCACTTCCTCCAAAAAAAAGTGTGTGTGTGTGTGTGGGGGGGGAATAGTTCTGTGATGCAAAACTACAGCTGCCCCAGGTGCTCAGGGAGCCTGTTTCTGATCGCCCTTCACCCTTCACGTTGTTTCCTCCTTTCCCACTGGGGCCCGTGCTGTTCATTAATCTCCCTCCAACTGCAGGTGTGCAGGAAGGAAGCCCAGGAATCAGAGCATTTTTGGGGATGCTTTTTACTGGGTGAAGGGGGCTGAAACTAGGGGCTAAAAACAGAGGTAGATAGCTAGACATTTACAGTATATTAAGAAAAGTAGGTTACAACACAATTTGTACCATGTATTTTTGGAAGTAAAATGCTACATATATATTTGGATGCATAAAGAAAGGTCTGGAAAAAGAGTAGCTACCATTGGGTGGGATGATGATGTCTTCCCTTTTCTTTTTATCTATATTTTCTGTAATAAACAAGCATTGCTTTGGTCATAAAAACAATAAATGTTATTTTTAATTTTAAAAGACAGGTTTGGGACTACTAATGATGTTAGCAGTTCTTATTCTTGAATCTACTTCACTGTGTTCCTGAAAGAGAGGGATTACAGCTCAACATATGGAAAGAAAACCCAACCCTTTGATCCTGCAAGGAAGGCACCATGTTACCTCAGAGGGGGTCCACAGAGGTGCCTAAGGAGATGCAATCATATTGGACAGAAAAAGGGATTCTGCTTTCAAAGATGATGCCTTATGACCAAAAGGTGTTACCTTCCCCTCTCATTTAACACTCACAGAGAGACTGTCTCATGGTTGCAGCAGTGGTTCTCAAAGTGTGGTCCCTGGACCAGCAGCATCAGCATCACCTGGGAGCTTGTTAGAACTGCAGATCCACAGGTCCCATCCCAGACTTCAGCCTCAGGTGGGCTGGGGGTGGGGCCCACCAGTCAATATTTTAACAAGTTTTCTGATGATTCTGATGCTCCCTTTGGTTTGAGAACCACAAGTTTCATATATTGAAATTCTGTCTTGCGTTTGACCTGGGCTGGGGACTGTAAATTTGTTTCCTTTGGTCTAAAGCCTTGCCACACAAACGTGCTCCATCGACCAGCAGTGGTAGTATTGCCTGGGAACTTGTGAGAAATGCAGACTCTCACCCTAGGCCCATTGAATCAGAATCCGCATTAACACGCTCTGCAGGTGATTCCCATGCATACGAATGTTGGAGAAGCACCGGGTGGTTGGCAGTACTGTGGCCCCTAGAGGACTGTGTGCCCTAATCCCTGGGACTGTGATATC
Organism: Mesoplodon densirostris; assembly: GCF_025265405.1. Classification (NCBI taxonomy): domain Eukaryota; kingdom Metazoa; phylum Chordata; class Mammalia; order Artiodactyla; family Ziphiidae; genus Mesoplodon; species Mesoplodon densirostris. Next base: position 75,180,304 of record NC_082671.1, read on the forward strand.
ATGAGATACCACGCCTGTGAATATGTTCTCTTTCAGAGCAAAAGGGACTTGGCAGGAGTAGTTAAGGTCACTAACTAGTTGACCTTAAAAGGGGGCGATTGCTTTGGATTATCTGGGTGGGCCCACTGTAATCACATGAGCCTTTAAAATTAGAGGCAGAAGAGGAATTCAGAAGGGATGGGGGAGAAGTGGAAGTCAGAGGGACTGGAAGCCTGAGAAGGACTTGATGCACTGTTGCCTGAAGACGGCAGGGGCCACATGGTGAGCTTGAGAGGGAATGCAGGCCCCAACACTAGGAACAAAATGTGACCCCCCAGCTGACCCCAGGAAGGAAATGGGACCTCAGTCCTACAGCCACAAAGAACTGAATTCTACCCAAACCTGAATGAGCTTGCAAGTGGATTCTTCCCAGGTCTCTAGAAAGGAACTCAGCCTTGCTGATACCCTGATTTTGGTCCTGTGAGACCCTAAGTAGAGAGCCCAGCCGAGACCTTGTGCCTGGACTTCTGACCAATGGAAACCATGAGATAGTAAATGGCTGTTGCCTTCAGCCTCTAAATTGTGGTCATTTGTTACTGCAGCAATAGAAACTAATAGAGCTCATCTAGAGTTTGCCTATTTCGTCATCCTTCTGACCCCAGCATGCCCGACACACTGTGGATGCACAGTGAATACTTGCAGATCACAAGAAAGATGAGACCTGTGACCTGCAAGATGCTCTGTGCAGACTGTGTGATGAATGGTGGTCTCACTACCTGCACCTGGGGTTGTCTTGGGAGGCTTGCTGGTGAGTCAGCCCATCTCATCAACTCGGGGGAAGGAATGAAGATCCACTTCCTGGATTTCGTGACCCGTAAGAGAAGCCTGAGCAACCAGTGGACTCTTCGTGGGGCTTTTTTTTTTTTTTTTTTGGTGGTGGTGGTGGTAGTTGTTTGATTCAATTCAATAGGTACTTATTCAGCATCTAAGAGGTGACCGGCACTGTGAAAGGAGCCATACTGGGGGCAACAGAGGTAGCAGAGCAAGATCCCGTCTCTCCAGGAACTCACAGCTTGGCCTCACTTCCTAACTTCACTATGTGTTGTATCACCTGAGAAAGTAAAGACAAGGGCTGTCTGTTCCAAAGGGACAATCCTCAAGCACTTAAAAATTATCTGGGAGGCACGTAACTCCCCACTCCTAAGTGAGGGCTGCATATAGTGACTTGATTCCAAAGAGCACAGTCTGGAAAGTGAGGGGGAGGCAACGGTAAGTTTGCTGTGGAGAAACTTGACAAACACCATCTCAGCCAGGTGGTCAAGGTCATCATCCCCGGTGATGAGTCATATTGACAGCATGTACATCTGATGTGACGAGAGAGGCACTTTACCTCGGTGGTCATCCTTCCCAAACCCACAATCTCAGTCTAAATCCTGAGACAAATACTGCATACTCCACTAGAGGGGCAGCCTATAAAAATGTGACCAGTACTCCTCAAAAACTGTCATGGTCATCAAAAACAAGGCAAATCTGAGAAACTGTCTCAGCCAAGAGGAGCTTAAGGAGGCATGACAGCTAAAGGTAACCTGGTGTCCTGGAGCAGAAAAAGACACTAGATAAAAACCGAGGAAACAGGTATAAAGTATTTAGCTAACAATAACGTCTCCATGTTGGTTCACTGATTATAACAAATGGACCACACTAATGCAGGAAGTTAATAATGGGGGAAGCAGGTGAGGGGTTGTATGGGAACTCTCTGTGCTATCTCCTCCATTTTTCTGTAAATCTAAAGTCATTCCAAAAAATGAAGTCTATTATTAAAAGAAAAGCTGCCCAATGAGGAAATAGGAAAATTATGATGAAAGCACTAGAAGTTCAGGAGAGACAGGGAAAGAAGGCGGGTCATCAACAGTTCCCTAGGCTTGACTCATTCATCCCCCAAAGCCTTCGTGAATGTAAACTTTCCCTCATGCACTAAGCTATGCTTTCATCCATTCATGAATTCTTTCTTCAAATATTTATTGAGCATCTGCTAAGTGCCAGGCACTGGCTAGACCCTGAGGGCTGGACACTGTGTGAAGGATCAGGTTGATGAGCCCGATGCCAGCACCAAAGATGCTGCCATTTCCGAGGCTTTCTGGCTGCTTCTCTTTCAGAGATGAGAACCCTAAGAGAAGACTCCCCACTGTGTCCTTGAACTCATCTGTGTTTGTCGAGGTGTCTGCTCTGTGCCCTTTTCTGTGCATTTCCTCCAGACTGTGGGATTGTTGGGATAATTCACTCTGCTTCCCTGGCACGCTGTAATTCATATAAGTTAACAACTCTTGTGGGGTTGGTCTACCCTATGGATTTGGTTAGCTCTGGGCCCAAACCTGAAGACAGTGGCTGGAATTAGCCAAGCTTGAGGCTCACTCTATTCTGGGGGTGGGTGTGGGTTGGGTGGCTGTGCTGGGACAGATGCTGACACTCTCCTCTGAGCGACACATTTAAGCATGGTGCTTTTAGCTCAAAGGGCCACAAGGCTCAAGCCCCAGGGGCAGCAGGCCAGCCTCAGCATGCAGGCTCTGACCTGGGAGGCCTGGGCTGGGAGAGGTAGGTCTGGCCAGGCTCATGTACATGGCAGCCGGTTAGCGGTTGTTACTGGCGTGCCGCTGGGGACCTGGAATTCAGGTTTCTCACGGAAAATGCTGGGTATGTGTGCTCGTGGGGTGAACTTGGGTCCTCAGGACTCGGAACTGTGCGGCTACATAGAACTAGACAGGAATGAAGCCAAGTTCCTAACACCACGGTTACCAGGAGACTCCCCTGAGATGGATTCCTGTGGATTTTGGGGCTGACATCCTTCCTCTCCTCCTCTAACCCCTCACTCCTCTCCTAAAAAGATACTGAAACACTTTCTGTTCTTCACAAAGGAGTGCCAGGATTGATCTCAAAGGTTCTTTTCAGGTGGTTTAAGCAGGGGTTCTACACAGTGGTAAAAACCTGGACAAGGGGGCCAGATGGGACTGGGTCCCAGTCCTGGTTCCTCACCCACTAGCTCTGTGACCTTAGGAAAGTGACTCGGCCTCTCTGGGTTTTGGTATTCTCTTCCAAAGTGGATTAAAACTACCTGCTTGGGCTTCCCTGGTGGCGCAGTGGTTGAGAGTCTGCCTGCTGATGCAGGGGACACGGGTTCGTGCCCCAGTCCAGGAAGATCCCACATGCCGCGGAGCGGCTGGGCCCGCGAGCCATGGCCGCTGAGCCTGCGCATCTGGAGCCTGTGCTCCGCAATGGGAGAGGCCACAACAGTGAGAGGCCCGCGTACCGCAAAAAAAGAAAAACTACCTGCTTGGTGAGGTTGCTATGAGAGCTAAAAAGGATAACACATCCCAATATATCGCTGAACCAAAGGAAAGTGCTGAGATTTGACCATTTTTAACCCCCAAAACAGCAATTTCCCATAATTCAGACGAATGCCTATTTTTCTAGATCCTAAAATGTCATAAAATTAATGGCAGCTTTTAGGAAGAGGAAAAAGAAACTCACCACATTAAACACACACACCCATTTTTAAGATCCATTTAACTTGAGAAATGCTGGAAGGTTGGAAAAGCTGTGTCTCAGAATCAAGAGAATTCGGCATTACTGTTAGTATCTGGGGACACCGGCAGTGAGTTCTCTGCCTCAATTCACTGTCAACAGCGACTGACTCTTCCCTACAGAGGCCCCTCCCTTGCGGGATGCACTGGGCTGACCTGTGAGCAGTGAGCTGCTCTGTGCTGCCACACCCCTGGGAAAGGTGGAGGTGGGAAGGGTCCCCACCTCCAGAGGATTCTGCGAGGTCAGCATGTAGCCCCACTGGAGTTGTGCACAAGATGAAATTGAACACACAATGAACTCAAGTGCTTTGAAACAGTCATCCATGCGTTTTGATATGTACCTTTTATTCATGTCAAGTGACGAAGGTTTTCAATTTATGGTAGTAATACAATGTTTCCTTTCTAAATACACTTAATGGAAGGCAAATTGATTTAAAGAAAAATATCAGTGGAAATACCCTTGAGGAATGAAACAGAAATCAGACATTATCAGATGAAGGAAAACTAAAAGAATTTGTCACCAGGAGACCTCCCCTAAAAGAAGAGCTGAAGAAAGTTCTCTAAACAGAAAGGATAGAGGAAGGAATCTTGGGACATCAGGAAGAAAGAACATGGTAAACAAAAATATGGATAAACATAATAGGTTTTCTTTCTTCTCTTGAGTTTCCTAATTATGTTTGATGGTTGAATGCAAAAATTATAAGTGTCTGATGTGGTTCTAAATGTATGTAGATGAAATATTTAAAGACAATTATGTCATAAATGGGGGAGGGTAAAGGGACATAAAGGGAAGTAATGTTTCTGTACTTTACTTGAACTGGTAAAATGAAGACACCAGTAGTCTATGATGTTATATACACACACACACACACACACACACACTATAATACTGCAAGCAACCACTAGAAAAACTATACAAAGGGATACACTCAAAAACACTACAGACATATAAAAATGGAATTTAAAAAGTGTTCAAGTAGTCCACAAGAAGGCAGAAAAAGAAAAGAGAAAAAAGACAGAGAGACCAAACAGAAAACCAAAAATAAGATGGCAGGCTTAAGCCCTAAAGTAGCAATAACTGAGTAAAATATAAATGGTCTCAATATACCAATTAAAAAACAGAGATTAGCAGAGTGGATGAAAAGCCCAACTATATGCTTTTTACAAGAAAGTCACTTCAAATCTAATAAAACAGGCAAGGTGAGAGTAAAGAATGGAAAAAATATATCACATGAACATTAATCAAAGGAAAGCAGGAGTGGCTATATAAATATTAGATAAAGTAGACGTCAGAGCAAAGAAAATTAGCAGAAGCAGAGAGGGGCATTATATAATGATAAAAGGGTTAATTCACAAAGAAGATATTGCAGTCCTAAATGTGTATGCACCAAACAGCAGATCTGCAAAATATGTGAATCAAAAACTGACAGAACCAAAAGAAGAAATAGACAAACCCACAATTACAGTTGGAGATTTTAATATCCCTTTCTCAACTGATAGAATAACTAGACAGAAAATCTGTAGGCTATGGAAGAACTCAACAATACCATCAACCAACAGGGTCTTATCGACAGTTATGGAAACACTCCACTCAACAATGGCAGAAAACAGTCTTTTCTTTTTTTTGGCCACATTGCATGGCTTATGGGATTTTAGTTCCCAGACCAGGGATCGAACCCAGGCTCCTGGCAGTGAAAGCACTGAGTCCTAACCACTGGACCACCAGGGAATTTCTGAAAACAGTCTTTTTAAGTGCCCATGAAACCAAGATAGACCATATCCTGGGCCATAAAACCAACCTCAATATTTTGAAAGGATTGAAATAATACAGACTGTGTTCTCTGACCACAATGGACTCAACCTAGAAATCAATAACAGAAAGATAACAGGAAAATCTCCAAATACTTGGAAACTAAATAACACATTTCTAAATAATTCATAAGTCAAAAAGGAAGTTCCAAGGGAAATAAAAAACACACTGAACTGAATGAAAATGAGAATAAAAGGTATCAAATTTTGTGGTACACAGCCACAGTAGTGCTGAGAAAGATATGCATATATAAGAAAAGAGGAAAAGTCTCAAATTAATATTCTAAGCTTCTACCTAAAGAACCTGGAAAAAGAAAAACAAAATAAGAAAAAAAAGAAAGAAAAACAAAATAAGCCGAAAGCAAGCAAATAATAAAGATAAGAGTAGCAATCAATGAAACTTAAAAAAGAAGAGTAGTAGAGAGAGAAGACACAAATTAACAAAATCAAGAATGAAACAGGGGCTATCACCACAGACTCTGTAGACATCAGAAGGGTAATAAGGGAATATGATGAGCAACTCTACACACATACATTTGACAACGTAGATGAAATGGACCAATTCCCTGAAAAACACAAAGTACCCCACCTCACTCAATATTAAGTAGATAATTTGAATAGCTCTGTAACTATTAAAGAAATTGAATTTATAATTTAAAAAACTTCCCTTAAAGAAATCTCCAAGACCAGATTGAAAAGGAAGAAATGAAACCATCTCTACTTGCAGATTACATGATTATCTAAATAGAAAAATCCCAATAAATCTGCAAAAAACTCCTAGAACTAATAAATGAGTTCAGCAAGGTCACAGGTTACGAGATAAACATACAAAAATCAATTGTATTTCCATATGCTAGCAATGAACACATGGACAAAAAATTAAAAATATAACATCATTTACAATTGTTAAAAAAAGAGAAATAGTTATGTGTAAATATAATAAAACATGTCCAGGACTTGTACCCCGAAAACTCACAATATTGATGAAAGAAATCAAAAAAGATCTAAAGACACCAAGAGACTAACATGTTCATGGACTGGAAGACTTAACATAGAAAAGATGTCAATTCTCCCTAAACTGATATAGAGGTTTAACACAATTCCTATCAGTCTCAGCAAGATTTCTGTTGTTCATATAGTAAATTTGTTCAAAAATTTATATGGAAAGGCAAAGAACTAACATAGCTAAATTCATTTTGTGAAAGAAGAATAAAATGGAAGGAACAAATCTACCTAATTTCAAGATTTATTTTATAGCTATAGTAATTAAGACTGTGTGGTAATGGTGGAGGGACAGACACATAGATCAATGGAACAGAATGGAAAACCCAGAAACAGACGCACACAAATATGCCCAACTGACTTGACAAAGTTGCAATAGTAATTTGATGAGAGATAGTCTTTTCAACAAATGGTGCTGGAGCAATTGAATATCCACTGGCAAAACAAAAACAAAAACAAAACAACTTTGCTCTGAGTCCCGCATTTCATACAAAAATTAACTCAAAATGAAAATGAATTACAGACTTCAGCGTAAAACAGAAAACTATAAAAAGTCTAGGAAAAAAGTGCAGGAGGAAATCTTCATGATTTAGGGCTAGGCAAAGCATTCTAATACTTGTCATCAAAAGCATAAGCTCCATAAAAGGAAAAACTTAAATTGGACTTCCTCGAAATGGAAGCTCTGTGAAAGACCCTGTTAAGAAGATAAGAAGACAAGCTACAGAGTGGGAGAAAGTATTTGCAAACCATGTATCTGACAAAAGACTATTTTCTAGAATTTACAAAGAGCTCTCAAAATTCAACAGTGAAAAACCAAACAATTTAATTAGAACACGGGCAAAAGACACAAAGAGACATTTCACTGAAGAGGATATACAGATGGCAAATAAACACATGAAAATATGTTCAACATCATTAGCCATTTAGGGAAATGCAAATTAAAACCACAATGAGATACCACTTATACATCTACCAGAATGGTTAAAAGAAAAAATAGCAATAGCACCAAACAGGGAGGATGTGGAGAAACTTCATTACCCATACTTTGCTGGTGGGAATATAAAATGGTGCAGCCGCTCTCAAAAACAGTTTAGCAGTTTCTTTAAAAACTAAACATGCAACTTCCACACAATCCAGCAATTGCACTCCTGAGCATTTATCCCAGAGAAATGAAGACTTATATTCATATCAAAAACCTGTGCAGGAATGTTTATAACAGCTTTATCTGTAATAGCTCAGAACTGGAAACAACTCAGATGTCCTTCAGTGGTGAGTGGTTAATAAACTGTGATCTGTCCATACCACAGAGTACTAGTCAGCAACAGAAAGAATCAAACTATCAACACATGCAACGACCTGGAAGAATCTTCAGAGAATTACGCTGAGGGAGAAAATCCAATCCTAAAAAGTTACATACTGTATGATTCCATTTAAATCACATTCTTGAAATGACAAAATTAGAGAAATGGAGACCGGATTAGGGGTTACTGGGGCATAAGGAGGGAGTGAGGGCAGAAGAGATCTGGGTGTGGCTGTAAAAGGGCAACATGAGGGATCCTTATGGTGATGGGAGTTTTCTGCATGTTTACTGTATCATGTCAATATCTTGGTTGTGATATTTAACTGTCATTTTGCAAGATATTGCCAATGGGGGAAACGAAGTATCTCTCTGTATGTTTTCTTACAACTGCATGGGACTCTACAATTGTCTCAAAATAAAAAGTTTAATTTACAAAACTCAATTTTAAAACAGTGGGGAAATCCCCCTAAAAACGTGTATAAACCACAAGGAAAAAAACCCCAAAACACATAGCTCATGTCTCACCCTGGACATGAGCTATGTGTTTTGTTTTGTTTTTCTCTCCATGTGAACTGAATAGAACACCACTGGAGGCTTTAGCCTCCAGAACACCACCTCCAGTGGTGTTCTATTCAGTTCACATGGAGAGAAACCTTAAATGTCCACCGTGGAGAAAGGCTCCGTGCCATTTGATTTCATCTCCTACACTTTCTCCTGTGTCCCACTGCTTCCTGCTGCCCCAGCACATCAAGCACGTTCCCACCTGGAGCCTGAGCTCCTGCAGTTCCCCCACTTGGAATGCTTTCCCTCCAGACCTCTGCGTGGCTGGAAGCTTTTCCTCACTTAGGTGGTTGTTCACATGCTACCTCCTCTGGGAGACTTTTCTTACCATCCTCTCTAAATTAGACCTTCCTTGCTCCACCCACCGAAACTACATCGTTTTCCAAGTTCATTTTTTTCATAGCATCTATCATGCTCTCACTCTTTTGCTGATGTATTTCCTTGCGTACTATGTGTCTGCCCCTCCCCTGGCCACAGTAAGTTCCATAAAGAAGGTAAAGAAGGTCCTGTCACCCCTGTAGCCTAGTAGGCACTCATGACTACAGAATGAATAAATGCCCAGAGGAGTTATGTGTGGGAGAAACGGGCCAGGAGCTCTCTTTAAATAGATGTATTTTAAAAAATGACTGTATTGTTCTACTACTGGGGAACTCTAGAAACACTGAACCCTTTTAAAGATAAAATTTATAACTGGGGGCAAAAAAGCACATCTGCAACTAGATTTCAAGTAACGTATGACCGAGCACGAGTCACGGATGGGGAGAAGGCATCGCTTCACTTTACAGGATGGCTGTATTTCTGTGAGTTGACCATAAAGTGGATTTATTTACAGGAATTCTATATTCTTACCCACTACTCTGATAGAACCAGGTATTTGTGCCCACAGAACAGCAGACTTGATTTGAACAGGAACCCGTTAGTGGAGGGAGAAGGGACAATGCTAGCTAGTTGTGTGATGCATGGCTACTCCTTTCCTCCAATAGGACACTTTCTGAAGGCAGAGCTTTGCAGCACTTTCTCAACTCTCTGAACTTCGCTGCCACCATCTCTCTCCAGACATCTTTTGACCCCAGGAACATCACCATGTTTGGGGACTGCTTGACTTGCCCCGGCAGCCAAGGGAAATTGATCACCTCTTTGCCCCCTGTGGTCAGTGTACATGATGATGTAATACCACATCTCACCAGTAGGGGTTACCATTGACCCCCGCAAAAGGGCAAACTTGACTCTTGAAAGCACCCTTTCCCCCAGACTTGCCCCCACTCCTGACCACGAGCTGCTCCTGCCCCATACCTGGCTCCCCCCACCCTCCAAGATCAGTACAGCTGACAGGGAGCAGGCTCTAGTCCACATCTGCCAAAGGCCCCTGCCTTCTGCCAGGCCTCCAGCTGCTGCTTTCAGCTGCTGTTGGCTGCCCTTTCCGGGTGGTGGCTGAGTGGGGTATAAGGGGCCTGCTGGCGTGCTAGCGATGTTCCATTTCTCAGTCTGGGTGCTGACCACACAGGTAAGTTTACCTTGTGAAAATTCATTAGGATCTATAGTTACGATCTGGGCACTTTTCTGATGTATCTCATTCTTCAAAGTAAAGTTTACTTTAAAAATCCATAGATTAGGGCTTCCCTGGTGGCGCAGTGGTTGAGAGTCCGCCTGCCAATGCAGGGGACGCGGGTTCGTGCCCCGGTCTGGGAGGATCCCACGTGCCGCGGAGCGGCTGGGGCCGTGAGCCATGGCCGTTGAGCCTGCGCGTCCGGAGCCTGTGCTCCGCGACGGGAGAGGCCACAGCAGTGAGAGGCCCGCGTAACGCAGAAAAAAAAAAAAAAAAAATCCATAGATTAGGTTTCCTCAATACATAGGGTGCCTTAGTAATTTCTGGAATTCCCACTACAGCCCATAGAAGAAAAAAAAAAACCAAACCAAAAACCAATTAGAACACCAAGACCCTGGGAACAGACCTAGCAATGATTTTTCACTGAGGTGGTTTCTTAGGTAGTTTCAGGCCTTACTTATTTATTTTTTCAAGTTGCGGAGTGAGGGGTGAGGAGCAGGGAGAGTTTGGTTTTGAAATACTTCCAGCAGGTTTTGCTCTTTGTGGAATCACTGAGGCTCATTACCCGAGGGCCGGCACACCTCCTCCCATTTTGGGTCTCAGTGGGGCCTGACATCAAGCACAAATCCAGCCCACAGAGGCTGAGACTCTGGTGCTGATGAGAATACCTAATGGGACCCGCTCTGGACCCCAGGCCAGGTGCTCCAAGGCTCAGGAAGCAGTTGGGTGTGTTGCTGCTACTTTGCTGCGGGGCCATCCCTGCCACCTGGAGAAGGCTGCTCCCCATCTCCACTCCTGACGGCTTGTTGGCCAAGCCTGGCAGGGGAACCCACGCTGCCCTTTTGGTTCAGAGGCCTACTTCCCTGACACTTCACAGGCTCCCACTATCTTAGGACCCTAGGGTCCTGCAAAGCCTGTTGTGAAGGGGTTGCGGCATTTCCCTGTTGCTGGGAACATAGTGCCAGCAGGAATTCAGAGGCCCTTGAGGAAGGGGGGAGCCTCAAGCGCTAGGCTCATCCTATCCTCAGACCTGAAAAGCCTTCTCAGGGCCTGTCTTTCCAGGGACCTTGGCAGGGTCTGCATCCCGTCGACCTAGAGAGCTACACCTACATATCTCTCTTCCTGCTGGATTCCTAATGTCCATCCAGGCCTGCCCTGGTCTCAGCGCCTCAGTGACGCCTTCCCTGAGCATCTCACACCCCTCAGAGCCTGTGCCACCCAATTTAACATTGTTTCACAAACCACCTCAGATGTCCTTGGGGCCCATGGGTGGGCTTTAGCTCCCCAGCTTTCATGCAAATTCCCCAGGCTGGAAGGTATCTTTTACTTTGTCCCACGTGCCCAAGTGCCTTGGGACATAACAGGCGTTCAGTAAAGCAGCTGCCCCATGAAAGGCTGTACAAATAGCTGTAACCAGCTGGGGTACATTTGCGCCAGCACTGTGACTGCAGGCAGCCCCCACCCCCAACCCCGTGGGACAGGGTCAGGCCCAGGGAGCACGGAGATCAGAGTCCCCGGCCTTTCTCTCTTTCCACAAGCACAACGGCGTTAAGCCCTCGTACCTTGCTGGCTTTCAAGATCTCGAACATGAGGGGCAGGCCCTGCGTGACGAGCTCCTCCGTGTACTCTTCCTCTTGAATGGTCTTAAACTCCTTCAACAGGCACTGAATGAGAGGCCGGCGGTGCTGCTGGAAGGCGATCCGCAAAGACTCCAGCCAGGTGTGCAGGGTCCACGGGACACCTGGAAAGGGGGCGGGAGGGGGTGGGGGAGGGGAGGGGAGGGCAGAAAACAACCAGAGGAGAAGGCGTGTTTTTATCTGGAAGCTGGCCTTTCCCGGGGACATTACCACATCATGAGACCAAGGGCCTGCCTTTCAATGAATAGAGCCAGTGTTGCTTTTTTTTCCCCCCAAAGACTCGCAGAAGTTGAAATGAAAGGTCGTAATTCGATTCCCTTAACTATGGGTGTTTAGTTCTGCACGCTACTCATATTATTAGGGGCTGCATTTTACAAGGTATAATCCTTGTGTAGAATATTGGAATTATAATGCACACTCTTTATGCAGATTGCATCCCTCTGAGTTCTGACTTCCTTCATCTCCATCCCCTCTACATTCGTGCCCAGAGCTTAGAGGTGGTGAAACCCACGGGTGGACCTCACCATCCGCTGCTCTGGTCAGGGCAGATAGTTCCATCTGAATATGAAGACACGGGAGGATAGTGCTGCCGCTCCCATGTGCAAAACAACATTTCCACCTGCAGGCACTTCATCAGGTCTTTCTCCCTTAATAGAAGCCTCTCCAGCAGCTGATTGCTGTGATTTGCTTCTCCCCCCTCACTGTGAGACTGAGGCACTCGCTACTGTTTATTAACAAGCACACGATTCAGGGTCTCGAGCTTCAGAATCAAGCGTCACAGGCTCCCAGGGCAATGGCATAAACGTCCGCCACGCTAAATGGCCACCCTCCAAGAGAGACCAGTTTCCAGAACAGCACTGGGGGACCCTCCTTGGGGCCTCAGCCTACCCTGACCTGCCACAGCCTGTGTTTACAGTCCGTGCTCCATCCTGCTGTTTCTGGGCCGGGGCTAGTGCCATTAGAGGGGTGAAGGCCAGGCCAGCCTGTTCCCCAGATGCACGGAGGAGATGGCTCCGGCATAGCTCACTCAAGGGAGAGCCACCCCTAACTTTTCCCGAGGGTGGCTTTGCCCCTGAAGTGGGTGCAGCCTTGCTAGGGAAGAGATGCCCTCATCCTAGCTGGTGCCGGAGGCCGCTTCATGGATTTGGGTGCTCTAAGGCAGCGATTCCCCAACCACTGGGAACCACCTGGGATGATTGTTAAATATAAAGATTTCCAGCCTTTATCCATCCAGACCCTCAACAGCAGAGCCTCTGGGTGTAGGGCCTGGCAATCTGTATTCAGACAAGCTCCCCAGGTGATTCAAATTTCTAACTCAGGGTCCAGAGTTTGGGAATCGTGGAAAGGTGACCTGAGGGTGGGACTTTGGGGCTGGCAGGATGCTGCTGTCTATGGGGATGGTGTGGGAACTTAGCCTGGAAGTGCTCCAACCAGCAAATGAGAAGTTCCCTGGGCTGTGTGGGGTGTGTGTGTGCACACGCACGCATGTGTGTGTGTGTGTGTGTGTGTGTGTGTGTGTGTGACCTGGAGCTGGGCAAAGGCTCTGTGCCCAGCTTTGGAGGGTCCCCAGACTGACCTATGCTCCTGATATCAATTGTGACATCCACGTAGCCATGCTCAGCGCTGTGATACATGGCCTCCCTCAGGGCTCTGAGTTTGGCCTTGCTGTTGCGGCTGGCACACAGGGGGGGCGGGGCTGTCTCCGCCAGGTCTGTCCCCTCGGCCAGAATCTCCTCCAGGGACAGGATATCACTCTTCTCCTTCTCTGGCTGAGCGAGCAGTTTGCGGAACACATTCCTGTCAATCATAAACCCAGAGATGAAGACACTCAGAGATGGAAGGGCTGTGCCAGGGCAGGGACTAGGCAGGGGAAGTGGGGAGACCTCTCACTTGGGACAAGGGAAGGACGGGACCAACTCCAGGGTGGCGGTTTCAGAGGCCTGACCACAGGTGCTATGTTTGGTGGATGGAAGAGATGGTGGGGCAGGTGTGGCTGTGTTTCCTTGAGGACAACTTGGAGCTAAGTGCATTCCCCACATATCTAGAAGGTTCTAGAACCGTCTGCCTGCAGTCCCCCCCCCATAGTGAATTTGCTTCACTTGGGGTTACGTGTAGTGAAATTTGATGGGGTAAATCCTGAAGAAAATGTAGACAGAAAGTAGCCAAACATGAGGGGTTTTACGATTCTTTAAAATGGATTCTTCTCACTTCACGACAGGTGACAGGATGAGTGCTGACCAACCCTGGCAAAGAGTGACGTCTCTGTGATACGAAAGCCAGTTGGGAAAGGACCAGACAAGCCAGTCTGAGTGGACGTGTGCTGCATGAAGCTGGCCAGGCCTGGTCTGCCTCTGGGTCCCACATCCAGAGATACAGTGGGTCTGGGGTAGGCTTGGGAATCTGCATTTTTAACAAGCACCACTTGGGACCTCGTGGCTTTGGGCCATCCTAGCCTACCTGTGTCCGTGGGCTGCGGCCTGGCTGAAAGAGTTCATATCACCCTGGGGGGTGGTAGAAATTCCATTCCTGTACATGGTTCCTATCAGGGGGTCCGCGCCACGCTCCAACAGCAAACTAACCAGCTCAAAATTTCCTGCAAGCCCAGAGAAGGGGGTTTTATAAGAGAATCAAGCAAACACACAGTCATAGACACATCAAGGGCCAGCGCGCTGGAGCCCCTTGGCCGACGTGAGCATCAGCAACTCTTACCTACGGCGGCTGCAAGCTGGAGGGGCGTTTCTGAATAGTTCTCCTCGCCATGCTCCACAGAGCCCTCCACCTTGGCCCCAGCGTCCAGGAGGAGCTGCGGAGGAAGAGTGGCCATTGAGATGTTTAAAGGACATGCATGTGAGGAGACGTCAGGAAAAGGCGGTGGAAATCAGTGTGACGCCAGTGTTCCTGCCCTCCCTCTGGGTCTGTGAGCATGTGCACAGGGGGAGGGCAATTGCACCTCAGAGGAAAAACTGAGAGCCTCTCGTATCTTCTAGAGCCTCAGATCACTCAAACTGTGGTCCACGGACAGTAGCATCAGCATCCCCTGGGAGCTTATTTGAAATGCTGGCTCTGAGGCTCCACCCCAGACCGAATGAGATGGGAATCTGCACTTCACCAAGTTCTCCAAGTGATTTATATGTACATTAAAAGTTTCTAGAAGCACTAAGCTAGAAGCTCGTGGCACCAGAATGTTGGAGGACTTCCTTTCGGGGTCGGTGACACAAAGCCTCGGGGAGTATTAGTGGGGTCTCTTAGAGCCATAGCAACTCAAGAGTTCTGAAGAACTCTTCGGGGACCACCAGGGCCAACCAGGACAAGAATTGCTTCTAGAACATCCTGGAGGGCTCTGAGGACAGCTCAGCAAATGCTGAATTTTCTGGCCAGCAAGATCAGTGAGTAAAGTGGCAGAGTGAGCTTCCAAGAGTTCTACTGAATATGATTCCATTCTGTGCATTCTCTAAGAGATCTGGGCTTCCTAAAAACAGAGATGCTGTCCATGCTGGATCTCACAGTGAACGTGCTGTCAGCACTGCTGATGTAAAATGAGGCGGAAACATCTGTCTTACCTGTTCAGGGCTACCTGAGGGCACAGCCAGGAAGGGGTTGCCTACCTGGCATTCCATGATGTGTGCACCTGCTGCAGAGAGGCGACCTGACTTCTGTTTGGCTTTGCTTGGCTACCCACTGCTCCTATTCCTGATTTAAAGGCTGGGGATGCCACTGCATATTAAGGGATGGCATTTGTGTCCACTAGGCCACCCCACCCTCTGACCCCTCCTTTCTTAGATCCCTCAACTAGGAGTGGGCTGGTCATGACATTCTAGGCAGAAGCCAGCTCTCGGTGTGACATGTCACACACTCAACCTCCTGAAACATGACTTCAGATCTGTCTTAAGGATTCCCATGACCTAGGAAACAACGAAGGATTCCTGTGGCACTCCAACATTGCCTAGGGGTCCCTAGCACACTATTTTCTGCTCTACATAATTCTAAGAGGCTTGGACCACATAAAAGGAGGTGAGTTCCTGATGTACCCAAAGCTCAGCATTTATTAGGGGGTCAGATGTGGTCAGGGACCTGGATGCTGATCTCTTTTTTCCAATGAAGTAAAGTTTTAAGATCTAGAATAAACCGAGCTTAAGATCTAGAATATACTAGATGGCTATTCATTGAACACCAACTCTACAACAGCCAGAAAAGGTGCAAGCAAAACACACTTACATGCCCAAAGGACCTCAGATGAGGACATCTCTCCATACTCGGGGAGCTGTTTCAGAAGACACATGTGAAGACCCTACTCTAGACCTCTTGGATGGGATTCTCCATAAGTGGGATCCAAGCAAGTATCTTTTGGAACTGCTCCCTTGGTGAATTGGATGCTTCTTTCCAGTGGTTGGAAACCACTAGACTCTATGCAAACACTGGGGTCACACCTAAGGGAAGGTTCTAAGGTCTCACACCAGCCAGGTCTTATGTTCATGTTACAACAAGCAAAAATGAACAAATCCACAAAATCACAGCTCAGGCCCCACCCCCGAGCAACTGGGAACAACTTGATAAGTTTGCCACTCTGCGTGTGAGGCTGCATGTGGGTATGTGTTAAGTTCATATTGGTTAGAGCCAGGCCATATAGAGCATTACATATAATATTTTCATTCATATGATATGAATGTGCTATATTTAACTGCAATTAACCAATATGAATCTCTCAGGGAATAGGCATGCTGGGAGAGGTACAAATTTGCGTAATGAAAGAGGTAAAATTAAAGGTCAGATGTGGATAGGGAAATATGTTAATACCTGAACTACAGGAATATGTCCATGCAACACAGCAAAAGTCAGAGCCGTCCAATGGCGGGTCTCAGGGTGGACGGATGGATATTTATGAGGAGTACTGACAACCTATAAACAAATTGAAGTTATTTTCAAAATGTGACCTTCACAATACTTAGACCAGCAAATCTGACCTATCTGTGGCTGGGCATGTGGGCTAGATATGTACAAAAGGATGTCCTAGAAGGCGCCTCGGGAAACACTGGAGATGTGGGGTAGTGACTTTATATCCTCTGTCACAATAAGGGCTCCTTTGCTTCTCATCTGAAAAGAGTTGAATGGATGATTTCTGACCACCTCTAAGGAGCTTTGGAGAAGCTGTAATGGTGGCTACAATGAACCTGCTCCCCTGCTTGTTTCCTCTTCCTGCTTAAGGGAGGGTGATGCTTCTGAGAGCTACAGGATGTCAGGTAGTGTGAGGCCACTACCATCACATCCACATCTTTAGGGGAAATTCTTGGCAGTGGCAAACCCCGTGCAAGGGGAGGTCTGCTTCGAGCTTTCAAGCCAAGCAATACCACCAGCCATCTGATGGAGGAACATCACCATCTGGTCACAGCTCACCCCACACTGTCCTCATTTCATGCTTCTGCTGGCTTCCTGGTTGACAAGGACCCTCGTGCTACTGGAAACCTAGGCACAAACCTTCCCTGGGCACACCACAAATGAGCAATCTGATATTGGCCTTCCCATATGGGGACCTCAAAACACCCCAGGCTAAGAGAGAGACTGCAGGACAGCTAAAGGTTAGGGTCCTGCAGGATTGCCACCTACGCATGGCTTTTCTTCCAAACATTCTTGGGGCCATATAGCCGCGATGCCTGCTGCTTTCATAGCAGTTGATTTCACTAATCACCGGCGGGGGGAGGACCTTGAGCTGGGAGCTGTGGGATGGGCTAGAGGACCAGAGAACCCCACCAGGGCCCAAAGTTGATGAGCCCTTGCAGGGATGTGCACAATGCTTGGGGATTCATAGCAGGAAAAAAAAATCCCCAATACTGGAAATTTATAAGATGCAAAATGGTTCTGGATCCAAAACCATGTCTATTGCCTGCTTTCCTCAGATGAATATAAAGCATGCTAATTTTTTTTTTTAAACCACAGTACTAAGACTACAGGAGCATCTAATTTTGAACTAAAAATCGTTTCCTGGGGTGGCTGAGTTAGGAGTGCAGCATGTCAATCGATCTTCTCAGCCTCTGAGACTGCCAGTATCAGGCTGCCGGAAGAGAGTGGGTCTTCTTTTCTTTTTCTTTTTTTTTTTTTGTGAGAGTGGGTCTTAAGTCAGCATAGAACATGGCCAAAAAGTGTAATTTTACCTATTATAAGCCTTGGCGGGTGCAGGGGCAGGAACCAATAATAACTGAGTCCTAAATTGATGCTACTCTGTATTTATTTCTTCCAACAACTCTCTGAGATGGTGCGATTATTCTCCCATTTTGCAAAGGGGAACACCGAGGCTCAGGAAGGTTAAACTATTCGCCCAAGCAGCAAAGCAAGTTACTGAGATGCAGCAGTTTCAGAATTTGAACCCACGTGTCAAATTCTAAAGCCTGTGGGGGGCGGGGGGGGGATGTACTTTCCACTATACCACACTGCCTCAAGGAAGCTTTGCAATTAGCTTTAAGACCTGTGGTTTAAACTGGCCAACTGGGTGAGCCAATTGGGATTCAGTGGGGGAGGGTGGAAGATCTGGGGGAGCTACACCTTAGCTCAGGGTACGTGGACCAACTTTGTATTTGGCAGAGGAAAGGGCTGATGGCTCAGGAGAGCTCTCTCTGCCTGACCCCAGAAGGAATGGATCAGCAAGACGAATCAGAGATTGGGTACAGCTGAACTGAGGGAAAAGCTAGGGCTCCTTGTGGCCTCATTGGTTGTTTTTAAATGAAAAATGTTTTGGGGCAGCTCCTTGGAGTTTGGTTGGGCTGGGGCCTCAGGACGGAGGAAATCCAACAGCTGGTCTGACCTATTTGCTGGACTGAGCACCCTCAGCGGTGGCTCTTTGGGAGATAAAGCCCCCCTCCCTTTGCTCGCCTTCCCCGGGGACTGCCAGACCCAGGGGCCCTGCAGCCCTCAGCACCCTCACCTCCACATTCAGGTCAGCTCCAGCATCCAGCAGCATCTGAACCATTGCCTCGTCCCCGCGGACGCAGGCGTACATCAGTGGGGTCATGCCCTGTGGTGAGTTAAAGACCAGACAATGGAGGTTTACCAGGTGGCTGTGTCACTTGACAAAACAAACGGAAAATCTTACTTGTGTGAAGGAGGCTATAACTGTACTCAAAATCCAGTATTTTAAAGTAAATGTACAGCCCTATAAGGTCCTAATCCTCCATATTTTGAAAACGAAAATGGAAGCAAGAAGGGAAACATACATTGCCTTTTTTTTTTTTTTTTTGCATTTATCTTGGCTTAAGCCGGAGGATTTTTTGTTTGTCTTAGGGTGCAACAGATCTAAGAGTGTTTGCTAAAACAAGTGGCTGGTTTCAACTGAAAGCTCTAGGAACTTTCTGGATTCTGCAATATCAGCCCTAAGCTATCTAATTGGTAAACACTGTTTCCTTGACATTTTCTGTTTCACAATATAAGTGTCATCTTTGCTCTATGTGAGCTGCTGGTCAGTGTCAAGGGAAATTGGTGCCTCTGAGTATGACCCCAGCACGACGTCAGCTTTGACATTATCATTTACAAGCAAAAAGCAAGGGAATGAGGAATGACTTTCAGGAGTTCCATATCTGCCCATGATTCCTGCTTATTACAAAGCACCACAACCAACAGAAGTAAGGGATAGATTTTTCAATAAACAGTGTTGTGAAGGCGGCTATTTGGGAAAATGTTCAGGTTAGAGCCTTATCTCACACTATACACCAAAATCATTTCCAGTTTGATTAGAGATATAGAGAAAAAAATTAAAACCATAAAAGACATCTAACTGGATCCGTTCCTAGGCATAAAAGTAATGGAAGAAATCACAAAAGAAAATGATTACAGTGTTGAGGACATGCAATTGAAAACATAAACAAAATTAAGAGGTAAACAATAAATTGAGACATATTTGTCATATTATAACAGAGGGTTATATGTCTAATATGTAAAGAGCTCTTTGAAATAAAGAAGAAAAACTTAAGCTCTAATGAAAAACAGGCAAAAGATTAATTAAATTAAGTAAAAGATTAATAGGGTACACATAAATAGTTGGAGAGTGTATACAAGGAAACAGTCTCTGGGAAAGTAATTTGAGATCAAAAACTTTAAGATAAGTTGATGCATTTGAGTGACTATTTCCACTTAAAAAATTTTCCCTTATGAAATAATCAGAGATTTGAACAAAGATTTGTGTAAGTATATGTAGCTCAGCATTACTGATACAAGTAATTAGAAAGAATCTAAGTATTCAACAACTGAGGGATGGTTCACTGAACAAATAATATGACCATTTTATGTAGCCATTAAGAGTGAGTTAAAAAAAGAATATTTAATGATACTGCAAAGTATCTTTAATACAAAATACCAAAACCAGAAAGATAATAAATCCTTGTTCTTAAAAAATAATGTGTGTGTGTGTGTGTGTGTGTGTGTGTATTAGGGCTCCTTTGTGTTGCTCAAGAAAATTATTAGCTGTTATCCCTTCCCTGGAACTTGCTGCATGAGCTGCCCATGTGAGAAGCAATTCCATTTGTCCTTTGTGACTTTCCATCTGGGGCTCACATTGAAAGCTGCTGTTTGTTTTCTCCATCTGTGACATCTTCACCCACCCGGGGTGTCTCCCTGATAGACACAAAAGCCTCTCACTGTACCTCAGTTTCAGTGGTTTGGGGGACGGCTGCCTGTCTCTGAGGTGTCTCCCAGGGTCCCTCAGAATGACTTTTGTGTATCTTAAACACACCCTGAAACTTTGGTGAAAATCTGCTTGGA
Source organism: Mesoplodon densirostris (assembly GCF_025265405.1). Classification (NCBI taxonomy): domain Eukaryota; kingdom Metazoa; phylum Chordata; class Mammalia; order Artiodactyla; family Ziphiidae; genus Mesoplodon; species Mesoplodon densirostris. The sequence continues at coordinate 75,200,458 of NC_082671.1, forward strand.
TTTGTTCTGTGATGCAGAGAACTAATTTTAACCATGCTGGAAAAAGGGCTCGAAGGACACAAGCTAAATATAAGTGATGGTGGATGATGATGGCATGATTTCCTTTCTGGAATAGGTCTATTTTTCTCTGTTTTCCAATTCAGCTGCAAGGATCACGTGCAACTTCTGTACAGATGAACAAGGATATTTTTATAAGATATTTTAAAAACTAAAAAAAAAAACAAAAAAGAAAATAACAACAACACAATCACCCTACGTCACCAGAAGGGGGAGCCCCTGTCCAGTGCCTGCTGTTTCCATCCTGGGGCAGGGCACATGGTGGAGGTGGGGTGCCTGTTCAGACACTCGGAGGACCCTGTACCTGTTCGCTCATGGTGTTGATCCCATCGGGCCCCAGGAGAGACACTGCCTGCTTCACCAGGTCCGTCCGCCCACAGTTCAGCATCCGGAAACCCAGGTCCTGCTTAAACTTGGCTTCGATGGCCACTGCGTCCAGCTTCCGAGAAGCGCAAAAGCAGTCGTCGGCCCTAAGGAAGGGAGAGATGGTCAGGTGTGTGCAGCAGCTTCGCCACGACTGGTTCTCGAGGGCCACAAGAGTTAGGAAGCACCAAGGAGACTTTCTATGTGTTTTTCATGTCAATTGCTTGTTTCTGGGCTCCAGTTAGAATATGGATCTCTCTCTCTTTTTTTTTTTTTCCATGTACACGGGCCTCTCACTGCTGTGGCCTCTCCCGTTGCGGAGCACAGGCCCCGGACGCGCAGGCTCAGTGGCCATGGCCCACGGGCCCAGCCACTCCGCGGCACGTGGGATCTTCCTGGACCGGGGCACGAACCCGTGTCCCCTGCATCGGCAGGCGGACTCTCAACCACTGCGCCACCAGGGAAGCCCTATGGATATCTCTTGATCCTTGTCCTTTATAACTGCTGCTTATCTGTCTTATCTCTCCTCTGCTCCCACAGCATATTGAGCTAAGAATAATAATGGCTAATATTTACTGACTGTTCACTATGGTTAAACACTTTACATGAGTTAATTCGTTTACTCCCCACATAACCCTAAGAGGTAAGTGCTATCATTACCCTCTTTTAACCATGGGAAACAGACACAGATAAGGGACTTGCCCAAGGCCACGCAGCAAAAAGCAGTGAGCTGGGATGTGAGCCCAAGGCAGTCTGTGGAGAGCTGACCTGGGTATCTACTGTGTCCCCCTGTCCCCCCATCACAGCGTATACTATTTGCCTCTTTCCTTGTCTGACTTCCCTTCCAGGCTGGGGACTTCTGAGAGCAGGGACCTTGTCCAGCAAGTCTCTGCATCACAGTCCAGACATCACCCAGCACATGGAGGTGTTAAAAACGTTAGCCGAGGGCTTACGGCCCCAGCAGGCCACTGGGCCTGCACATCCGGAGCCTGTGCTCCGCAACGGGAGAGGCCACAACAGTGAGAGGCCCGCGTACTGCAAACAAAACAAAACAAAACAAAACAAAACAAAACAAAACGTTAGCCAAGTGAACACAGAATGGCTGGAGTCTCTACTTTCAAAGTGGAAGCAGGGTGGAGACCTGGCAAGATGAAATAAGAGTACTAGTGGTGAGATGCTTTGGAAACTAACCGAGCCAGTTGGGCGAAGTGAGCCACGTTAGGGAAGGGTGCGGAAGAGAATCAAGGAATTCAAGAAGGGGATACAAACTACACTTGCAAAGGATGTTACTTCCTTCTTATGGTGAATTGTCAAATCAAATCACCAAGCATTTACTGAGCACCTGTTTGCAAGAGGCGCACAATGCCTGGAAGGGTAGAGGGCACAGGCCCCAGTAACCATAATGCCATGTGGCAACTGCAGTGATTGAGGTGTTCAGAGACACACACCAAACAGAGCCTGGGGATCCAGCAAGGCTTCCTGGGGAAGGTGACCCCTGAGCTTTGTCTTTTTTTTATATATATATCTTTATTGGAGTATAATTGCTTTACAATGTTGTGTTAGTTTCTGCCGTATAACAAAGCGAATCAGTTACATGTATATATATATATCCCCATATCCCCTCCCTCTTGAGCCTCCCTCCCACCCTCCCTATCCAACCCGTCTAGGTCATCACAAAGCATCGAGCTGATCTCCCCGTGCTACGCAGCAGCTTCCCACTAGCCATCCATTTTACATTTGGTAATGTATATATGTCAGTGTTACTCTTTCACTTCATCCCAGCTTCCCCTTCCCCCACCTGTGTCCTCAAGTCCGTTCTCTACGTCTCCTTCTTTATTCCTGCCTCGCCACCAGGTTCATCAGTACCGTTTTTTTTAGATTCCATATATGTGCATTAGCATACGGTATTTGTTTTTCTCTTTCTGGCTTACTTCACTCTGTATGACAGACTGAACTGTGTCTTAAATAAGGAGAGAGAGGGACAGAGGGCAGGAGAACTTGGAGCAGGGCTTGCATGAGCAAAGGTATGGACACGAGACGTGGCAGGCTCTGAGAGCTCTAACTATGGAGGTTTTAGTGTTTCTGGGGCATAAACTTCCAGGCAGAGGGCCAGAAGCTGAGGGTGGGGAACTTTACTTAATCCTAAGACTTTATCCGTCAGAGCCACTGAAGGTTTCTAAGCAGGCAGGGGAGTGATACGGTTGGATGGCCAACTCTGGGAGAGCGTGGAGGATGGATTTGAGGGGAGCTGACCCTAGAGGTGGGGAGATGTTAGTGCTAAAAGAAACAGCCAAACAGAAAGAAGTCACTGCCCCAGTGTGAAGTGACAAGGGGCTGAGTGAAGGTAGTGGGTGCTGGGACGGAGCAGAGGACGAGGATTCCGTCTTTTCCACGAGCAGGTGCCCATTTCTCAGGTGATGGCCCTTGTCCTCAGGCTGGGGAGCTACACGTCCTGCATCATCAGGAGTCTGTGCTGTCCCGGACCCCTTCATATTCCTGCTCTTTGCTAATGCTGGGCATGGATACTCAGGAAAGGAGCCAGGGGTCCAGAATTCCTGGTTCCACTCCTGCCTCTAAATACCCACTTTCTGGTGTGAGGAAGGGTCAAGTTTGCCAGGGAACTAGGTTCTTGTTAATCCTTGAAGGAAATGAGACGGACTATTGTTCTGAAAGTTTATGGCACTAAGGCTCCTCAGTACGGCTAGGATCTGGGGCAGGGGACCTGAGGGATGAAGAACAGATGGAGCCTTAGGAATCAAGCGGGATGGGTGTGCCCTTGACCCTTCACTGGGTTCCTGACCTATCATTCATCTCAGATGGCAAAGGAGCCTTGGAGGAAGGCCGTCCCGAAATAGGAACGCAGTCACAGGAGATGTTAGGGCTCTTAGAGGACCAGAGGGCACTGATGCAGTGACGATGGAATCCAGAGAAAGAGGAAGCTTGGTGCTGACGTGGGGTCTAATCTGCATACATGCCTCAGGAACTGCGTGTCAGGCCAGGCCGTCCGAGGGCTTGTTTGTATGACAGCCCTGGGAGGAACTAAGAATGGTATTTAGGAGACTTGGACCTGGACCCTGGACTCCAGGATTAGATCTTTTCATGGCAGGTCGGGGAGCCAAGACTGCCTCAGTTGGAAGACTCTCCAGGGAACCCTGAGAGCTCTCCAGGTGTGGGTAGGGGAGGGCTGAAGACTCCGGGTCTGGCTTTAGACCATGGCATCAGCACCCAAGATGTGAACTTCTAAGGACACATAATGGGGCTGTGCCCTAGGGCTTCTTGGTCCAGTTCATGGGAATTTGGACTTGGGATTCTTACAGCTACAGTGGCCAGATTTAGCAAATAAATATACTTTAGCAAATACTGAGTGACACAAACTTATACTAGAACATTATTCACTGTTTATCTGAAATTGAAATTTAACTTAAAAAAAACATCTGGGAAAGGGCAGAGCCACGTGCCATGATTTGAAAAGAACACACGGTGAGATCATGGATCCCACTGAAGTGCAGACAGCACCCATCTCCACGGGAAGAGGGGAGGTGCTTGGTGTGGCAGTGGGCTTCATCTAAGGGACCCATGTTCCCCCAAAACTGGTTAAGGCAGATGCTTCAGGCAAAATGAACACGACAGAGAGAAGAAGGTGAGAGCAACAGGGTGAGATCCTGGGGCACACATCACAGAGGCTTCTGGAGGGGGAGAGATGGGGGCCTGCAGGTGTTGTACCGAGGTGTCTGGAGCCTCGATGGGGGTGTGTGTGTGCAAATCTCGGGGAGGTATCTGATTTGACTAATTGTAAGGGAAACCTTTCTTCTAACAGACCACTATCTAATTCTGGAAGAGGTTGCTTTGTGAAATCAAGAGCCTCCTTCTTGGGGAGCAAAGATGCTGTGAATCGTCACCGTCACTGAATTTGCAATTTCCTCTCTCCTGTCTGTGTCCAAGCCCCTTCTGCTCTCTTCAATGCCTGACTGACTCTCTCAAATAAGCATCTTTTCCGGAATCACGCTAAATTCCATGTGACTGGATGAGGGTTACTGCGGCACGTCCCGTGTGCGGGCACCAGGAGGGGAGGTTATGGAGGAGAGACACAGACCCTACCCCATGTCCACGGAGCTCCCAGACTGGTAAAGCCATAATTCCTGGAACGTCAGGAGAAGTGTTTACCAGCTACAAAGGTCCTTGATTTTAATTAGAAAGAGAGAAATGGCAAGAAAATTACTGTTGCTAAGATGATGATGATGATAATTGTTATTATAGGAATCCAACGTTTATTGAATACTTACTATTGAAATCTAAGCTCTTCCCATGTATTAACTCATACGATCAGTACAACAAGCCCACAATGTAGGTGATATTGGGAGCCCCGTTCCAGAGATAAGGAAACTGCCCAGGTCACAGGGCTGGTAAGTGGCGAGCCAGGATTTGACCTGGCTGATCTGAGACCCCAGCCTGACACTGGCACTTCTCCATCATGCTGGCATACCCACATATACAACCGTCTACTGGACCAAACTGCTTAGATGGCTCTCAGACCCTCAAATTGGGCCTGTCCAGAATGGAGCTTTTTATCCCCTTCCCCACCCTCCATCCTTGTCCTCCGGTCATCCCGTCTCCGTAAATGGCACCACCGTGCACCCAGGCGCTCAGGCCAGAACCTTCTCTCATGCCCATATTCATTCCATCAGCTGTTAATGTTCCCACCCAAATCCCAAATCCGCCCACTTCTCTCCACCTCCACCACCTGTACCCTGCTTCTAAACACCAGCATCTTTTTTTTTCTTATTGGGGTATAGTTGTTTTACAACGTTGTGTTAGTTTCTACCATACAGTGAAGTGGAGTCCCCTGGGCTATACAGCAGGTTCTTATTAGTTATCTCTTTTATACATATTAGTGTATATATGTCAATCTCAATCTCCCAATTCATCCCACCTCCCCACCCCTGCTTTCCCCGCTTGGTGTCCATACAACACCAGCATCTCTTGCCTAGAGGTCGTAATTTCAGTCCTATTAAGGTGCTCATAATGCAGAGTCTTTCAGGTCTGGGCATATTTTAATTCTTAGGCCTGTGATATCCTAGACAGCTGCTGACAAACAAGGATTGCCTTGCACCAAGCATAGGCATAAGAATTTGTTATGACAAATTCTCATGACAGTGCTTTGGCTTGGGTCATTAGCAGGGGAGGGTTGGGAAGGGACAGTTGTTTAGACTTTTATATATTGGAAAGTTGTATTTTGAAATGTTTTAATAAAAGTTTTCTGTGTGAGGGACTTCCCTGGTGGCACAGTGGTTAAGAATTCGCCTGCCAGTGAGGGGACACGGGTTCAATCCCTGGGCTGGGAAGATCCCACATGCCGTGGAGCAACTAAGCCCATGTGCCACAACTACTGAGCCCGCACGCCACAACTACTGAAGCCCACGCGCCTAGAGCCTGTGCTCCACAACATGAGAAGCCCGCGCACCACAACGAACAGTAGCCCCCGCTCGCCACAACTAGAGAAAGCCTGCGCACAGCAACGAAGACCCAACGCAGCCAAAAATAAAATAAAATTAAATTAAATTAAAAAAAGTTTTCCGTGTGATTTCACTCTTCTCTCTATCCAAACCAGTCTCTTACACAAGGTGAGAGTGAGCTTAAAATGTCTATAAGGGGAATTCCCTGGTGGTCCAGTGGTTAGGACTCTGCATTCTCACTGCCGAGGGCCAGGGTTCAACCCCTGGTCAGGGAACTAAGATCCCACAAGCCATGGAGCATGTCCAAGGAAAAAAAAGTCTATAGGACCATGTTCTGCTTCTGCTTAACACCTTTCAATGCCTTCCCATGTACTGAGAATAGAACAGCTCTCCAGCACTTCCCTGCCTCCTTCACTCTGTACGAGCAATTCTCCTCTCCTGTACCTTCAGCTGGCCAACGTCTGTCCTTCCCGGAGGACTTTACTCCTGCTGTTCCCCCTGGCTAGAATGCCCTTCCCCTGGCTCTTTGCAGGGCTGACTCCTTCTCTCCCCTCAAGTGTGAACTTGGAGGTCATGTCCAAAGGATGTCTTCTCTGACCATCTAAAGGAGGTAAGTTTCTCCCCTATCTTTGTACACCTTGGCTCCAGGTCAATTTCATCTGTCTCCTTCTTGACACCTTTCAAAGTCTGTGACTATTTTATTAATTTATTTTTTCACTTGTAAAAACCTCATTTTTTTTTTTTTTTCTCCATGAGAATGTCAGCCTCCTGGGGGCAGGACCACATCTACCTATTGTCTGTTGTATCCCCAACAGTGCCTGAAGCATAACGGCATTAATAGATGTGTGATCCATGCACAACCCACCGTTCATTCTTGAGAGCAGACCCCAGGAAACCTCTGTTCATCAAGAATCCCTCGGCCATACAAAGTAAGTAATGGTTCTGGTTACTGAATTCTGCCAGCCAATGCAGGCAAGCAAACTGAAACAGGTAAGAAACATTTTCCATAGTGGTACGTGAAAATGTGGCTTTCTGTTCAACGGGGTTTGTTAGGAAATTTAACTCTGAAAAGTCTTAATTCCTGCAGCATTCTTGCAGACTCGACTCAGAGCTCCATTTACTCTTTCTGGAAAGTCTCTGAGGGATCTGCCCCGGCAGACCAGCAGGTTCCCCGTGGCCTGGACAAATGAGCATGCCTGCCTAAGTGCAGGACTTATTTATGTAGAAATCTATTAAGCCAGTCACCTGGGGCTTCACTAGAAGGTGATCAACTTTGTGGTTTTTCCCTCTGAGTGGCTTTCAATGATGCCATAAAAAAATCTGATCAATTTAAGTAAGAGTGGTCAGCTACCAAGGTGGTCGATTTCTCTGATTTCTCAAGGACCCCGGCCCCAAGAGACTGGTTCAATATTTCCCACTACTTCAGGAACATGACTTCAGAAAGATGTTTTCCAGGAGGCCTGCAGGCCTGAGGACAGCAGTGATTGCACTGCCTTTTCTCCCCCGGGAAGAAGGCAGCATTGAGGTGAGAGCTGATACATTCTGCTGATATCTTGATGCAGTCCAAGTGACAAATAGAAGCTGGTGAGGCCTCAGACACATTTGATTCATTTATGAATTTTAAAAGCTAGCACAGAATTTACGAGCATGAACTCTGGTTTTCCCAGCTCTACTGTTTAGCAGCTATGTGATCTTGGGGCAAGTTATTTAACCTCTTATTATTATTATTCAGTTTTCTCATCTGTAAAATGAGCTTTTAGTAATAATACCTTACTTGTAGGATTTTGGGTGAAGATTAAATGAGATAAGCCATGTATGTGTGTGGAAGAGAACAGAGCTTGGCACACAGCTCTCATTAAATGTTAGAGATCTCATACCATAATCATTATTACAAATCACAAAGCAAGGTGCAGACTGGAGAAAATACACTATTTCAAAGAAGCAAATGCAGAGACACAGAGACTAAAGAACGTTTTAGGAATAGCGCTTCTTAAGGTCTCAGATTAGACACTGTATTTAACAAATTCTACCAGAATAAAGGCGGTCCTTTTCCTAGTGGGGAAACCATGCCCCGAGAAGGGCCGTCATCCCTGTCCTGTATGCTTCTGCAAGCAAACTGTAAATGACGACAGAGGTTGGGGAGGGGGTGGGGGATGGGAGTCACACTTGATGAAAGCACAGTTTCTGGAACAGTTCAACAGCAAGAAAAGGCAGAGCCTCTCAGGATGCTATGGGCCTGCCCAGCCAGGCTCCCAGACCCTCTTTCCTCCTCCACCACCAGGACCAATCCTGACCCCGCTGGTACGAGAAGGTAACCTGCAGCTCCCAGGATCCCTGAGCTCCAGTGGAACTCTGCTAAGCCCGTCCCCCAGGGTGTGCACTCAGAAGCCAGACTGCCTGGGTTCACTGCTTGGCTCTGCCCTCACTCCCTGGGTAATGCTGCACAGGTTACTCAATCTCCTTTATTTTTCTCCTCTGTAAAATAGGGCCACTAACATTACATGTTTTACTTACCCAGCAAGACTTAGAAAGCAATGACCATGGGCCAGGCATACTGTAAGGTTTTTTTTTTTTTTTTTTTTTTACAAATATTGACTTGTTTAACTCTCATGATATCCCTATGAGGAAAGCATTATTATTACTAACCTACTTTACAGATAAGGAAAATGAGGCACAGAGAGGTTAATTAATTTACTCATTGTCACACAGCTAATAAGGAGGAGTCAGGATGTGAACTGAGACAGTCTGGATCCGGGGTCAGTCCCACTGACTAGTCCGTACTGCTCAGTTCTTAGTGATAGGCTGGCGACCACTGGGCTTCCAAAGGGACTCCTCATGACCCTGGGATCTGAACTCCAAAAGGCCTAAGCAGTTCCCATAACCATGACTTCCTCATCAGTAATAAAAAAAAAAGCTACCCTTCACTGCACGCTCATTATATGCCAAGCGCTGTACAAAGTGCTCGGTTCCCACGACTTCAATGGATTCTCTCCTTGAAGGAACTGCTGGAAGCTGAAGCCCAGGTTTGAGTGTCTGACACCAAAGCCTGTGCACCTATGCAGCAGGCAGAGCCCAGGCCCCAGCACCAGAGTCCACATCCCTGTTTGGCTTCTTACTTGCTATCTTGGGCAGGTAGCTTAACCTCTCTAAGCCTCTGTCTCTCTATCTGCAAAGCAGGCTTGACAACAACAGTACTTAATGTCTGTATCTGCCATGAGGATTAAAGGAGATGATACTTTCGAACCACTCAGCACAGTGTGTGATCATAATTGCCTGATATATGGGATGCGTATTTATTATGATACTATTATTTTATAATGGCAGGTCCTCTTTCTAGGGATTTAATCAGGCCATCTGGAATCTCCCCTTTCCCCCTTCCCCCTCCCCCATCCTCCAACCACACAATCCTCCAGTCCCAGGGCAGGTCTTTCCTTGCCCCCCCGAGGTGATTTCCAGCTATCCCAGAGCCCGGCCCCCCAGAGCCCAGCCCTCTCTGCAGCCTCATGTTTGCTGGGCCTTGTGAAAGCTCTGCGGTTTCTCTCACGGCTTCTCACTTCCCTTTCCCCGTGTTTCTATTCTTGTTCATCAGGGTCTCGCCAGCAGGCTGGCAACCTGAGACAGAACTTTCGAGACCCCCCCAGAGGCAGTGGCCTGGGGTAAATACTTAGTAAATGTTTACACTTTCCCAACACACTATAGTTAATATACTACTACTACTACTAACTGACGTTTATAGGTAGCTTTCCATGCGCTAAGCATTTCACATGTAATAACCCATCTCATCCTCAACACAGCCCTCAAAACTGGGCTCTGTTCTTTTCATTTTACAGATGAAAAAACAGAGGCATGGAGGTTATGTCACCCACCCAAGGCCACACAGCTGGTAGGTGACAAGGCCTGGTTCAACCCAGGTGGTCTGACACCTGAGCCCATGCTCACTTCTTGCCAAAACCCTTAAACCCAAAAGGCAGGTTTCCACATGCCCATTTCACAGGTGAGGAAACAGAGACCGAGAGGCGTTAAGTAACCTGCCCCAAAGTCACTTGGCTCTTCTATCCCCAAGTCACCAGACCTATCTCGTCACAAAGTTAGGCCTAAGTAAGACTGGGGTTGGTGAGGAGTCCCACACCTGGTCCCAGCCCAACTCCTGAGAATGCAACACTATCGAATGCCATGAGCCACACCCTGGGAATACAGAGGGGCCAACAGGATGAGATTTCGGCCCCGGAGAACCTCGGAGGCTAAGCGTAGTGCCATGATTCATTCATTCCACGTTTTGAGCACCAGTTACAGGCCAGGCGCTGGGTTAGGTGCTGGGGTCCAGCAGCAAGTGGACCAGACACGGGCCCTGCCCTCCCAGGCTGTCATGGAGAAGGATATTAAGCAAGATGTTTGGCTACATAGGTGACTATGTAACTGGAAATGAAGTTGCCTAGGGTTGAGAGTACAACACTAACTCAAAATAGTAATTGCGGGTCACGTCGCCATCCCTTCATATTTCTCTGTGGGCATGGAGATGTCTGACATCCAGGAGCAGACGACAATGTTGATTTCACTTATCTGCCGGCCCAGGAACTCACCCAAGGGTGGCAGAAAAAACTATTCATGAAATGGGAGAGCAGTACATACGTGTCAAGGTTTTTGTGAGGAATCAGTGAGAGGGTGCATACGAATCTATTCTTGCTATGCTGGAGGTACTGTTTGAATACAGATTCGTAACCGGAGATGTGGGATGTGTGACACAGACTATGAATTTCTAGAAGATGTGGGCCTATGTCAGTCATCGGAAATGCAGGAGAAACATGACAAGGAGTCAGCACTCCCACTGCCTCTTTAGAAATTCAGGGTAATGTTGTGTTGTCTGTGAAACAACACCTAAACTAGGGATGGAACGGGGTCCATCTTGGGCAAACTCTGATTCATTGGATGATTAGAGTAAAGGTGTTAAGCAGGATTCTGAGGCCATGACCAGATTTAGACAAGAAAGAGGAACCCTACAGAACAGGGGCCTACATAATGGTTCTGAAAGCAACTGGTAAGGCAGGAATAGGGTCACTGGTTTAAGTTGTGGCTGTACCACCCATTAGCTGTGACCTTGGATACATCACATTTCCACTGACAGCTTCAGTATCCTTATCTATAAAATGGGGGTGTTGGGCTAGTCAAGCTCTTGGGTGCCTCCAAGCATGGACATTCTCTGAGTTTATCACACGTTTTCTGGTGTCCATGTACCGCTCTTTACTGTGCAACAGCTTTTCTCCCTGACTCCATCCTGACATTTTAGCTTCTTGGTTTTTGCTCTAATTTCATGCAAACACTTATTACTGTAGCCAAGAGGATCACCTGGGCAAGAAATGCGTCTAGTTTCCCAGCTTACTGGGCACCTGGATGAGGTCAGCTTGAGGAGAAACAAGGCCAAGAATTTGCCAGTTTACACTTTCATTTAAAAGCAGCCCAGTGGTTCTCAAAGCACAACAAAGAAAGCCACACTCCGTCCCTGCTGCGAAGCACAGGAGTCTGCCTGGAAGAGAATTTCAGGAAGGAGGGAGAGGTGCTGGGCCTGGGAGCAGAAGGGCAAACTCTAGGCCAGTGCAGTCCTAGCACCTATGCTGCTGACTGGCACAGGGTTTGAAAACAGTTGGAAAACTTTGATGTGGGGCATACATATGCCTAGTTCTTATCTCACTTCCAGCTGGGTCCACTCATTGGTGTTCCCTGTCTGGCTCTGGGGCATCTAAGTTTTGGACTGTGGACTAGGGAAGGGTGATATGGGATAAGTTCTAGTACCATAGATGGGTATTAAGGAGCTAATGTTTTAAGAAATCATCATTAATTCATTCTGATCACCTATTGTATGTCAAGCAGTATGCAAGATATACTAAAAGTATTTTATTGGTTCTCAAATAATAGTAATACTAGTAATAATAATACCAAACACATTAGTACTTATTGTGTACTAGGAACTGTTCTAATTTTATTATATGTGTGTGTGTGTATATATATATATATATATATACACACACACACACACACACACACACACATACCCACACACACCCACATATATACTCATTCATATATATGAACTTATCCAATCCTTACTTTAACCCTAGAAAATTTATCTTCGTTGCTCAGAAGAAGAAACTGCAGCATAGAGAGGCTAAGAAACTTGCCCCAGGCCACAGAGCCTGAAAGTAGTAAGTAGAACTGAGATTTGAACCAGGCAGACTGTTGCTGGAGGCCTGCTCTTACTGCCCCGCTCCCCTGCCTCTCTGTGTTACCAAAGGCCTTCCATGTTCACTTAGATTCTGTTCAAATGCTGCGTGGGTAACTACTAGATGCCTGGTCCTGAGTTGGGTGCCAAAGAAATCTAAATTCCCAACCACAGGCTTCAAATTCAAGGCTGTCTTGCAGTGGCCCCTCTGGAAAGTTCCCCATTTCTCAACCATTTCTTCTTTCTCACCATTCCAGCCACAGGGTCTCTTCCCACTCCATATACACATTTCCCTACCGCTTTCTTGCCTGCATGCATGGTGTGTCCCTCACTGCAAATTCTCTCCTGGGAATCCTGCTTTCCTTCAGGTTGTATTCTAGACCCAAGTCCCAGATCACAACTTCTGACCTGCAGAATCCCAGAAGGTCAGTGCTGAAGGACAGCACTCAGCTCAACTCTCTACCTTCTTCAGATCAGGAAACTGGAAGCCTGAGAAGGGTTAACTAATTTTTAGGGGTCAGAGATGTATTTAGGAGCAGAATTCATGTCTTCTTTTAAGGTCATTTAGCAAGGCTCTCTATGGATGGATACCTGTAGGTTTTGCAGGGCAGTGATTCTCAAACGGGGGTGATTTTGTCTCCCAGGGGACATCTGGCAATGTCTGGAGACATTTTTGGCTGTGACAACTAGGGACCTGCTACTGGCATCTAGTAGGTAGAGGCAAAAATGCTGCTAAACATCTTACAATGCACAGGACATCCCCCACTACAAAGAAGGATCCAGCCCAAGATGTCAATAGTGCTGAGGTTGAGAAACCCTGGTGGAGGGAAATACAATTTTTTTGCATCATCTCTTATGTAGTGGGCAGTTCCCATTACAGAATTCTGTAACCATGACAATAAAATGGAACCTTCAGAAATGAATCGTGAAATGGAAAATCAGAGGACTCTAGGCTTCACTTGGATAGAGGCCCCGGCCCCCCTCCTCAACACATTTTCCAAAGGAAGCCAAATTACTTTTCAGAGCCTTCAAGTTCCCCCAGTAATGAGTTTTTCCTTCTCTTCTGCGTAGCCAAAAGATGAACAAATTGGGACCGCTTTGTACTGAAGTAAGTCACACTGAGATCTCCATGCACCTTTGTAAGAAAATTATATGATTGTTGCAACTGGAACATGCAATGCTTGCAAAGTTCCTAGGAGAAATCTTTGTCCAACAATCGTGCCCGCTTGCTGTTTAATGCTGCTACTAAAGTACAGAAAAGAGCCAGCTCATTAAACCCGCCTTGGATAATGTAACAAAAGTGTGATTCCACATCCTCCTCCCAGCCAATCTCTTCTGCCTCGTGAGATACAGCAAGGGACCTGGAAGCTTTCTCCTTCTTAGAAGTAAATGCTCAGTTAGTGGCAAAACCCACTTTGTTTACTTCCTCACCAAAAAAGAAATTCTGGGTCTGTTCAAATACGTGAAAAAAGACATCTCAAATGCAAGGGCTAGGAGAACAAAACTAGCATGTTATAGCTGAACATGCTGTCATGTTACTTTGAGTAGAAAATAATGAAGCAGAGTTACATGTCTCTTGCTCTGGCATCACGGCTTACTTTAAAAGAGGTGAAAATAAGGCCTATCCCTACAGAAAGGAGTCACCTTTGATTTTGGCAGCGCTTAATGTATCCCTTTTTGGCAGAGACTCATTGTTCTCCTCCAGAATCCTTTACCTCCTTTATGTGTTGTAGGACCTGAATTTTTAGCTGGGCACGTGGCTGCCCAGATAAAGACTACATTTCCCAGGTTCCCTTGCAGCTAGACATGGCCACCTGACTAAGTGCTGGCCAATAGGGAGTAAGGGGAAGTGATGGTGTACAATCTCTGGGGCATGCCCTATCTTACATTCCCTCTTCCCACTAGATAGATATAGTTCTGGTGGGTCGGGCCAGCCATGTCAGGCCATGCAGAGAAAGGTCATTTAGCAAGGGATCACAGAGCAAGGGACCTAAGGGACCACAGAGCAACAAGAGGGAAGGTGCCTGGGCCCCTGACCTGGCGTTGCCATAACAGCCCAGACTGCCTATGCCTGGATTGTTAGATGAGGAAAATTTTAAGCTCCTATCTTATCCAAGCCACAGGTACTTCGCATGTCTGTTACAGCTAATGAATCTATATCCTAATTAATCCATTCTACAAATGGTTCTTTAATTTAAATCAATTCAATGAAGCACACAGGAAGCACTAAATATATGCGGGCTATTGCACTAGGTGCTGGAGATTCAAAGATGAAACACCATCTTCCAAGGAATTCTAGAAAGAATGGATAGTCTTCTTTATAACAATTTTCACAAATAAACATACCAGTTCTTGAGGTGTAAGGGCAAAGTTCTAGTGTTACAATCCCAAAATTAATTCCCAGTAACACCAGTTCCATAAACTGCTCTATGACAGATCTGCACATTATTTCTGTAAAGGGCCAAAGTAAACATTTTGGGCTTCGTGGGCCATGTGGTCTCTGCCATAACTACTCAGCTGTGCTACAGTGGTGAAAGCAGCCATAAACAATGGTAAACAAAGGGGCATGGCTATTTCCCCATACAACTTCTTTTACAAAAATAGGTGGCAGGCAGCTCTAGTTTGCTGACTCCTCATCTACGGTAAAAGAATTTAATAGGATAACCTTCTTTTGGGGATTTACAAGAAAGATAGGATGTTAAAAGCACTGAGAGGGACTTCCCTGGTGGCACAGTGGTTAAGAATCCGGGTTCGATCCCTGGTCCGGGAAGACCCCACGTGCGGTGGAGCAACTAAGCCCCTGTGCCACAACTACTGAAGCCCACGTGCTCTAGAGCCCGCATGCCTCAACTACTGAGCCTGTGTGCTGCAACTACTGAAGCCAGAACACCTAGAGCCCATGCTCCGCAACAAGAGAAGCCACTTCAATGAGAAGCCAGTGCACCGCAACGAAGAGTAGCCCCCACTCGCCGCAATTAGAGAAAGCCTGCGCAGCAACAAAGACCCAACGCAGCCAATAAATAAATAAATAAATAAAATAAAATACACAACATAAAAAAAAACTGAGAATTTTTTTAAAAGCCTGTTTAATTTTATTTAAGCCAGTGTTTCCCAAATTTATTGAACCACTTATAACTTTTGAAGTAATGCTTATAAATATCCCAGAATTCACCTTCTGAATGTGCTGTTGCAAACACCAGCTAAGTAACTTTTATTGTTAATAGGTTATTTTAGGCATACACAAAATATAGAGTAGTACAATGATGCCTACATGTTCATCACCCAACCCAGCTGAAAAAATAAAATATTACAAGTACAAAGGCCTCTGTACACTCTTCTTGATTTCATCATCTCTTCTACCTTCCTGAGATTACCATCTCCCCTGAATTTGACATTTATAATCACTGTCATGCTTTATACTTTCTACTACTTTTATGAATTCCTAATAATATATAGACTGTTTTGCATATTGGTAAGCTTTATGTAAATGTTAGCACTGTACCCAAATCCTGCCTCAACTTGCTTTTTTGCACAATATTATGTTTCTGGGATTTAGTTATATAACAACATGTAGCTCTAGTTCATTTATTTTCATAGTTACTTTGTATTCCCGTGAATGAACATACCAGCATTTATTCATCCGTTCTCCTGTAGAAAGCTTGTTCCTTTCTCTTTTTCTGTATTTTGCTATTACAAACACTGCTTCTATAAACATCTTTGTACATATGGGAAAGGTTCTGTAGGGTATAGACTTAGATATGTGTTTCATAACCGTTATGAAATGCATACTGGGGTGTGGTTTTGAATTGCACTTCTAGGATTACTAGTGAGGTTGAGCCTTTTTCATACATTTCTTGGACTATTTCTACGTTAATTCTTCGCAGGGATCCTTGGCCTCGGAAGAGGCTGACAGTGTAGGTTGACACAAGAGACAGACGGGCATCCAAATTCCTAAGGGAAACTAAGGCTGGAAGCTAATCCTTCCAAGGTGAACCAGTGGGCCTCACTCAAAAGTTACTTCCCCATTTCCCAATGCCAATTCTTTGACTGGAGTTACTTTTTTAGTGAAGAGAACTTGGGCTTTGGAGTCAGACAGACTTGGTTCAAATCCAAGATGGGGCTCTTTCTACATGTGATGGTGGGCAGGTTTCCCAACCTCCCAGAGCCCCGGTTTCCCCAGGTGTGAAGAGGAAAATAAAGTCTCACATGCAGTTGGGGGAAACTGAACGCAGTGCAAAAAGCACCCCAGGACAGTGTCTGGCCCACGACTTGCAATCATTCCCTCTGTTATCCTGTGAGATATGGGAGAGACGTGAGCTGAAGCTCCACTCATTTCCTTTACCCTCTGCATGCCTCCGTTTCCTGCACAGGGAAAAGTGTCACCACCATTTGTACACAGAACATCAGACCACAAAACTGAATAATCTTCAGAGTTAGGAAGGACTTTGGTGATCACCCAGTCTGGTGGTTCTTAACCTTTCACAGGGTGATTTAATGAGCTGATGAGAGGCTAGTTCACTTTGGAAAAATGGCACATATGCTCCAAACGTTGTGATGACTGCAAACTTTCTGAAGGATAGGACCCACTCTTTCATTGTTACCCAAAACACCATTGTCATGACCTTACATGAAGGACTTTGTATAAGGACATGGCTTTGCAGTAAGTACTGGTTGGCTGGCTAATTGCTAAGGGAAGATAATGCTCCTGTGTAACTAACATTTTAACCTAGAGTTTGGGAGATTTGCTCACAGATAAGTAAATAAGCATCTTTGACAGAAATTTAACAGACTCAAGAGGGGAACCCCCCCACCCCCGCAAAATCCCTGTTCCCAGGAAGCCAAATCCCATATGGCAAACTATATACTCTCAAGCTGCCAGCCTGAATCTGAAGCCCCAGTTTGGAAGTGAGCCCCAAATGCCATTTAAGATGTAGTTCTCTGTGTTGCTGTAAGCACCAACTGTGTTTCTGTTTTGCTTTTAACACTTGGAAACGCCAAACAAGTTTCAAGTGTCGGCAAACTGTCTGCTGCCGCAATCTGGTTTCTGCCCACACGGGGCTGTCGAAACTGCTGTTAAGGGAGCTGGTGGCTCCTGCAGTGCCCAGCCCTGTGACTTGGTCCTTTTGGTCTGCATTTTCTCTGCCTGTGGGTAGCCTTGGATCCTGGTGACCCCTCCCCATCTTAGTTTCCTAAGTCTGCTACCTTGCTTTCTTCAGGCTGTTCTTGGACCTGGGAGTCCTCTTCCTTCGTCTCATGATGACGCCTCTTCGTTGGTCCTTTTCCTGGGCTTCGGCCCCACCCATGACTTCAGGGGCCACTAGTCTGCCAGCGTACCCCGCAAAAGCCTCTTTAGTTAAGACCTCTCTTCTGAGTTCCATGCCTGAATCTCACCTACCTACCACTGTTTCCATGTTGAAGCCTTTTTGCCTCTGAATTAGTCCAGGATGTCTTAGTCTGTCACTTCTAGTATCACCAACACACTTGATAACAGCCTTTTGCATCATTCATTCATTCGACAAGTATTTACTGGGCCCCAGCTATGTGCCAGGCCCTGTGGTAGGCACCCCAATCAAGGAAACTGATTTCTGGCCCACCCCTAAAGAGAGAAGGAGGCTACTCTCTGAGATAAAGTCCAAGCTGTGACTCTTTCTTCTGAAATATTCTATGCCCCCCTCCCCTAACCTCTGCTCACTTGGGACAAGACCCCACCGATGAGGGACCATATTTGTTGTCTACATGTCTTTCTTCCCTTCTTTTATCTCTTCCTGCTAGTGACCTCATCCAAGATTGCAAATGCAGCTGGTGATGTATGATCAACTGCTTTGGACGAGGTTCAGGACTCCAGCCAATGATGGCTTTCAAAAATCTCACACGTCAGAGAAAATATAAAACTTGAGTCTCCAGAGGAACTCTGAAGTCACTGGAATAGGGACAGTGGCCCCCAAGCCAGTCAGCCCCGGTTGTCTTCCTGCACTCTGGGGGGACTGAGCCATCAGCAGTGGCAGAAGGGCCAAGACACACGTGACTGCAGCGAGGGCTACAAACCGTATTCCTGACGGTAGACGGGCACACCTCTTCAGGATGTATATTTCTCCTCTCTCTCAGAGGAAGTGGAGGCGATTTTGTTTTGGCAATCGACAGGAGCTGACCTTCTCGGTCCAGAGCAGGGCAGTAAGGATAGTCACTAATATTTAACATGCATTTACTATGACACAAGTATGCTCCGTGGTTTTCATGCTACATGGTGTTAAATGGTTTATATATATTATTTTACTTAATTCTTCCTAGAACCTTATGAGGTGGGCATACTATTGTTCCTATTGTATAGATACAGAAACTGAGGCCCAGAGAGGTGAGTAACTTGCCTAAGGTCACACAGAGCGTAAGCAGTCGGGCCAAGATTGGAACCCAGGCAGTCAGGCTGCAGGGCCTGCACTCCTAGCCACTCTGCTCTGCTTCTTCTCTGATTAGATGATAACACGAGCACGTAATTCCCTGGCAACCTTCCTCCGATGGAGGAGCCTGACACAGACTCTCATTTCCATGGACAACCAAGTGGGCGGCATCTGGCACTCAGCGTTTTCAAAACTGACCCCATTATTACTTCTCTGACATTGTCCTTGTCCTGTATTTGTTAAAAGCATCCCTAGCTACACACTCCCCTCAGAGTCAATTTTCAACATGAAAGTTTGGTGAGGTATCACATGTACATGCTACAAAATCCAACAGTCAAGTAAGTTTCCCTCCCATCTCTGTACTCCTGTGTAATGGGTTGAATTATGTACTCCCCAAAAGATATGTTGAGGGGTTCCCTGGTGGCGCAGTGGTTGAGAGTCTGCCTGCTGATGCAGGGGACACTGGTTCGTGCCCCGGTCTGGGAAGATCCCACATGCTGCGGAGCGGCTGGGCCCGTGAGCCATGGCCGCTGAGCCTGCGCGTCTGGAGCCTGTGCTCCACAACGGAAGAGGCCACAACAGTGAAAGGCCCACGTACCACCAAAAAAAAAAAAAAAAAAAGATATGTTGAAGTCCTAACCACCCTACCCTGCATCTGAGAAGTGCATGTAACTTTATTTGGAAACAGAGTCTTTGCAGATGCAATCAAACTACATGAGGTCATAAGGGTGGCCCCTAATCCAGCATGACTGGTGTCCTTCACAGGAAGATGGAAATTTGGACAGAGAAACAGAGAGAAGACAGTCATGTGAAGAAGGGGGCGGGGGTCGGAGTCATGCTGCCACAAGCCAAGGACCACGGGGGGCTACCAGAAGCTGGAAGGAAAAGGGAGGATCCGCCTCCAGACACTTCAGAGGGAGCAAGCCCCTGCCGACACCTTGATTTTGGACTCTAGCCTTCAGAACTGTGAGACAATAAATGACTGCTGTTTTAAGCCCCCCAGTCTGTGGTACTTTGTTACAGCAGCCATAGAAAACCAATATATCCAGTTTTCTAATTCCCCTCCTTGGCTATGACTCTGGTTATTGGTTTCATACCTACCCTCTCAGACACAGTCTGAGCACGGAGAGCAAATACTCATGTATGCATTTCACACAGGGTGACATGTCATACGCTATTTTTTATGATCCTTTTCACTTGATAACACACCAGGTCTAATCTTTTAAATTGTGGTAAAGTATATATAACATAAAAATTGACCGTTTTAACATCTTAAGTGTACAGTTCTGTGGCATTAAGTACATTCACATTGTTGTGCAATCATCACCACCATCCATCTGCAGAACTTTTCATCTTCCCAAACTGGAACTCGGTACCCATGAAACACTAACTCCCCAGGCCCCTCTCCCCCGCCGCCCACCAGGGCCACCTCTAACACTGCTCAGTCCCTCCCCACCCACACATGTGCCCCCAAGTCCTGCTGCTTCTATCTTCTCTGTTTCTCTAGCATCTCTCCATCCCCACTGCTTCTGTGTCACTCCGGCTGTCAGCATCTCTCACCTGGATCCCTGCAAGAACTTCTTGACTCGAGGCCCCTGCCCACCTCAGCCCATCTTCCCTGTCACCACCAGCTCCCCTTTCTAAAATACAACTCTGATGTCAGTCCCATACTTAATTATCTGTGATGCCTCCTACCTCCTGCAGGATATAGTCAAAAGTCTTCGGCGTGGCATACAAGGCCCTCCCTGGGCAGAATTCAGCCCGGCTTTCTGCGCTGTAGCCAATGCCTGGTCCAGGGCCTGGCCCACAGGAGGTGTTCAGAGCAGTGTTGGTTGAACCCTGTGTTCTCAGTTTGAATTCCTTGTTTCCTCCAACACACATTCTCCCCTTGGCCTTTACATACATGGTTCCCTCTTTGTGGACTTATTTTTTCTAATGCCCTTTCTCCATTCCTCTCCTCACTTCGCCTTCTCTACCTGATAAATCTGTTTGTTCTTCAGGATTCAGATCAAACGGTACCTCTTGCATTTCGAGCTCTCCCAGACCTAGATCTTTACTGCCTTCTATTAGAGCGTTTACCAGATTTTTCTGTAATTCCTTCGACCTCTCTGCCCACCCACCTCCAGTCTAACTCACCATAGGCCAGGTGCACAGTGGGTGCTTGGCCTGTGTCTGCTGAGTGCAGGGCGGCCTCGCCAGCTCGGCTCCTGGAGCTGTGCTGTGGCCTGTCCCTGACACTGTTAGGGAGGACAGCTGAGCCCAAGAGCAGCCCTCCTGGGGTCAGGGAGAGGGCAGCTTCCTGTCTTGCAGGAGGCGCTAATGCGCTGACATCAGTGCAGGGGCAGCAGAGGTTCTAATGGGGTCACTGGGGGGCGGGCAGCACAGGCTTAATGCTCTCTGGAGGTGAGGGAGCGGCATCGCGAGGCTGCACTTCAGGCCGGAGAGGCTGGGGAGCAGCAAGGACAAGGGCTCTCCAGGGGAGAGGAGAGCGTGGGTCTGGCTCTGAGAGGCTGGGGAGGCTTCCAGGGCCCCACAGAGCCACGTGCAGGGCCCAGGTGCTCGGCCTCTGCAGGTGGCCTTTTGAGGGGGAGAACAGGGAGGCCCAGGTCTGAATTCAGGAGTCGATGTGGACTTGACCAAGGGAAATGGCTGGCATGGGTGTGGCTCCAGACCTCCCCCCACGTCCCCAGTTTTCTCCATAAGCCCCTGGCCAGGATACCAAGTATTCCTTTACAGCAGGCATGTGACATTGTCCCTTCCTCTCCGAGGTCCCAAGGTGCCCTGTTCTTTTCTCCTCAACTCCTCTCTACCCCAGACTCCGTTTCACTTTCTTTGTAGTACTCAGACTCTGTGAGATTATTTTGCTAATCCGTTGGCTACTGTCTATTACTGGTGTCTCCCCAGCAGCACGTAAGCCCCAGGGACTCTGTCTCCTCTGAGCCCCGAATAAGACCTGGCTCCATACAGATGGGGCAAAGAATGGGTGGAGAGCATCTTTCCTTCTGACACCAAGGGCTGGAATTCCCCTCATCTGGGTGATCCTCTTTTTAAAGGGCCACGGGTGCTTACAGGAACGAGGACCAGTGGCTCCAGCAGCACCAGGCCTGTTTCCTATGTGGTGGGCAGCAGCTGGGCTTTCCCTGACTTGGTGTCCCTGGGTCCCACCAGGTTCTGGTGGGCCATCAGCACCCAATACATTTTCGGCCCATGTTTGGCAAATGAACCCAAACTTCCAGCTGTCCTTATAGGGCTGTCTCAGAGGCACCAAAATTTCACTTCAGGTGCTGCTGTGGCATAAACTTCGTCTTAGAACCTACCTTGACCCAAACCAGACAAATGACAAAACCTATTAGCCTCAAGAGGTGCCAAGGAGACCTGGGAAGGGTTAAAAGGGGCAGACCAAGCAGTGGTGCAATTTTTAAAATTCATAGGTGACCTCTTACTGAGGTTCCCCACCCCACGAAGCAGTTGTCACCCCCGTCTTTACAGGGGATGAACCTGGCCCTGTGAGATGGGCAAGGTGACCTGCCAAAGGTGACCCGTTAGAAAGCAACAGACCCAGATGAGAGCATCTAGTGTGGGGTTTGGCCTTAGGTGCTCAAAAAAAAGGTACCAGAAGAGCAAAGGAAAGAATATAATGACCCAGGTCTCCGTCCTGATACTCTTAGCATCCTATCACCCCAAACATCCATTCTGGACTGCTCAAAATCTGGTTTGAATTAAGAAACACTTGCAAAAAGATTAACCATTTCCTGGAGTGAGCTCATCGTTCTGACAAGCCCCAACTCTTGTTGGTAGGTGCCGTTTATCAACTAAGATAGGATTTGAGAACACCCCTTACTATCGTTATTTTAACACAGCCTCACTCTGGAGCAGAAAAACTGCCCCTTAAAAATATGGGGAAAACAACAGTATTCACTCTTTGTATTTCTGAAATGTTTCAAAGCCAATTATTAATAAGAAAATGTACAAACTGCTCCAGGATGTATTATTTGTTCTTTCCTTTATTCTTACCTCCCTCCTCCCCCACTTCCCGAAGGGCATGAAAAAGAAAAGAAAGGGCCCAAATTCCCAGGTTTCAATGATCTGATACTTTAATTAAGGAAGAATAAATGGGTCATCTCTGTCAGCTTACAATCTGCAGCTGCATTAAATGGTGTTCCTTTGGTATAAACCCAATAGCCATGGTGAGGCTTTACTGTAGCAGAATAAAGACAAAAGCAGAGCTCCCATAGGACTGACCAAGGTCACTGTGAAAACCAATGCAGCACTAGCGTCAGACCTGGAATTCCTTGACTCTGCTTGCTCTGTCCCGGCTGGTGTCCAGGTTGCCTCCCCACCAGGAAGCCTCAGCCAGCTGGTAGGTAATTACATGTGCTAACAGTCACTGACACTCCAGCTGCCAACACCACGTCCCAAGTTCCCGCATCTGTTAGAACACCAAACTACCCACACTTTTCCAAGGCTGATGACTCAGAGAGGTATGTTCGGCTCCAAATGAGTCAGAACTAGAAGCCTGCCTGGCAACTTTGAAGATGAATGTCTGGGAGGGTAGAAAGACAAGTCCACTTGCCAAGTCCTCCATCCTACACCTCATCTGCCTCACAGTAGCTGTGTGACCTTGGACAAGTCCCATAACCGCAACTAGCCTCAGTGCTTCTATCTGTAAAATGGGATAATAAAGTCTGCTTTGCAGAATTGTTGGGGATGGCACACCATGAAGACTGTTAGTGCAAGGTAGGCGTCCAATACCTATTTGTTGGCTATCTGAATGAACAAAACTTCTTTGATCCCATCCCCTGAAAACTGGAGACAGTAATTCCTATTTCACGTCACACTAAATGTGATTGGGAGATATATGTATAGATGTATCTGTATGTTGACCAGACTGAAAAATAGGTACTCTTTAAAAAAAAAAAAAAAAAAAAAAAAACTGGCTCATTGTATCATGTACTGAATTTGGTCTAGTTAATGGAACTTGTCTTACACTTACGATTTAGGAAAATTTATAATGAAACATTATATTTTAGTTTTCTCCTGGAATATGATTTCCAAATGATGAAAATTTGGCTGGAACAATCAATTCGTACAGTTTCTACATACAAAGCATCATCCTGGAGACAAAAGAGTCAAGAATTGAGAGGTAAATCACTAAAAATAGCCTAGAGACTCAAGTGGAACTGAATTCCTTTGTTCCGCTGCTCTGTGTGCATCTTGGCCTGCCAGGTGATCACAATCACATCCCGAATGGCAGGGCTGATGCCTCAAACTGGACAGACATTGAAATGGAAATCCTTGGTGTGACTGTCAAATGGCACATATCTGGTCACTAGACCATGTAGCAAAAGCTCTGTGTTGGGGAAAGAACATAAAGATGACAGCAGCCCTTGGAGCTCCTGTTCAGTCTATGGAATTAGTATATGAAATAGAAGCATCTGGAAGAAGGTTATCAGCATCCACCAAGAGGGCTGACTCTAGGTCTAGGGTGAGGACCAGAAAAGTTGGTTACATCTCTGGGTGTCTGGGTTTGATATTCGGCTCCTAACTCTGTCACTTAGTATCTGTGTGATGTTGGAAGAGTTACCTAATCTTGTTGGCCTTGATTTCTTTCTCTGTAAAATGGGGAAGCACTACCTTCCCAGATAGCAAGAGTGTTTGTTTTGAGGTTCACATGAGAAAGTGTTAAGATAAAGCAATACCGGGACTTCCCTGGTGGCGCAGTGGTTAAGAATCCCCCTGCCAGTGTAGGGGACATGGGCTCGATCTCTGGTCAGGGAAGATCCCACATGCCACAGAGCAACTAAGTCCGTGCGCCACAACTACTGAGCCCACGTGCCACAACTACTGAAGCCCGCTTGCCTAGAACCTGTGCTCTGCAACAGGAGAAGCCACCACAATGAGAAGCCTGCGCACCACAACAAAGAGTAGCCCCCGCTCGCCGCAACTAGAGAAAGCCCGCACAGCAACGAAGACCCAACACAGCCATAAATAAATAAATAAATAAATAAATAAATTTACAAAGAAAAGATAAAGCAATACCTAGGTATGAGCTTGCATTATTACTGCAGGGATAGTAGAGGTTTAGGGTAATGTTCACTTCCTTTTAGGCATTGTCTCTGTGGGTCCTTCATGTTCATGACCCTGCTTTGTGCTTGCACCAATCTCCGAGGGAGCTGCTATTATTATGTTCATGTTATGGGTGGGGAAAAAGGTCCAGAGAGGTTAACAAGCTTGCCCAAGTTTGCACAGCTAATTAGCCATGGTGGTGAGATTTGGACCCAGGCAACAGGACTCTGGAGCCCAGGCTCCTAACCTTTAGGCTATGGGGTTTCCTGAGAGCATGACAAACAAGAAGTGCTTTGTCGACAAGAGTTAAGGAAGCATCTTACTTTCCCTGCCACCCAGCAGTTTCAGGTTTGCTGCAAGGAAGAGAGCCGGAGTCTGAAGGTCATCCCAGGTCGGAGCTGGGGACAGTGAGCAGGGGCAGTGGGAGTGAGCCTGCAGGTAGCGTAGCCATGCCCATGAAACAGGAGGCAGGAGAGTCTGGTGGGCAGAGGATGGGCTTTGGAATATGAGCTACAAGGATCGCATCCCTGATATCTCCACCTATAAGCTGTCCCAGCAACAGCTTCCCAAGCTGTTAAAATGGGAAGCTTATACTAACCTCAGGAGGCTGCTTCAGGGCTCAAAGGAGACAAGTAATGAATGCAAATCTCTTGTTGCAATTAATAACAGGCACATAGTAGGTGCTCAATAAATGGCTGCTCCCTTGTCTCTCTCCCTGAGACCTGTTGTTATTCTAGGTGACAAGATGTAAGGGATGGTGGCACAGACAGATTCTGTCTAGACAGAAACCTGAGGAAAGTACAACTCAGTGGTTAGAACTATGGGGGCCTGGGGGTCTGGGCTGCCTGAATTCATATCCTGGCTCCACCACTTACAAGTCCTGTGACCTTGGGCATGTCACTTAACCTATCTATGCCTCAGTTTCCTTATCTGTAAAGTGGGCATAATAATAATGCCCACTTCATACAGGTTGGAGAATATTCGATATTCATTAATCTGTGTAAAGCACTTAGAACAGTGCTCAGCTTATGGTGAGCATTCAGTAAATGCTTGCTGACTTCCATCAGGCCCCTGCATGTTCCTGGGCTGCGGGGCATCTCTGGGTCTTCAATGGGCTATACTTCATACTG
This sequence comes from Mesoplodon densirostris, assembly GCF_025265405.1. Lineage (NCBI taxonomy): Eukaryota > Metazoa > Chordata > Mammalia > Artiodactyla > Ziphiidae > Mesoplodon > Mesoplodon densirostris. Next base: position 75,226,136 of record NC_082671.1, read on the forward strand.
CAAACCCTCTCTTTCCTTGAAGACCTCCAATCATATCCTGGAAGGGTGGACATCTCTGCAGCTTGGCCACATCACAGGCCAGATGAACTTTAGAGGAAGGACAGTGTCTCATCTGGTGGGCAATGGGGATTTGAAAATGGTGACAATGACCACCTGGACAACAGTGCAGGGAGCCAAGAAAGTACACCACATGTGCACACACACCTACGTCTGAGTGTCTGTATTTTCTGCATTTAGAACCAGGTTTTGACTCAACTGAGCGAGTTGTTTCCTTTCTTTCACTTTGGATAAATGTGAGCCCCCCTGCATGGGGTCCCTGAGCAGCCCTCGAATAATTCCCACCCTGATGCAGGAGAGACCTGAATGCAGGCGTGAGAGATGGAGGGAGAGTCGCTCCATCCCCGTGCAAGTGAAAGAGCATAGGCGGGCTCTGACCCAGCCAGAAATTCTACTCTGCAAGGTTTTGCTAGAAAACTACAGGAAGACAATAATTTACTTCTAGTGGAGAGAGGGAGAGAGGGAAGAAGAGGGAGGGAGGGGGAGAGGGAAGGAGGAAGAGAGGGAGTGAAGGGCTGGGAGAGAGAGAGGAAGAAGGAGAATAGAAAAGAAAGAATATGAATAGATATCTTGCAATCGAAGAATCAGGAGCATTCCCACAGAGCCTTGCTCCCTGTCCACCTCCATCCCTGCAACTCGAGGGACCTGGTCATTGTTAAGCCGGCGTCTGTCCTTTAAACCAGCGAAGCCTCGATCTCAGCGACGGCAAGGCTGCTGGCGTACACCGCCCCGGGCGCAACCAGCCCCGAGCCCCACGGGCTGCGGCCGCTCTCCCTGCACCCGGACGCGGGCTGGGTGTGCGGGGAAGGGCGCCCTCCCTGCTCCCCGCCGCCCCCGATCTCCCGCCCGCCGCCCTACCTGAGCTGGCGCGGCTCGCAGTCCACGCCGGGCAGCAGCAGCCGGGCGGCCTGGCGGACGTCGTCGCTGTCCATGGAGAAGCTGCGGCGGTGGCCGGCGTGCGCCACGGCCACCCGGATCCACTCCATCAGTGGCGGCAGCACGAGGAAGGGCCTGCGGCAGGGGAGGGACCGAGACGCGTTAGGGGGGCCGCAGCGGGAGCTGCCAGCTCAGACCCACCCCCACCGCTCATCGCCAACCCTCCCCCCTTCCCTATCCCCACCCCGTTTTCCCTGGAGACCCTGTCTCTCAATTCAAAGTGGGAGGACCTTTGGAGACATCCGGACCGCACTGGTGACCTCGGGTCAGGCTCTCCTGAGTCTTTGGGCCTCAGTTTCCTCATCTGCAAAACGGGGATAATGTGACAAAGGCCACGATGTGACTCTTCTGTGAGTGTAATCTTCCTCAGCGATCATGTGAACATAAAGATGACTCACTTAAAGCACCATGCACAGAGTCGGGTGCTTAGGAGAAAATCCAATCAACTCCTGGGGTTTTTAGGACTTGGGGCTCCCCATGGTGAGGCCAATCGTAAATCGTCCTCCAACTCTCTCTTCCCACCCCTAGCTGCTCCCTGTCACCCTTCTGGAGCTCTCCCAGGCCTCAGCTCTGCCCAAGCACCAAGCCGCCAGCAGGCTTTAGCGTCTGGAAACGAGGAGCCTTCCCGGAGAGCCTGACGGGGCAGCCCAGAACTGCCAGCAAAGTGCGGGGGAGGAAGGGGCGGCGCTTTGGGGTCTCGGCCCCACCCCTGAAGCTTTGGGAAGTCTCCTGCTCCCACCCGCTAAAGGGATCACAGCAGGGGTGCAACTCGCCGCCAGAATTCACCGAGATAATGCTTAAGGCTGAACTATAACTTTCTAAGTGTAATACATTTGTGCCATCTTCTTATTTCTTCCGGTGATTATTATAAACTCCATCCTCACATTAGGATTGAGGGCAGGGGAGCTTTTGGAAAATACTGATACCTGAGTCCTATCCCAGGGATTCTGATTTAATTTATCTAGGATTGGGCTGGACATTGGTAGTGTTTAAAACATCCCCCAGGTGACCTTAACGCACATCAGAATTCTCTGGAGGGCTTGCTAAAATGCAGATTGCTGGGTTCCACCCCCAGAGGGTCTGATTCAGTAGATCAGGGGAGGTGGCCAAGAATTTGCCCTTCTAATGAGTTCTGGGGCCATACTGATGCTGCCGGGCTGGAGGGGCAAACTCGAAGAACTTCTGCTCTAAGGTATGGTATAGGGCCTGAGAATCACCTGGTTTTGAGAGTGTATGAGTGTGTGTGTGTGAGCGTGTGTGTGGTGGGGGATGCAGATTCCCTGGCCTTATCTCCAGTGATGCTGATTGCATAGGGTCCACAAATATAATTTTAATAAGCAGCCCATCTGATATTGATTTAGGTAGACCAAGGGCCACACTTTGAGAAACGCATGGTGTAGATCAAACAGGTGTCTTACCATTCAACATGGTTATGACCAGGGTGAGGCACATGGGGCGCCTGGGTGCAAAATTTAAGAGGGTCAGATCAAGTAAATATGTTCTAGAAGCTCTCTTGCCTCACCCTAGCCCTGGTGCTGCCATTCAGTCCAGCATGGCTGCCACGGGACGGAGAAAAGGTTGGTAAATAAAGGGTTTATTTACCCAAGGCAGCAACTCCCTCACAGTATGTAGATGTCACAAGCTTCCCACCCAGTTTTGGTGGCAGGTGCCTGTTTTCTTAGAAAGCAACCTATTTATCCAATGTTAAGATTAAACAGCTTTTACATTCATCTCAGTTAATCCCATTCATGATCTCATCTAAATACTTAGGACCAACCTACAAGCTAGTTATGATTATGCCCATTTTCTAGATCAGGAGAATGAAGTTTATTGAGGCTAAGTACCATGCCCTGCATCACAAGGTTAGCAAGTACGAGAGCTGGGAGTCAGACCCAAGACATCTGACTACATAGCCTATGTGCTATAACCCCATGTGGTTCCCAGCCATGTTCTCTTGTCCAGCTTCCTTCCCAGCACCAGGCGAAGCCGATCTGGTCTTGGACCTTTGATGGCATGCCATTTTCGTTCCTGCTCATGCAGCTCAATCCTCTGTCTGTAAGGCCTCCAGCCCTTTAAAAAGCCACATCCCACTTAACCTTCAAACCACAGTTCGAATCCCACCTCTCCCTAAACATTTCTCCTGAGGACTCCTCCCAGCATGGACTCCTCCCATGGTAGCCCTCACCCCAGTGGCCTTACTCACCAGCCTTGCAGATTCCGCATTAGAATGTAAGCTCCATGGGGCAGGGACCTGGAACTTCTGGGTTCACTGATCCAGCCCCATCCCTACTCCCAGGGCAGTGCCTGGCAGGCTGTGAGCACTTAATAAATAATGTGTTCATGAAATGGACTAAGATTTATCAATTCCTTGCTGGGTGAAACAGATAAAATCAAGTTTCTGGACCCATGGACCTGTGGGTCAGGCTCCCATGGAATTCCTGCCCAGATTAGCCTGCTGCTTAGGCTGTCGTCCTCATTCTCTCAGTCTCTCCATCACCTAAACTGAATCAGGCACTCAATAAACACGCTGACTTGGAATTGAATTGGATTCTACAGTCTCAGGTGAGCAGGACTTATTTTTGTCACCATGTCTCCATCACTGCTAAAACCAGCCCCGGGTACTCAGAGAATGCCCCTCTGGGTTGTATTTTCAGAGGCAGCACCCCCAAGCCCTGGTCTGCCTTTCCTTTGCTCAGTGGCCCCCAAAGCATAGCCCACAACTCCCGGTCCCTGGGGGCGCTGCGTCTCTAGCACAGACTGCCCTTCAGCGGTTGCCTTTCATGTTAGATGCTGAGGCCCAGGGCACACAGCCAACTTCTGATGAATACCAAAGAGGAGAAAAAGAGGCTCTACTGCCTTCAAAATAACACCTTTACCAAGACAGCTGGTGAGCACCAGAGTAAGAAACCTTGAACCCCAGGATTCCGGCCTCTTCTGGAATTTTCTATGTACCTATTTTTCCCTTTCATCATTGCCTTCTTTTTGTCACTCTGACCTCAATAGTTTATAAGCTCATGAATTCTTTGCCAGCAACTCATCTAAAAATCTTCTTATCTTGGCTACTCAGAAGGAAAGAAAAATAGTATTATTTGTGATGTTTCATTTGGAGGAGTTGGAGATGGGAAAGAATGCTAGGGTCTTGAGTTAAGGAGAGGGTGGAGAATGCTGAGGGAAAAAAGACTGTATTCTCCTGATATATTTTTTAAGACAACAATGTTCCACTGGCTACGGACTTTGTTCTGAAGTTGTCTGTAGTAACTAAAACCTAGAGGAAGCCCAAGAAGCTCATGGCTTAGTGAAGTGGATTCAACCTCAGAATCACGGGGTTGGGGGAGGTTAGGAAGGGTGTGTGTGTGTGAAAATTGCCAAGGCCTCAATTTGACCCCCAGAGTTTTGGTTCAGCAGGTCTGGGATGGGGCCTGGGCATCTGTATTCTAAATGAGCTCCTCTGGAAATTTGAGAGCAAGCCAGGTTTAATAACCCCTGAGCAGGTGGCCTGAGGTGAACAGAGGGGAGACACGGTCCATTCAACAGGCCAGTGGCCATTAAAATTGTTGCTATGGTCTTAAAAAACTAAAAATAGAGTTACCATATGATACAGCGATCCCACTCCTGGGCATATATCTGGAGAAAACTATAATTCAAAAAGATACATGCACCCCAATGTTCACAGCAGCACTACTTATGATAGTCAAGACATGAAAACAACCTAAATGTCCGTTGACTGATTGATGAATGGATAAAGAAGATGTGGTACATATACACAATGGAATACTACTCAGCCATAGAAAGAATGAAATATTGCAATTTGCAGCAAACATGGATGGACCTAGAGATTATCATACTGAATGAAATAAGTCAGACAAAGACAAATATCAGATGATATCACTTATATGTGAAACCTAAAAAAAGATACAAATGAACTTACTTACAAAACAGAAACAGACTAACAGACAGCAAACAAACTTATGATTACCAAAGGGGAAAGGGGGGAAGGGATTAAAACTACACACTATTATATATAAAACAGATAGCCAACAAGGTCCTACTGTATAGCACAGGGACCTCTACTCAATATCTTGTAGTAGCCTGTAGTAGGGAGGGAATCTGAAAAAGAATTACTTGGCTATGAGCCTGGGACTGGCACAACATTATAAATCAACTATATTTCAATAAAAAATTAAAAAGAAGTAAACCTTAAAAAAAAAATAGTTGCTAAGGCTGTTGAAGAGAAGGTTTGTGGGAGTGGGACCAGAGGTTCTAGAAGGGAAAAGAAAGCCTAGATGGGTTTCTTGCAGGGTCAAGCGGGCAAGTCAGCTCAGGAAGGTTGTTGGGCCCAGATTCAAGAAGGACATACATGGGTGGGGCCTTTCTGAAATGCTGAAGAGAGAGCTGGTGATGAGGGTGACCACCCAGAGTGGAAAGGGAGTCTCACGGGGGAGGGGCTGAGTGCTAAAGAGGATGGTGGGGTATGTGGGAGAGCCTGGTTTGTTCAGGATTCTGAGGAACTGAATTCTAGTCCTGAATCTGCCAAGAGCTCACAGCAGGACCCTGGTTCTGGTCTGTAAAGTTCTGGCTCTCAGTATCTTCATCTGTAAAGTGGGTGGGTTTGGATCTGAGGGTCTATTTCAGGGGTTGGCAAACCTCTTCTGTAAAGGGCCAGGTAGTAAGTAGGCTTTATGGGCCATACAATTTCTGTTGCAACTACTCAACTCTGCCATTGCAGTGAGTAAGCAACCACAGACAATACATACATGACAGAGCTGGCTGTATTCCAAGAAAACTTTATTCACGAAATCAGATGGTGGGTCACAGTTGGCCAACCCTGGGTCTGTTTGATTCCTTCCTACTCTAAAATTCTTTGATTCTATCGAAATAGTCAGCTGCCTGGGGGCTTAGGGTGAGTCTAGTGTGCAGATCAGGGAAGATGGGAAGATGCACATGAAGGTCCTAGTGATGGGCACAGAAAGCTTTGGAGAGATTAGAAAATAGGACCCTTCCAAAAAGAGGTCATGGTGGATTTGGGGAATATTGAGCCACAGGCATCCTCAGAGGCAGAACCTTCAAGGATAAAACCCAAACCTGGCCATGGGTGTGTAACTGATAAAATGTCATCTATTAATAGCATTTATTCATCCAACAATCCTTTAGGGAGCACCCATATTGCAGGTATGCTTCCAGGAGCTGGAGATGGAGTGGAGAACAAGATGCATCTATGTTCTCATAGAGCCAACAGTCTAACAGGGAGACAGATAAGAAACCCATAAACTAACAAGTAATAAAGCAATTACAAACTGTGATCAGTGCCAGGGTGCTGGGATAGAAAATAAACAGGGTTGACATAGGTTGGTGGGAAGGCCTCTCTGAGGAGGTGACAAAACCTTGAATATGTGAAGGAATTGGCCATATGTGAAAGTGCGTGTATAAAGATGGATGTTCTAGGTGGCAGTAACAGACTGTGCAAAGGCCCTGAGGCAGAAAAGACCTTTACAGCTCAACCAAGGGCTTTCACACACATCATGTCCTAGTTGGCCCTCCAGGACAGATGGGGCGGCCAGGACATGTGTGAGGAAGGATCACTGTGGTTGGCTGGATAATGGCCCCCAAAGATATCCAGTCGATTCCCTATGAATACTGATAGAAAAAGAAAGTCTGCAGATGTGGCCCAGCTAAGGATCTTGAGAAGATTAGCCTGGATTATCCAGGTAGGCCCTAAATGCAATCACAAGGGTCCTTATAAGAGGGAAACAGAGGGAGATTCAACACAGGTGATATGGAAGCAAGATGCTCTGCTGCTGGGTTGAAGATGAAAGAAGGGGCCACAAGCCAAGGAATGCAAGGGATGCAGATTTAGAAGCTGGAAAAGATGAGGAAATGGATTCTTCCCTCAGAACCTCCAGAAGAAAACAGCCTTGCTGACACCTTGATTTTGGCCTGGTAAAACTGACTTTGGACTACTGACCTCTAGAACTGTATGAGAATAAATATGTGTTGTTTTAACCCACCAAGTCTGTGGCCATTTGTCACAGCAGCCACAGGAGACTAAGCCAGGGTATTGACAGGGTCGCTGCAGGTGAGGTTGGAGACATGGGGGTGGAGAATGTGAATCAAGTGTTAAAGCTGGGAATGAGGGCATTCACAGGGCTCTGGAATTCATCTCAGATGCCTAAACTGCCTTGTTCCTGAGGTCCAAACATTACTTGTTGATATGGGCTGAACTGTGTCCACCCCAAATTGATATGTTGAAGCCCTAACCCCCAGAACCTCAGAATGTAACTGTATTAAAATGAGGCCATTAGGGTGGGCCCTAATTCAGTGTGATTGGTGTCCTTATAAGAAGGGAGACTGGGACACACAAAGAGACACAGAGAGGCAACCATGTAAAAGATGCAGTAAGAGGGCAGCAGTCTGTAAGCCAAGGAGAGAGGCCTCAGAAAACACCAAACTTGCTGACACTTGGATCTTGGACTTCCAGCCTCCAGCACTGTGAGAAAATAGATTTCTTTTGTACAAGCCGCCTTTTTTTTTATTATGGAAGCCCCAGCAGACTAATTGACTTAAATTTTGCCCTGCCCTTGAGGTTTTAGTCTGTGGTAGAGGAGCTTCTATTGGAAGCTCACACTCTTTAGAGTGTGATGGTTTTCTGTTCATTTCCTAGTGACAATAGTGGATAAGTTAAAGCCATTTGAAAGCTGTCCCATGCAGAAGTCAGAAGTTTGGGCTTTGGAGACAGGCTGACTAAGAGCTGGATTCCAGCTCCACCTTCAAGCTGCGTGACCTTGAACAAAGTACAGTTGTCCCTTGGTATCCATGGGGAATTGGTTCCAGGACCTCCACAGGTACCAAAATGCTCAAGTCCCTTACACGTAAAATGGCACGGTACAGTTGGCGCTCTGTATTTGCAGGTTCTGCATCCGCAGATCCAACCAACTGTGGATGTGGACCCCACGGATATGGAGGATGACTGTATTCCAATGGTCATGCCTCACTTCTCTCACTGGGAAAATGGGGATAATAACAGTACCTATGTCAGAGGGTGTGGCTGACACAGTACCTATGTCAGAGGGTGTGTAATGGCCCCCCAAAATGTCCACATCCTAATCCCCAGAATGTGTCAATGTTATCTGATGAAACAGAGTTTGCACATGTGATTAAGTTAAGGATTTTGAGTAGGTAAGACTGTCTTGAATTATCCAGCTGGGCCCCAAATGAAATCACAAGCCAAGCCAGAAGAGGGAGGCAAGAAGCTCAAAGGAGGGAGTGGATGTGACAACAGAAGCAAGTTGGACTAATGCAGGAAAGGGGCCAGGAGCCAAGGCACTCAGGTGGCCTCCAGACGCTGGAAAAGGCAAGGAAATAGATTTTCTCCCCTGGAGCCTCCAGAAGGAACCAGCCCTGCCGACACTTTAACTTTAGCCTAGTGAAACTGATTTCATACTTGTGACCCCCAGACTGTAAGATAATCAGTTTGTGTTGTTTTGAGCCTGCACGTTTGTGGCAGTTTTTTTTTTTAATTAAAAATTAAAAAAAAATTTTTTAAAGTCTTTATTGAATTTGTTACAATATTGCTTCTGTTTTATGTTTTGGTTTTTTGGCCGCGAGGCATGTGGGATCTTAGCTCCCCGCCCAGGGATTGAACCCGCACCCTCTGCATTAGAAGGTGAAGTCTTAACCGCTGGACAGCCAGGGAAGTCCCTGTGGCAGTTTTTCACAGCAGCCATGGGAAACTAACACAGAGGGTTATTGTAAGAACTGGATGGGATGAGGTACATGTAGCCTGGTGCCTGGTACCAGGAAAGGGCTCATAAACGGTAGCTGTCATCATCATCATCACCAACGTTGTTTTTAGCATCAGTCAACCTTCTCTCTGCCAGATGGAAGAAAAGGCCTTGCTACACAGAGCCACGCTTCCATCTTCTCTTTTCAAATCAAAGCAAATCTCTGCAGTCGCTATGCCTTTCCTTTATAAATTGTGTGGCTCCGACTTTTCATCTTTGTTATTTGTTGAGTCTTTCTTTGGCTGGAGAGGAATTTAGATATTTGACTGTGGTTTGGGAGGCTCATAATTTCAGAGAAACAGGGAGTGAAGGACAAGCAGCAGCATTGATAGTAGACAATATCCAGTGCTGGTTTCTATAGTAATATTCACTGTCATCTCACTGTAGTCGTGAGACCAAAGCTAGGAAGATGATGGCAGAGGTCAGAGGTGGCCATGGCTGGTTACTATAGTGACAGCCCAACTGTGCAAAGTATGGTGGGCTTGCCTGAGGGGGTGGTTCCTGCAGACAGCCCGGGAGTAGGAGGCGCCAACGGTGTGGGCTAGGTCAGTGCTTCCCCAATATTAATATGCATATGAATAGTCTGGAATCTTTTTAAAATGCAGATTCTGATTCAGTGGGTCTGGGGTAGGGCCTGAGACTCGGCATTTCTATCAAACTCCCTGGCAATGATGCAGCTGCCAATCTATTGACCACATTTAAATAACGAGGCCCTAGGAATTATTATGACTCAAGCCAGAAACCAGGGATGGTGAATTCGGTTATCATGTTTAAGGGGGAGAAGGTGAGGCAAGGCGGGAGAGAGCTGCAAGAGGGGCGAGAGGCCCAGGAGACAACAGAAGGGAAGAAGGAGCTTGTTTGTCCCTGGACCTCCTGATTAAACCTGGGGGCTCTGTCGGATTGGCTGAACCTAGGTCACAAGACTGCACCAAGCCGTAGGGGAGGCTGGGAGAACAAGTGTTTGGTGATTTCAGCTTCTATCGGGGGAGGTGGGTTCTGCCTCGCACCAGGATTCTCCTTTAGTTTTCCAGTAATCTTATGAAACATCATCTCCCAGTCTTAGGGAGTTTGTTATGAACTAAGCTCCCATCCCATTGTCTGATAGGTGTTTTGTATTCATGACAGTGTTTAACATCATCCCGGGAATGTAAATACTTAAAAATACACTTTGTGATAGTTAATTTTATGTGTCAACTTGGTTAGGCCACAGCTACCCAGATATATGGTCAAACATATATTACCCAGACATGTAGTCCGGATGTTGCTGGGTGTTGAAAGTATTTTTTAGATGAGATTAACAATAAAACCAGTGGACTTTGAGTAAAGCAATTTGTCCTCCATAAGGTGGGTAGGGCTCATCCGATCAATTAGAGGCCTGAAGAGAAAAAAAGACTGGTCTCCTCCGAAAAACAGGGAAACTGCCAGCTTACTGCCTTCAGATCTGAGCTGCAACGTTGACTCTTTCCTGGGTCACACACACAACCTAGTGGTTCTGTTTCTCCGGAAAACCCTACCTAGTACAAACCTGCAACGGGTGCCATGGGACTTAATTATTTGCAGTGATGCAGACTCCTCTTTCTACGATGATCCCACCCCCTTCCGTATCATGCACAATTGGCAGGGGCAGGGAGGAAGCTTGGGGGCTGGATGACAAAGAGGACCACTTCCCAGTATCCCAAGTGTGCAGACACATCCCTTGGGAACTGAGACAAAGACACCATGGGTAGGGTAGGGTCAATGCTTTTAGGGAAGGGTAAGCCATGCTATACCAAAGGACAAGTCCCTTGATGTGTGGAAGTCCACCCCATCAACGGGTGATTATATAAATCCCCTGAAATGGGACAAGTGCCAAGGGGTACTGGTGAGGAGGTGATTTCCCCTAACAGTGCCAGCAGGTGCATGTGACTGACCACCCAACCTTCTTTGGCTTTCCTGTCACACATTCTGAAGAAGGTGATTTAGAGGGCTGCGGGGTCCATGAATGGAGCGCGGAGGTGCAAGCAGAGCAAAAATGATATACAAATAGTAACAGTCTCCTCGCTGCGGACAAACAGCTGCACATCCTCCAGCCTTCATCTGCCCTCCCACCCTGGAGAGGAAGGTCTCCTCCTCCACCCCCCCACCCCCCACTTCCCTGGGCACGTGGCCCCATCACTGCTCTCCCAGCGGTCCCATAACTCAACCTCCACTTCCTCTCTGGACTTTCGCATCAGCATTTAAACACTCAACATGCTCCTCTCTCTCACAATTTGAATAGGAGAGGAGGAAAACTGATGGAGAGTAAGAATTCACAGTCCTCCTGGAATTTCAGTCTAGGTACTCCATCTAGTTTTCCATCTTCAGCAGGGGGAGCTCAAAATCACCCGGGAACTGGTTGAAATGCACAGTCCTGAGTTCCTGCCATTTGCTGGGTGTGTTAGTTTCCTGTTGCTGCTGTAACAAACTACCGCAAACTTGGTGGCTTAAAACAACAGACGTTTATTCTCACAGAGTGCTGGAGGCCAGAAGTCCAAAATCAAGGTGTCCCCAGGGCCGTGCTCCCTCCAGAGGACCTAGGGGAGAGCCCATTCCTTGCCTCTTCCAGCTTTTGGTGGTTGCTAGCATTCCTTAGCTTGTGGCTACATTACTCTAATCTCTGCCTCTGTGTTTATATCACCTCTTCCTTGTCTGTGTGTGTCAAATCTCCCTTTTCTTATAAGGACACTTGTGATTGGATTTAGGGCCTACCCAGATAATGCAGGATAATCTCCCCATGTCAAGACCCTTGACTGAACTGCATCTGCAAAGACCCTTTTTCTTTATAAAATAACATCTATTGGTTGCAGGGGATTAGGGTCTGTTTTCTTTGGGGGCCACTATTCGGTCTACTAACACTTGGCATATATATCTGCATCTAGTCCATTCTCTGCAGGGGTTTCTGATGACTACCTGAGGCTGAGACTCTCAGGTCTAGAGAATGCCAGCTCTGAGCTGAGGGATGCTTGGCAAGCCCGAAGTCCTTCCTCACACATCATGCAGGGCCCAGAGACCAGCCTGCACCTCTCCTCTGTAGGCTGTTGGCTATAGCACAGCAGAGCCTGGCTTAGGAGTGCAGAGGCCTCTGTGCTGGGAACCTGATCTCAAGTGCATAGAATGATGATGGGGCCTAGAGGGGATATAAATGGCCCTGGGAGGGAAGCCATGGCTTCAGAAGTGGGGAAGCCATAGGCTCTGTTTGACGCTGCCACAGAACCTTCCTCGCAGCCTTGGGTACAAAAGATAAACATCCAGGAGGTGGCAAAGGCTGCACAGCTTCATATCCTAGCAGCAGAGGCTCAAGAAACCTAAAAAGGCAGGACCTGGCCACATCAAGACCAAGAGGCAAAAGCCAGAGATGGGCTCCCGGGGTCATCTGAGCCTGCCCCTGACTCCAAGAGGATTATTATAAAAGTCTCCAAAAGGCAGCACACGGCCTCACAAAGAAACCCACTGCACCTTTGAATCTAATGCTGGTGTGGTGGAACGGACACACAGCCTGAAGACAGAAGGCCCTACATTTGAGCCCAGGCTCCATCATTTGCTGTGGGACCTTGGGCAAGTTACTGAACTTCTCTGTGCCCCAGTTTCCTCATATGTAAAATGGGAGAAATAGTAAGGCTACCCCACAGGGTTGTTGGGCATATTAAATGAGAGCATCCCTGTAAGGTGCTGAGCACATAGTAAATGCTCAACAAAGGGAGCTATTATTGAGGGCTCATTACATGCTAGGCATGGTTCTGAGCGGTTTTCTTTCATTGGTTCATTAGATAATGACTAGAACCATAAAGTAAGTACCGTTATGATCTTCATTCTACAGATAATGAAAGGAAGCACAGAGAGGTTATGTAACGTGCCTAAGGGCGAGCAGTTATAAGCAGCAGTACTGGGAAACACATGCAGGCAGGTGGACCCAGCGCTGGGGCTAGTACCCGTGTCATTTCCAGGCAGAGGCTACAGTGTACCCAGGCTGGGTGTGGCTGGAGCTGAGATGGAGGCGATATAGTGGTGGAGGGAGGTAGGAGGTAGGACAGGTAGGAGGCAACACTGGTGAGAGACAGGAGAACCACACAGGGCCTTGTAACTCCTGCAATAAAACTGCACACTCCTAATACTTTAATTTTCCCTGAGAACTGCAGTTGAAAAACACAAAATCAGAAAAACATTTGAAAAGAAACATCAAAAATGGGTTGACAAAAATACCTCTGAGAATGCAAAACAATGGGTTCACCACAACTGTTTGTTTAGAAAGTTAGTGGAGAATTGTTTATACTCTGGCTGAGACTGCTTGGGTCCCTTTATATGTGTCCTCTTCTTCCTTAGTAATAAAACCCCCAGTCTTCAGCTGGGCTCAGGACTACCCAGCTTACATTTTTCAGCCTCCCTTGCAGCCAGGAGACTGGTTCTTACAAAGATATAAGCAGAAGTTTCTTGTGAGACTCTTAGGAAAGTCCCTAAATAGAGGAGGCCCAACTTTCTCTGGTCTTTTTCCATTCTGCTGACAAGAATGTAGACATAATGGCTGGTGCTCAAGCAGCCAAACTGAACCATGAGGTGGAAACCATATGTGATGACAGCAGAGCAAAAAGATAGTAGAAGGATGATTGGTTAAGTGGCCATACCTGCCCTGGATTCTTAATTCCAGACTTAGTTTATACGAGAAATAAGCTTCTATCTTCCGTAAACACCTGCTATTTGAGTTTTCTGTCACTGATAGCTAAATCTAATTCTAAGTGACACTCATATCAGTTCCCATAACATTTACATTAAATCTCTATTTTTCCTTTATTGTGTCACCATGGATTTGAGTTTCTTTCTGTTTAGCAAAAAAAGACAGAAACATTTCTTTTCAGTAGTTATCTTCTAAAAACCACAAATTTTAACCTTGAGATTGTATTTGTTCCCAGAAACTACAGCTATTAAAATATTTGTTACAGTGAATTGTTTGTTCATTTAAAGGTATAAACTATGTCATAGAAAGTTGATTTTGTTCATCAACCTTCTGAAATTTTACTGACAATGGTTTTGAGCTTGTCAAAATTAGCCCCCAAAATCACAATATAGATACTCTTGGAGACAGAAACATATCTCAAAGTCTTTATGCTTGCAAAAGTTCTCTTGTAAGGAATTTTAGCTTATGTTAGCTATTTTTCCTCAACTTTATTGAGATCGAGTTGACATACACCAGAGTGTAAGTGTTAAGTGTACAGTGTAATGCTTTGATACACATATTTTATGATTACCACAGTAGGGTTAGTTAACACCTCCATCACCTCACATAATTACCATTTTGTTTTGGTGGTGAGAACATTTAAAATCTACTCTCTAAGCAATTTTCGAGTATATAATACAATACTGTTAGCTATAGTCACCAAGCTGTGCATCAGATCCTGAGAATTTATTCCTCTTATAACTGGAAGTTTGTACCCTTTGACCAACGTCTCCCCAATTCCCCCACCCCCAGCCCTTGGCAACCACTATTCTACTCTCTGTTTCTCTGAGTTCAGCTTTTTTAGATTCCACTTATAAGTGAGATCATACAGTATCTGTCTTTCTGACTTATTTCACTTAGCATAATGCTTTCAAGGTCCATCCATGTTGTCACAAATAGCAGGATTTTCTTTCTTTTTCTCTTGGCTGAATAATATTCCATTAACAGATCAATTAAAACACCATGCAGAATCTCTTCCTTCACCCAAAAAAAGAGGAGATAAAGTGAGGCTGGGCATAGTCTAGAGGTTCCCCTACATGCCCTCGGTGTCTTTGCCACAGGGCTTGGCTTTGAGAAAATGATATTCTAGTTCTCTTGTAATAAACCCCTTGAACTCACATTACCCTGCATTTGGCAGTCTGACAGGATGGATTAAATTCATACTCCAGCACCGATCAATCAGAACCCTACTTATCAAAACACAGACTTAAGACAGCTGGTTCCCTGGGCCTCCATGGAATGACTCATGCATTGAGCTAGAAGCATGTTTTGGAGCAGGCTCTGCCACTAACTAGCCATGTGACTTGTGTGCCTTGAGGCTTTGTGGGCCTCGAGTATACTCACAGTAGAGTTAAGAGACCAGAGAACCCTCCCTTCTAGCTTAGAATAATAGCATAATATTTTGAAATAAAGAAAGAAATAACATACTGCCACGAGGAAGTTGGGGGGAAAAAGCCATGAAGGGAGTTTTTCCAACAGAACTTTCTGCTATGACGGAAATGTTCTGAATCTGTGCTGTCTAATACAACAGCCACAAGCCACTGTGGCTACTGAACCCCTGAAATGTGGCTGGTGCCACTGAGTAGCTAAATTCTAATTTTATTCAGTTTTCATTAATTTAACTTTAAATAGCCACATGTGGTTAGTGGCCACCTTACTGGATGGTGCACCCAGAGGGCCACTTTTATATAATGAATGCTATTGTTTACAGATGTGACCATGTGACTCCAAAAATACCTGACTGCTCTCGGCACAGTTCAATGATTTCCCTCAGTGTGACCCTGGACTTGGTTATACATTGTTTTTAAAAATTCCCCAGGTGATTCAGATCACCGGAATGATCTAAGAGTACTAGTCCTGGACTGAACTTGCTAAAGTCAGAAAAGATCCTTTTAAAATAAGATAATGAGAGCTTTATAATGCATGTTTCTCTTTTTGCCTTGGAGGCCAGGAAACTCAAAGCTAAATTTTGTGTTCAATTGCAATAGTAAACCTTAGGAGAGATTTTTCTGGTACGGTGGTCTTCCTTAGTGTTAACGGCATGTTTTTGTATTGTTATCCTTGTTTTGTGGTTCTGTTATATCTAACTCATACTGTGAGTCTAGTTCTAACCTTTTTCAGAGTTAGATTCATTATAAATGATGAGTGGATAAACATCATCTGTCTCAGATTGTGCCAAAGCCCCAAGATTAACTGGGATAATAAAATAAAAAAGAGAATGTCACCATGTAGAATGAGGGGGAGTCCTCTGAAAATGTGGGGGATAGAAATGGGATAGAACTTCCCAGCAAAAAGAAAAATAAAAAAGGAACATGGAGAAAGGAAGGAAAGAAAAGAGAAATCCCCAGAGAGCCTAAAAAACCAACGAAGAGGGACTTTCATGGTTGTCCAGTGTGTAAGACTCTGTGCTCCCAATGCAGAGGGCCCGGGTTCGATCCCTGAATAGGGAACTAGATCCTGCATGCATGCTGCAACTAAGAGTCTGCATGTTGCAACTGAGGAGTCCACATGCCACAACTGAGAGTCCGCATGTCACAACTAAGACCTGGCGCAGCCTAAATAGATAGATGGATAGATAGATAGATAGATAAGTAAAATACAGCTGCAAAATGTATATTTTTAAAAAAAATCAAGGAAGAGACTAGAGGAGGAAGGGAGGCAGTTTTGCTGCCTACACAAAACAACCATTTGGCCATTTAGCAGATTCATGGAATCTCCATATGCATGAGAAGAAAACATATGCATAATTTACTTCTTGGATTAAATGTTACCAATTTTACACTTCACTGAATCTGGAAGTGAAAGATGACAGAAACCAGGAAAGAAGCTTGTGATTTTAATGAAAGGAAAGCCAAAAGGGCTATTTGTTGAGCTGTATGTTGGTGCTATCTAGGAAAGGATTCCTTGTCTAGGTCAGTACTCCAGGGCGACCCTCTCCATCTACACAGGCAAGATATTCAGGGCTGATTATCTGATGAGATGGAAAGGGGTCTGGGTGTGTCCCCTACCCACATACCATGACCTGTCCAATCCTCTTAGGAGAATTCCTGCAGCCCCTTTCGCCCAATCATGGAGTGAAGGGGTCACGTTCTGGGGCCAGCCCCAGGTGAGGGAGAGTAACCAAAGCAAATCCTAACCAGGGATGAGTCCAGGCCGGGGAGGGGAGGCCTGGCCAAGTCAGGAGTAGCACTTCTCTGAGATGGAGGGATGGGCTGGCAAAGAGGTTGGGGGGTGGGGTGAGGGGGGGGTACGGGTGGGTGTGTGTATGTGTTCATATTTGTCTGGGGTGCAGGTGCTGGTTCTGAATGGAAGCTGGGTGCATGGTAAGTGGATAAGGCAAAGATGCCACCTAACCCTTAGATTCCTCTCTCACCTAAAGACTGAGGATAATGTCCATTGGTCCTTCTTTACAGGGCCACTGAGAAGATGAGGTAACAGGTACAGAACTACAGTTATATGAAAGGTTTACATTCAGGCGTCTTCATGTACACCAGGCATCTAACACATCTAGTCTAAGTTGCTACCTACTTAAACATCAGATGAAGAAAAACACAAAGAGGAAGGTAGTTCTGCTAACCAGAACCTCATCTTGTATGCTACAAAGTGCCTAGGGGGAGCTCCTGTACACATGCTCAGCACATAGGCTGGGTTCTCCTGGGTTTTCCTATCAGTTCCTCACACCTGTTCTCATTCTGCTTCCAGATTTCCAGTCTCTCCGTCTTGCTGTATTCCTCTTCGCCTATCACTGGGACACCTCCAAGTTGAAGCTTTGCTTTACCCAAATGTGATTATAAACATCGGTCTCATGCCTTCCACCTTTCTAGGTACATCCCCCGTCCTGCGTCCTCCCGGGATAGAGATCTTCTTTCCCAGACACAGTGCCTGCACTGGGCTTGCCTCAGTGCTACCAGCAGGAACCAGGCCCATGAAATGGGCCAAACATGAGCCACTTTTCTTCTGGAATAGCCAGATGGCAGGCCAAAGCCAAGCAAACATTATCACAATGCTTGGGTATTGACTCCACTGTCCAAATCATTAGAGTGGGGAGTGCTGGACTTCATTAACCATGCTTATTCACCTTAAGTTTTCCCCTTCTGTGATACCCAGGACAGGGGATTCAAAGGAATAGGTGTTAAAAGATATTTGTCAAGTTAAACTGATAGCTTTTTCTAAGGGTGCAGGTGTCAGACAGCTGTGAGTTTTGATCCTGGTGCTGTCACTTACCTGGGTCAGTGACCAAATTTCAGCAAGTCACATGGCCAATGAGCCCCAGGGTCCAATTGGGAAATGGGGAAATACACACCCTGCAGGCTTGCCCGGCACACAGAAGGTGCTCAGTAAATTAAAACTGTTTTTGAATGGTGAAAAATTGCATCTGGGTTAGAAATTGGACTGGTTGGTTCTGGAAGCCCCGAGGAGCAAAAGAAGGAGTGGTAGTGGTAGCTCCAGGGAGCAGATCTCGGCTCACTTAAGTAAGACCTCAGAGAAGTTTCAGCTCTCTAGAGCTGGGATGGGAAGAAAGCCTCAAGGGCTGGTGCCTGGGTTGGGCAGTCCCTTGGGGAGGACCTTAGGAAGGGGATTTAAACATCGAATGGGCAGTGAGACTAGATGACTTTTTGGAGTCCCTCCCCACCCTAAGAGTCTAACACTCCACATTTAACTGATTGGTCATTGATACAAGACTCTTCCTAGGATTGGACCATTGCATTATTGTCGTAATAATTTCCGGGTTCTGGATTTTCTCTTCAATCTTTTCACATTGCTGCCATGATGAATGTGTTAACATGTAAATGTGGTCATCTGATAAAAGTATAAATTCCTCAGCCTGCGCATATGTTAACTGGCCTCAACCCACATCTTCACTCTCCCGTGCCCCTTCCATGCCTGTCCAGCACCAGTGTGCTCCAGCCACACCAAACGGCCAGCCATTTCTTGAACACAGGTGTCTGCTCACGTCTCCCTGCACTGCTCCTGCTGTTGTTCCCTCTCTCTTTCTATCCTGTCCATCGAGTTAAGTCCTACTCATCTTTAAGACACCAATCAAATATCACCTCCTCTGGGAACTATTCCCCAAGAGCCCTCCACCCCCATAACCCACAATATAGTTAGTTCTTTGTTTCCTTCTAACTTGATAAGCATTTTGTACATAATTCCATAATACCATTTATATCATTTTATCATTATCATTTATGTCTTTACTACCATCCCAGCTAACCATGGGGGCGTGAACTATTCATCTTTATATACCCCAAACTTGCATATTGTAGCCCTTGCCACTCAGGATGACATTTTATGTTAGTGTCCTGGTTTGTTCTGTTTTGTTTGTTAGTTTGCTTGTTTGTTTTTTGGCCGCTTGTGGGATCTGAGTTCCCCGACCAGGGATTGAACCCACACCCTCAGCAGTGAGAGCGTGGAGCCCTAACCACTGGACCAGCAGGGAAGTCCCTTCCTGGTTTGTTCTGTGTCTTCCACTAGCCTATCAGCTTCATGAGAGCAGGGACTTATCCTGTGCTCTGCTTTATCCTCAGCACTTAGTGTGGTGCCTGGTACATCATAGGTCCTCAACCAACGTTCTTTGAGTGAATGAATGAATGAGTGTTTGTTAAATGAACCAATGAATGTACAATTGAATCCTGTGAATTTGCTTAGCTTAAATTCTGGTGGGTTTCTCACTTTACTGTGGGTGACAGGTAACTGGGATGCTTTGATAAAGACTAAGTAAAATGATAAAAATAGTTAAATGTAGTTTATTTTCAGTTGTGTTAAGGGTAGGAATCCACATAATTAAAATTCAATGTGGCACATATATACAATGGAATATTACTCAGCCATAAAAAGAAACAAAATTGAGTTATTTGTAGTGAGGTGGATGGACCTAGAGTCTGTCATACAGAGTGAAGTAAGTCAGAAAGAGAAAAACAAATACCGTATGCTAACGCATATATATGGAATCTAAAAAAAAAGGGTACTGATAAACCTACTTGCAGGGCAGGAATAAAGAGGTAGATTCAGAGAATGGACTTGAGGACATGGGGTGGGAGGACAAAGCTGGGGTGAAGTGAGAGTAGCACTGACATATATACACGACCGGATGTAAAATGGTTGGTGGGAAGCAGCAGCACAGCACAGGGAGATCGGCTCGATGTGCTTTGCGATGACCTATCGGGTGGGAGAGGGAGGATGGGAGGGAGGCTCAAGAGGGAGGGGATATGGGGACATATGTATGCATATGGCTGATTCACTTTGTTGTTCACAATACTAACACAGTATTGTGAAGCAATTATACTCCAATAAAGATCTATTAAAAAAAAATTCAGGGGCTTCCCTGGTGGCGCAGTGGTTGAGAGTCCACCTGCCAATGCGGGGGACGTGGGTTCGTGGCCCGGTCTGGGAGGATCCCGCATGCCGCGGAGCGTCTGGGCCCGTGAGCCATGGCTGCTGAGCCTGCACGTCCGGAGCCTGTGCTCCGCAACGGGAGAAGCCACGACAGTGAGAGGCCCGCATACCGCAAAAAAAAAAAAAAAAAATTGTAAAAAAATTCAGTGAGAACCAGGCTTGGGTAAAAACTCTGTTAAAAGTTAGGTTCAGGGGCTTCCCTGGTGGCGCAGTGGTTGGGAGTCCGCCTGCCGATGCAGGGGACACAGGTTCATGCCCCGGTCCAGGAGGATCCCGCGTGCCGCGGAGCGGCTGGGCCCGTGAGCCGTGGCCGCTGAGCCTGCGCGTCCGGAGCCTGTGCTCTGCAGCGGAAGAGGCCACAACAGTGAGAGCCCCGCGTACCGCCAAAAAAAAAAAAAAAAAGTTAGGTTCAAGACCTTGGCCAAGTGCCCCAAATAAATCCCAGTGATCATCAAAGACTTCAGACTCTGCGAAAGTCAGAAATGAAACATAAATGATGAGCAGGGATTAGGACCACATTCCTCTTGAGCTGAGATGTTCCCTGTGCCCAATCTGCCACCACACTGAAACTAGTGCATGTAGGAGGGGCTGGCAAAAGTGTCACTGGCCACAGACTTTTGGAACAATCTACAAGGCTGTGCCAGTTCCAGAACAGGTGAACTCACACACTAACAGGTTTTAAAACTGCTAAATGGGACTATTCATAGTGCTTTACCATTTGTAGGTAATAAGGGCAGATTTGGGATTTTGCACGCTTCAAAAATTGTATGCAGTCTATATACCAAGATGAGACCCAATTCTGTTCAGTTCAGCAAAACCCAATTCAGGTCCGTTCAATTCAACCTGACTCAAATAATTCAGATTAACAAACATTTACTGAGCTTCTCAAAAACGTGGACTAGAAACCAAACTCTTCCATATGCTCAAAACATTCTGCAAGATCTAACCCTGCCCACCTTGGACTTCATCTCCCACCATGCTCACTCATTCTCTTCCAGCCTCACTGGACTCCTTGCTGTTCCTTGCATGTTCCAAGAATGTTCCCGTCCCGGGGCCTTTCACTTACTGCTCTCTTTTCCTGGCAGGATCTTCGGTCAGATATCCACATAGCTTACTGCCTCAATTCCTTTATTTCTCTGCTCAAATTCTATTTCCTTAGAGAAAAATGACCATCCTCGCTAAAATAACACCTCTCATCACCTGTACCTGGTTCAAGTACCCAGTTTTGTTTTTCTTTATATCAGTTACCAGTGCCTGATATTTTATTATTTATGCATTTGTTCCTCATCTGCACCCCTAGTAAAAAGTAAGCTCCATGAAGACAGGTATTTTGCCTGGCATAGAATAGATGTGCTATAAATATATGTCGAATAGATGAATGAATAAAATGAGCACCTACTATATACCAGCTTCTATACTTGGTGATACTGCAAAGATTCTAGCCCTCAACAAACTCATGGTCTAATGTGAAAAACATGAGAAAAGAAGCTTATCTGAAGAGTCTTTTGATAAAGAAATGTACAAAGTCTTACAGGAGAATGAATCAAAATCAGCTGGAGCTGAAGGGGGTAAGAGCATGTTGTAAAATGCCATCCTGAGCCTGGAACGGGGAGAGCTGGAAGGGGGAGAGCTAGGAGGGCTCGGAAGAAGAATCCAGGCAGAGGAAATCAGATGAGGAAATGCAGAGCAAGCTCAGGGGACTCTGTGGGGACTGGAGTAGCTGAAGGGATAAGAGGATGGGAGGCATGGTGGCCAATGAACCTGGGGGCTGATAAAGGCATGAACAGGGAGGGCCATTCATGGAGCAGGCCAATCATTTAACTTGTTCCCTATTTATTGACTATCTCCTTGGAGCAAGGGTCCATGCTGAGTTTTGTGGAAGACGCAAGAATTTAAAACCTGGACCCTGATGTTCAACCTAGCAAGAGAGTTCAAGCCACACATCCCCAGTTTCCCAGGACGGCCCCAATTGCAATGTCTGTTTGCCCTTAATTATCCTTGTATACTTGTTAGACCATGACTTCTTTTTTTTTTTTTTTTTTTGCGGTACGCGGGCTTCTCACTGTTGTGGCCTCTCCCGTTGCGGAGCACAGGCTCCGGATGCGCAGGCTCAGTGGCCATGGCTCACGGGCCTAGCCTATCCACGGCATGTGGGATCCTCCCGGTCCGGGGCACAAACCCATATGCCCTGCATTGGCAGGCAGACTCTCAACCACTGCGCCACCAGGGAAGCCCAAGACCATGACTTCTGATTGGTGGATTGGAGTGTAAAGTGGCCATCAAAGAAAGAAGGGCAGATAACCATGATTCAAGGCTGACCATGAGAAGTGTGGGATGCTTGTGGGATGCTCTTGTAAAGTGCCCTGGGGTCAAAGAAGGACAGTGCCTCCGGGGATGGATTTTGGAGGCAGTGGAATCTGCAGTCTGTGTTAGTGTTTTCAACAGGTTGGTCCTTGACTTTGACAATACTTTCCTGGTTTCCTTTTTTCTTCATAAAAATGTTCTTTCCACACCCTGCTGCCATAACGGATTGGAGAATGGCCATGTGATGGGTGGGATTCTGTGTAAGGAATTCGTAGAGAGCAGTGTGACAAAGGACTGCCAAAAGGGCTAGCTCCAGCCTTGGAGTTTGAACTTTTCAGTGAGAACAAAGCCTGGGAAAATAGGCACCTTCTTTTGCCAGCATGTTCTGCCTAAATTCCTGGGCAGGCCTGAACCTGACCTACTGAATCTTGACTGAACTCCTCACACCAATTTGAAAGAACTGAGGAAGCCTTCCCAGGGAATGTTTCTTATCTGTGGGGAAAACCTAAAAACAGAGCAAAAACTTTAAATCCAGAATTACAAACATGACCGACCAACCAACCAACAAACAGTTCCTGGAATCGTGGAAACTTCCATATCTATAGACACGGCCAAGTACATGTGCAATGAACTCTGTACATGGTCAGACTCAAAACTTGCTTTCTGATAATGCTGGAATGCTCTTCTCCATTCTAGAAGCAATGCGGGAAGGAGGGTGGGGATTTCCAGGGATCCCTAGAGCAGCCCTCTGGTTTCAATTTGACCACTCCACTGCATGGCTTTGGGCAAATCTCACGACTTTTCTAGACTTTTCTTTCAGTCTCTTAAGTTGTGAAAAGCAACTGTGGCTGGTCTTCCCACTTCCGGAATCCAGGGAGATTGCAAGGGTGGAAGATCCCCGGAAACCGTGAAGCCCTCACTCAAGGAGATTTGATAATGACTGTGGCTGGAAACCTTACAGGCTGGGTGGGGCCACTCCTGATGTTTCCCACAAGGCATTTCTTCCTGGAAAAAGAAGTGGCACGGGATGGGGCTGGGGAAGTCCACATCCTGGTGTTCTGCTGCTTCTGCAATTTCTCCCTCACCCGGGCTATCAGAGGCCTCATAAATTAACCCCTCAGTTGTTCTGCTCCAGACAGACTACTCTTTTAATATCCGTTCCCTCAACACTGGTGTTTTAGTCATGCCACTATGGGCAGTTTAAAAAGAACAGCAATTCACACATTGGAAACAACCCAAATGCCCGGCAACCTGGGAACCGTTAGGCAAATTATGATGCCTTCACAAGATGGAATATTTTGCAGTCATTAAAAATGATGCTTATGAATGTTCTGCAGTAGTGCCAGGATAATGCTTATAGCGTACTAGTAAGTGAAATTAAAAAAATATAAAATTATATATACACAGTACAATTACTTTAAAAAGCCTAATTTGTCTTGAAAAAAAAAGAGATAAGAAAATAGACTAAATAATCACTTTGGCTACCTCTGGGTAGTAGAATTGTAGATAATTTTAATTTTCTTTCTTACACCTTTCTGTATTTTCCAAAATTTAAAAAAAGGAGTATATATAGCTTTTCAGTAAAAAGATACGATCATATAAAAATTTGTATTTATAGCAGCTGTATTGTAGTTGTAAACATATGCAGTCCATGAGGAGAGCAAAATAGATGGAGGGGAGAATGTGATTAAATCAAGACACCTAGAAAAACTGTAGTCTAGGATACACAGAGACATGTATAGGCTTCGTTTGGGAAGTCAGACTTTGAAGAATGAAAGAGCAACTCAGATGTTCTGATGCTCAGGGCAAATGACCAGATTTACTGCCTGGGAAACCATAACATGTGAAACCCAGCTATGTGCTGGCAGCTGTCAATATCACTATTTCTGAAAGGATGAAAAAGAGTGAAAACTTGGCACAGGAGCAGATGCTTTGAAAGTGGGCTGAGCTCAGAAGATGCTCTTCCTCTCTCTCTCTCTTTCTCCCTCTCTCTGCAGGCCTTTCTGGTCCCACGCACTCTGGCTCTTGTTGGCCTTTGCCATCCTGGGCCAGCCCTCAGTTTACACTAGGCAGCTTCAAGGGCTAATTTTCTCCCTTTTAATATTCTTCAAAAAGAACTTTCCTGCACGTTCAGAACATTCACATATGGTGCCCGAGGCCCCAGACACAGGGCAAGCAAAGGGCTGCTGGTTCTAGGCAAATGAGAAAGAATCAAAAATCCAGGAAGGCTAACGTAGCTTTCTTCCAGGCCATTCAGCAAAAGGAGGAGGCCACTGGTGACATGTCTCGCCTGGGGGACAGAGAGGTTGGCACTCCGCCAAGCCATGCACTTGTCATCTCTCTTGGGACTTTTGTAGGAACCTTCTAACTGGTCCCTACATCATCCCCTGCTACATCCTCCTGCTGCCATGCACTCAGATTGATCTTTATATCTCCATCCACTCTGTGCCAGGCCTGGCTGGCTGCCAGAGAGAGCAAGAGATGATCAAAGTCCAGTCCCTGCTGGAGAGGAGCTCAAAGTCTGGCAGCGAAGACAGACATTTGGAAGCAAATGAGTGCCATTTGGAAGCCAAAGTGATGACTGGCGCCACACGGTAGGGGGTCAAGAAGACACAGGTTCTGGAATCACAGTGCTTGGGCTCAGCCTCCAGCCCAGCCACTTACTAGCTTAGCTATGTGACCTTGGTCCAATCCTTGGACTTCTCTAAGCCTCACTTTCCTCATCTGTAAAATAGTCAAGAGTTACAGTATCTCAGAGGGTGACTGGGACATTTCAGGGGGATAATCTAGAAAAGCTCATCAGAGGGTCTGGCTCACATTAACACTCAAGAGTGGTTATAATTATTCGCAGAGGGCTTCATGGGGACTGGGGGTGCGGGGCACAAAGTTTCACAGCACAGGTGAGGATGCAGTTGAGTCCTGAAGGATGAGCAGGCATTTGTACTTTGCTTATGCTTCTTCCTTTGTTCAAACCTTCACCCTAACCCCACTGTGGAAGGAACAGAGGCCCATCAACGCCTGCAGGATGTATATTTCTCCCATAGACTTTCAACTCAGCAAGGATTTTTTAAATACTTGACTATGGGGAAGGCCCAGGTACCACCTAACTGCTATGGTCTTGCTGCAGACAGGACCTCTTATGGAGCAGCTGCAGGACATGAGGCGGGGGATGAGGGTGGTGGAGGGGACATTTGGGGTAGCAGCGTTTTACCAACTCATAGAGAAGTATTTTAGCATTTTAACAACTGGCTAACCATCTGCACTTTTGCAAACCAGCTGAAGGTCAGTCTGGCCTCTGGTCCAACTCAGCTGGTCTATGGCACATGCTTCCCCCCAGGTACCTTGCAATTTCCTGCCCTGGAGCCTTTGCCAGCTGCTTCTTCCCCTTAGAATGCCTGATCTTATCCATCTTTCAAAGCCTGACTCAAAACCCATCATCCCTGAGGCCCTCGGCAGTTTATCTGCACCTCCCTTCTGAACCTTGGCACTTTCTATCTTTGATGATAAATGAGCTGCTCAGGCAGGAGTCCTGAGAGGTCCCTGGGCCCCGCCTCCCCAGCACGGGGCCACTTCTGAGCCCTGTGAACTTGGGCGAGTTGTATATCCTCTCTGCCTCACTTTCCACATCTATAAACTGGGGACGACAATAACAATTCCTCTCTCCTGGAGTTATCACGAGGGATAAGTGAGTTAATTCATGTAAAGTGCTTATAATGGTGCCTGGCACACGTAAGACTCTGATAAAGACCAGCTCTTCCTTTTCCTATGCTTAGGGCAGGCACTCAATGCGTGTTCAATGAATGAATGAAGAATGAACAACTGAATAAAAAGTCTAGTAGTAAATAAAACAAGTAATTAACAAGTTTGAAAAGTATAATAAGAAATGAAAAGCTCAAGTAGCACTGAGGTAAAGATTTAAGAGGCAGGGTCTATATATACATATCCAGCAATTTGTTTCAGGAGGTTAACATGTTTCTCAAAGGTTTTTAACTGTTGTTTAATCAGATGAAATGATTTGATTACCATTATTCCACTTAGTGATATTTATTAAAGCCTAAGCCAGGGAAAATCTTAGAAGGAAAAGGGTAGAGGTGGAGGAAGCATATTAAAACAAGAATGTTCCTGTTGGGATATTTTCAGACTTTTAACCTTTGCAGGCAATCCTATGCCCTCCCCCTCACATCCGACATCCTTCCCATCCCCGTGGCACGGCACCCCGTTGACAGAGTAAACTCTGGGCTCAAGCTTCCTACCTTTGCATCTCAGTTCTGCCCCGATCAGCTGTGTGACCTGGGCAAGCTACACAACCTCTCTGAGCCTGAAGTTACTCAGGAAAAGATAAGAGATTGCGATAGTGTAAGATATGCTACTACATTTGCAGGATTCTCGTGAGGACCCAATGACTAATGCACTTAGAAGAGAGGCTAGCATGTCGTAAGTACTTGGTAAAATTTGGTTGTGATGATGATGATGGCCGCTTTGAAAAACTCAGCTCTAAGGTGATCAAAACACGGAAACACGCAAAATGCCTCAGTAGGGGAGCTGGTCCCTGGTCCCTACACTTCCTCCCTTATTGCTTCAGGAGTGGGATTATCATGGGCTCTTTTTCCTGCAATGGGGACACTATGTGCACTGAGTCTCTAGTTCAGCGACGTCCAATAGAAGTTTCTGTGATGTTGGAAATGTTCTATCTCTGCAGAATCCAATGCAGGAACCACCAGCCACATCTAGCTATTGAGTATTTGAAAAGAGGCAAGTGATACTAAGGAACTGAAGCTCTAGTTTTATTCAATTTAAATTCATTTAAATTTAAACAGCTTTGCATGGCTAGTGGTTACTATACTGGATAGTGCAGCACTACTACTTCCTTAGTCTTTGTATCATAAAGGTAAGGTTTTCCTTCTTTTTCCCTTAAATAAAGAGAAGCTGGTGTCAGACCAGACCAGACTGCTGTGGCAGCCAGTTAACTGGGATAAAATGAACAAGTGAAGCACATGCATTTGATCAGACTAACCCCCCATGTTGGGAGAGGGGGCTGTTTTTGAACTTGAGCCCCCAGCTTATTACCTGTGGTCAAGAGCAACTGCACCTCCTTTGGCTGGGAAAAAACTCCTGGGCAACTGCGTGTAAACAGTTTGACCAGCCCTGAGGGCTGGACGTGTTTAACAGCCCTTTAGCTGGTGTGGTTTAGGATTTGCCCTGCTGCCTGTCCTGGGGAGGACACCTGTCAAATCCTGCCTCACCTTTCTCCTGCGCACCTGTGGCTAATTTACTATTCCCAAGCCTCTTGAGAGGAGCTGGCCACCTCGTTAAGTGGAAGATGATCATTATATTTGGATGCTCAGCACTTTCCCTTGGCTGCTGCTCCAAAGCCTGAGAGTTCCACAGGCTGGCCACATTTGACTTCTGAAATCCATTCATTTCGGCAAATTGCAGAGGGATCCAGCATCTCATGAGGTAAGAGTAGAGGCCCTGCAAGGCTCAATCCAGCCCCCAGAACCTGAGAAATATTTCTTAGTCACCTATTATGTGCTAAGCTCTATCAGACAGACAAAAATCAACAAAAGGCTTATTTCTTGCCCTTATGTAACTGAAAATGGGAGTTGGGGAAATGAATGACAACACAGTGTCTTGTTATTCACGTGATGCTCCATGGACCAGCAGCATCAGCACCACCTGGGAGCTTATTAGAAATGAAGCATTTCAGGCCCCACCCCAGACCTAATGAATAGAATCTGCATTTTAATAAGGTCCCAGGGGATTCAAATGTACGTTAAAATTTGAGAAGGCCTGCTATAGTATACATCTAGGTTATAAGCACCATGACAGTGAGAATAATAATGGCCATTATCTATAAAGAGATTAATGCATGCCGGATTTTAAGTGCTTTCTATATATTAACACATAATAGCTTCACAACAGCCCTCTGAAGCAGATTCTATGATAGCTCCCATTTTACAGATAAGAAAACTGAGGCTCAGAGTGGTTAAGTAACTTGTTCAAGGTCACAGAGCTAGTAAGTGTTAGAACCAAGATATAAACTCTGGCTCCAGAATAAAAAATATCCAAAGATATAATTAATGTGCTGTGAAGGTCCTTAGCTTTACCTAAGTAGCTTCCAAATAGCATTTTCCTATTAGTAGCAACTAGACTTAATCATTTCATCTGTAGATGAAGGCATTTCTACCTCACAAAGTTGAGTGTAAGGATTAAATTCTGAAAGTAAAGTAGCTCACATAGCACATGACACATAGTAGGTACATCAAATGTTCATTACCTTCCTTCAGGCATCTTTATGCCTCCATCAAGGGAGGACTTACAAGGAATCAGACGCAGTTCTGGTCTCTTCACCTCCCTTCTCAGAATCCTTTCCAGCTCCTCACTGCTTATAGGAGAAAGTCCTGACTCCTTGGTGGGTCTCTCAACCTTCTTTCCTGTCTAATTTGTTGCTCTACCCAACACCTCTTCAGAACAAGGTCTCGCTTTCTGTTTTCTCACCTTCCTGCCCTCCATGGTATGCATTCTGTTCCCTTAGCAGAGAGCTTCCTTCCCTATAGCCATGCAGCATTCATTTGATGTTTCTGATACTCCCAGACCTACCCAAGTGTGCAACTTACTTAACCTCACTGCACCTCAGTTCCCTCATCTGTGAAATGGGGAGAGGTGAGGCTAGCTCCTGCCTCAAGGGGTACTGTGATGATTGAATTAGTTAATACACATGAAGTATAGAGCAGGACCTGCCACATACTAAGTGATGATCAAAATCTCTTATAATATCTAAGAGGAGGTCAACCTGGTTTAAGGAAGTAAATAATAATCCTTGCCGTTGATGGATCACCTGCTAAGTGTCAGTGATTGTGTGTGGCACTTACATAAATTAGTTCATTAGTCATCGAAACAGCTCCATGAAGTAGGAATGATTTTTTGTGTACAGCTAAGAAAACTGAGGCCTGAAGCATGTGATCAGTAGAGCCAGTGGCAATCTAAGGGCTGTCTGAGTTGACACTGGCAACATGGCTCTTTGGACCGAAAGCCAGAACATATAGGTTTCAGACCCAGCTCTGTTCAGTTCTGCAAGCATTATATAAGCACTTACTATATGCTATCCACCGAGCTAGGCCCTGGACACTCAGTGCATCCTGAGGTTGTAGGAAAGGGTTTTTGGAGGAGGTGATACCTAAAATGAGTCTTGAAGGATGAACTGACGGGGGTAGTGAGATGATGGAGCGGAGGGGAGGCAGTGGTCCAAGAAGAGGGCAAAGCATGTGCAAGGCACTGTGGCACTGCCTTGCAAATCCACTGAAAATATGCTTATGACTCCAGAAAAGTCCACTCATCCCTCTAGGCCTCAGTTTTATCATCTTGGACAGGAATGAAGCATGTTTGACATGCCTGTTCTCAGCTTTTCTCTTGACTTTAAATTCCGTATCCAATGATGGAACGGTCCTTATTTTGTGAAACAACCACACACCTTTTGAATATAGACAGAAAACTAAGATTGGAAGGAAATACCCCATATGGTCTCAGTGCTTATTCCTGGATGCAGAGACTATGGGTGACTCAAAGTTTCTTCTTTAAAGTTTTTGTGTACTTATATTTTATTTAATAAGTATATTAGTTTTATATCCTGTAAACATTCATAAAGATTCTAGAGATTAGGGATGAGGCTTTCAAATATTATTTCTTTAAAACCATAGTCCATGGACAGCAAGACAGACTAGCAAAGACAAGCACAGAGCAGGGCCTGATGCCAGGAGTTCAGACACTAGTTTTGCAACTTTAGCTGCATGACCTTGGGAAGTTAATCAACTCCAGTTAAGTTAATGTAACCAAAAAAAAAAAAAAAAAAACCAACAAACTTTCAAGAAGCATAGTTACCTTCCCTCAATGCAAGCTACTTTGATTTTTTTAAATTCAATTCTATTTAATTTTTTAAAAATGCAGGTTATAACCCACAGCATCAGGGGAAAGGGCTAAATAGTATTTTCAACCTTGTGGGCCATTTGGTCTCTGTCACAACTAACCACAAGTGCAAAAGCAGCCAAAAATAATATGTAAACAAGTGGTTATGGCTGTGTTCCAATAAAGCTTTATAAAAACAGACAGTAGGCCAGGCTTGGCCTGTGGGGTATTGTTTGCCAATCTCTGCACTGCATTGGTTTAATGGCCCATTAATGGGCTGTAACCTACAGTTTGAAAAATACTGGGATTAGAGTTGCTTTTACCCTGGCCAGATGAAATAAATTGCAGCAACGCTCATGTCACAAATAGATCATGTTTTAAAACTTTGTTTCTTAAGTTAATTATTTAGAATTCAACATGCATTTTGTTTTTCATTAGAACCATTTATATAATGGTTGGAATTCCAGGCGAGCCCACGAGTAGCCCTGCAGAAAACAGGTCTAATATATGGTTCTCCCACTCTGGGTTGTCCCTATTCATCCATTGACTATGAATTTCTCCAGGACCCACTAGCACTGGGTGGACATTTTAGGGGACTTTTGTGCAAGATGTGATCACTGCCCTCAAGAAGGTGAGAAAGTAGCATTCGACCTCTGGGGAAAGGCGTTCTGCACTGCTGCTTAAGATGTCAGGAAAAAAACAGTCCTCCTGTCTCCTTCTTGCTGTTGAGGTTCCTAGGGTGTCAGCCCAAGCAGTCTTTATGTTGGGGAGTATTCACTGTGGTGTGTAAGCCAATCAGTTGTGAGCTGTGTGGCTAATAATGGTCAGAAGTACTGAACTGTGCAAATGATTCACTTGTGTGTTATTTATTTTTTAAAAAAGTAAAGTAGAAGAGTGTAGTGAACCTTTGTCACCTTTCTTGGGTGCTTGGAACCACAGATGACCTTACTGTTTGGAGAATTTCCCATATTATTATTCCATAGTTCAACAAGGTAGAAATTCACCTTTCCAGACACCCCTGCTACTAGGGTGCAGGGATGTGACCCAGGCTCCACTGATTTAGAAGCAAGTGGTGTGACATAGATGGAACGTGACAAGAGTGGTAGCAGAGTCATTCAGCTTTCAGGGGTAATGGTGACAGAGGTCCTGCTGGGAGTGGCCAAAGTTCAGCCTCAGTGGTAAAAAGTCCAGTGTCTAGGGCTCTGAGTAATCCTGGGGTGCAACTTGGGCACTGCTCCAGGTTGTGTGGGCTCAAAGCCTGCTTCTCCAGCTTCAATGCCCTCCAGAAGTCTTCTTAAGCTCTACTAAACATTTAGACTCATGGGACCATCATAGGCCACACTTGTCCTGCATGACAACATCAGACGTTCCTTTTACTGGGAGTCTTTATAACGATTCACCCAGCCATCTCAGAGCTATCTTCTGCCCCGGTGACACTCAGGTGCAAGGAGATAAGATCCAGTTGGGTGGTTGTGAGAACTACTCTGCTTTCCCCAATATCTCTTGTAACAACTCCACAGAAGTAGCTTTCAAGGTCCCTGCAAGGGACATTGCCAGTTATAGGGATCAGCGAATTCAAGGAAGCCCAAAGCTCTGGAAGTACTATACCAAGTACTATAGATACTTGGTATTTATACCAAGTATCTATAGTACTACAAGGCCAGATCTAATGTACCAACCTAGGGTCATTCTGACCATAAGCAATATTGCTTAGTAACACAGTTGATATTGTAATTCTTATCATGTTTCCAGGGGAACAGAGCTAGAAAATTAACCCAACATCAGATTCTCATGCAGGAGTGGAAGGGATCTGTTAACCCTCTGCCTACACTGGGCCTCCCAGAGGTTTTCTTTCTGCTAAGCAGGTTCAACTCTTGCAACTAAGCATTCCTACTAGTAGTTCTGTTTGTATCAAGGATACCTCTGCTCACTTGTGTTCTGATATACATTCCTTGATGGGAAAGAATGGGGAAGGGTTATAATTAGAAGGCTGGAAATTTTGCATAACCCTGGGTATGTCTGTTGGAGTATGTTAAAATTTGGATATCACCTGTCACATATTGATGTGCTGGGGTGATCTTTTGGGAGGGTTTCTTAGAAGATGTATTTGGGTACCATTAACTCCTAATATCTGGTATGTTTGCTTTATTAACTCTATTTCCTCAAGTGTAAATTCTTCCATTTGTTAAGACTGTTCTGTTTCTTCCATTCGTTTTCCTCAAATAGTTGGTGATTGGTGATTGGATACTCATGTTTGTGGTTGAGATTTCCCTGGTAGACACAGGGAAACAGATGTCTGCCACATCTGTTTACACAGCTCTGCTTACAAAAGGGGCGAAAGCTGCCACTGCCTAGATGTAAATTCTGGTTTGTTTCCCATGAGACTTGGGGAGAGTAAAACTACCTAACTGTCTAGTCTTCTAGCTGAAGCTGATCTCTGTTCCTCTCGGGTATTACCAGTTACTCCAGGCAACAAAACACTCTTATTTATCCTACTCCTTTTAATTTTATGGTGACAAATTACTGAAATCATTCATGGCCAAACACATCTAGGAATCACTAGTATTTCCAGTAATGATTTGGGGCAGGGAAATTTTGTCATAGATTTAAGATGATTCTATTAAAAAATAGTAGTAGCTTCACATGACCCCTATCCTCAAAACTGAGGTGTTTACATTTATCATTACTATTTGGAAAATAAATATAGCCTAATCATAATCATACAAAATTTATCTGAGTTTTTTTTTTTTTTTTCCTAAATAAAGTATCTGAGGGACTGAAAGATTTCAGAAGCTCAAAAAATAGTAGCCAAAGTTCTGGAACAACTTAAACTACAGAAATTTTATACTGGTACTGAGCTTCTTCAAAACCCCACAATGAAAAATGAAGCTATCCAAAACCAACGTAGCAACTGGAAAGCTATGCCCACATGAAAGAGTCAAATGGTATACGGAGGCCTAGTTCCAAGTACTCCAGCCAAGAAAGGCTCTTCTGACAAGCAGAGATGGTTTGAGGCACAAAACAATCCGTATTTCAGTCAACAAATATGTTCCAGGCCTTCTGCTCGGCGTGGACAAAAAGCACATAATATTCAGCTCCTGTTCTTGAAGAGTCTATGGAAAACCATATAAACACCATGGCCTTACTTGACTTTGCCAGAACAGAGATAGAGTCAAGGGAATGTTGTTTGATTTCGGGGGGGGGGGGGGAAAGGAAGACAGAAAAAGAGAAAATAAAAACAGCTCCAAATCAGAATCTTATCTCCCACTGGAAACGTCTTGTTTGTAAGTTTTGGTATGAAGCTGCTGTAAACACTTGGCTGGAAACAGAGTCCTCTCGCCTCTGAAGCCCTTCCCTGTGTATTTTCAGACGCTAATAAATATCAATGCCTAGCCTATCATGGAACGGGAAGAAACAGCTTTTCGTCTGGAAGGAATCATACACAGGCTTCTTTAGGGACAACGATAATAACATTTTAGAGCCAAAAAATAAAAATAAAAATAAGATATACAGTATCAGCTCCTTTTTGGTGGGGGTGAGGGGAGCTCCCCTTGTGCCAGGCATGGCACTGGATGTCTTAGCTACAGTATCTAATTCATTGCTTACACCAGTCCCAAGAGGCTGGTTTTGTTCCCATTTCACAGTTGAGGAGAAGAGTTTCAATAGGGGTGAAATGACTCATTCAAGGTCCCAGAACTAGAAGAAGCAGAGCCGGGATCCAAACCCAAAGGTTGATCTGACTCCCAAATCCATACTCTTCCAGAGGACCAAAGTGAACAGAACTCAAAAAATGACAAGTTCTTTCTGTTTTGTGTGGTCCCCTGAAAATTCAGCCAAGGAGGAATGGAAAGACCGAGATAATTGACTCTGACATATTCTAGGACATGTTCTCTTTACTCGGCTCCCCCTTGCAGCTCATGCCTCTTTAAAACTTGTCCCAGAAAGTCTGGAATCCTCAGATGGTCTCCCTAGACTTACAGCCACTTCAACTACACTCTGAATCCTGAAATAGATTCCAGAAGGGAAGATGGAAGCTACATAACAGAAAATATAACGGGAGCCATGCAACTGTGTTGAGCTGGGGGCGGGGGGTATATCACACGATGAGATGTATATTTTAGAAGTTTCAGTCTGGTGGCCATGAGGATGGAGCTGGTCAGAGAATATTAAGCCTCCCGTCCAGGGAGACCATTTAGAAATCAAATGCAGTAATA
Source organism: Mesoplodon densirostris (assembly GCF_025265405.1). Lineage (NCBI taxonomy): Eukaryota > Metazoa > Chordata > Mammalia > Artiodactyla > Ziphiidae > Mesoplodon > Mesoplodon densirostris. Next base: position 75,260,449 of record NC_082671.1, read on the forward strand.
GCAGTAAGAGGGAACGAGGGACTGAACCATGCAGTGAGGTAGCAATCTGGGGAGGAAGGATTAGAGGAACGGGAGACGGCACAGACGTAGCATCAGTGAGACCTGCTGACCAGCTGGCTGTAGGAAGGAGGGAAGGAGAGGAAGGAGTGTGGGGTGAGTCCCATTTTCTGACCGAGGTGACCAGGTTGATGGTGATGCCATTCTTAGAGACTGGGGTGGCGGGGAAAGGAGGAATAGTCGGTTTGGGGGGAAAGATGTTGGCTTTAGTTTTGAGGTGGTTGTGGGCACTCCTGATGGAAATGTTCCATAGGCAGTTGGATCAATGGATTTGGCCCCTTCTTTCATCCTACAAATATTTACTGACTTTGTGATATACACCAGATGTTGAGCTTGGCATTAGGTATGGCGTGACAACCAAAACAGATGTGTTCTGTGCCCTTACGAAGCTCACAGGCAATAAACACACACACACACACATTTGCTGTGTTGGGCAGAAGAGAATAAGGTGCCCTGAGAAGAACCAGCCTGAGAGTGTGAGACTTGACAGTGGAAACTGGAAGGCTGAGCTGGATCAGGTTCTGGAGCTCAGAGGTGGTGATGTCTGTCTGGAGATGGAGGGGGTGTCATCTGCATAGAGGCAGGAATTGAAGAGTGGCAGGGTAGGTGAGTCAGAGAAATTGCCCTATTCTACAGGCTGCTGGGGTAGGGATGGGGCCTGAAGAACTAGGTACCCCAAAGGCCAAGGCCAATAGTTTCCATCCTCCCAGCCATCACGATTCACACTCATAGAAAGCAACGTCTTGGTGTGTCTGACTGAGGTTGTTTTCTGCCCAGGGACCAGAGGCACATTGCCACCTCTCCACTTTGGGCATATTTGGCACATGAAAATATGTACACGGCACCCACTGATTTGGTCTGGATGGCAGGAGACATGAGTAATCCTCTGATTAAGTTAATTCTAGACTGGATTGAAATATTGATGCTAACTTGGGATTTAAAAAAAAAAAGAGTCAACTTTTGTCTCACTCATCCTCCATTCTCTACTCTAAACTGAAAAGCCAAGAGACATGGTTTAGGAGCCCAATTAAGCCCGATCCATCCTGGCAGAAACAGAGCATCCAGTGAGCATTTCAAAACCACTTGGAACCATTTAACAGAGAAAAGTGCATTGAGCCCAAACTGGGAGTTGTTCAGCTATTTACGGATAAGATCTCCAACAGCAATAATAAAAGGGAACATTTTTTGAGCATTTACTACGTGCTGGGCACTGTTCAATGCATTCAATCTTCAAACAGCCTTATGAAGGATTTATTCTTAGGACCTCTATTTTGTAGATGAAGAAACTGAGGCACAGGGAGGTTAAAGGCACTTTACCAAGACACCCTGGCTTTTAATTGGAAGAGCCTGGATTTGAACCCAGAAGTCTGGATCACAGAGCCTGTTCTTTAACCACTCGATAAACAGCATCACTACTGCAGTAGTTAGAGTGAACAAACCTGTGTACACAGGAGAAGGGGCCTGATTTGTGAGATGCTGGGGGGAGATGTTCCCTTAGGAACAGGTCCACATCTCTGTGGACCTGTTCCCAGGGGAAGAGGGGACACCTCCAGGCAGCCTCCTTTCCTGATGGTGGTTTGGATGCCTTGCCTCTGAGAGGGTGAAACCATCCTCAGAAAATCTTGGGATTTTCCAGGTAGAAGGCAACCTGGAAAGCGCTGAGTGCAGCTACTCATTTACAGATGCGGAGGCTGAGGCATGGGGAAGTGGACGGATGGCACTGGGGAGCAGCAGAAGCCAGGTCAGAGGGAGCTTCCTCTTCCAGGGGGCCCTCCCTTCCTTCTCTGCCATAAGGATTCTGCTTCATGGGAACTTCTATGCTGTCTCCTGCCCACATGAGAGGCCCACTTCTGGCTGAGCAAGTGTTGTGGTTTCCCCCTGGAATCCCCAGGGCAGACGGATGAGATGAAGATAAAACATCTCCCACCCAAGGAGCTGGTATCCCCCTAAGCTGCCTTCACAAGGAAGCCCCCTTGCACTGCAGAGGCCTCATCCCTCCAGATTTGCAGACCCTCTCTTCTGACCCAGGCCACTTTTATCCCAAACTGGGCCAGCCCTATGCAAACCCATTTCAAAGATTCCACCCAGGTCTCTAATAACCCCTCAAGGTCATCTAGATGCCTCCAGTGAGTTTCTGGAAACTGGGCAGTTCTGACCCCCAGCATCCCTCTCCTCTCCCACTCCTGTACCACCCTGGAGGCAATACCTACTCACCATAAGGCGGTGTTGGCCAGAAGGGAGCCCCTCTCTTTGGCCATCCAAAGCCAACATAAGTCTTACCTTTCCACCTGGAGGTTGACTTTGGAGGGCTCCACGTTGGGATTTTCCCATTCCATCTGTGGGCAGTGCATGAAATAGCAAAGGGTGTATAGGGCCTCCGGCTCCCAGTAGAGAGCCCCCTGCTTGTGGTGCAGGGGGGTGCCATTGCCATGGTGCTTGGCGTTGAGGGGCTGCAGGTGATGCATTGCTCGGGACACCAGGTCACCTGTGGACAGAAGTAACATTTCAGATCCTTCAGACAGCCAAGACTTGCAGAGAAGATGTGCCTGGATATCTCGGCAGAGATTTCCATCCTGAGATTCCCTCATTCAATGGGAGTGGTCCCATGAGACCTCCAGGCCACACATCAAGCAGAGAGGAAAGCATTTGTTCATTCACCACACGACTGTCAAGGGCTTACCAGGTCTGGGGTGCTGTTTCAAGCACAGAGGGCTGCTAAGATAACTCCAATCCTGCCCTTCTGGGACCCATTGTTTCTAACAAGGCACAGAAAGCCCTTTGTATGTGTCTGCTTCCAGCCTCCCTCACCTTGGGACACACCCTCTGTCACATCCTCTTCTGTAACCAGCACTGCTTTCTTTGCAGTCACAAGAACTGTCACTTGCCTTTAAGCCTGGGCACACATTATTCCCTCTATCCAGAACATTCTCTCTCTCCTCTTTTCCAGGCTAACTCCTACTGATTATCCAGGTATCGGCTTATATATTAACTTCTCCAGGAAGCCATCCTGGAATCTCCCGCACTCCCCTGGGTCTCATATCACACTGTACTTTCTTGGGTACAGCATTTAGAGCACTGTGTCACAATATTCTTTTTCTTTGTCAGTCGTTCCCAACAACAGCCACTCAGTCCTAAATGACACTTATTATGCGATAGCACTAATTCATTTGATTCTCACAATACCCTATAAAGTAGGTACTTTTATAAACCCATTTTACAGATGAGGAAACAGAGGCTCAAAGAGGTTAAACAACTTCTCAGGGGTGCACAGCTATGAGTAGCAGAGGGAGGATTTGACCCTGGCAGTCTGGCTCCAGAATCCATACACTTAACGGTGCTCCTTGAGGGGCATGTTTTACTTTTCTCAGCACTGGCAAACCCTGAGAACACTCTGGTCTTTCTTACACTTTCTCAGAAGGAAACCAGCCTTCTCCTTAATCAAACCAAAGCTGCATGCTCCCAGATTGGCCATGGAGGGAAGATCCTCCTGTGGGATGCTGGCTGGGCCTGAAGCCCCGACTTTTCTTGGCTAAGATGGTGTTTCTCAAACTTGGATTGCTTGTAAGCAGGCTTCGTGAATGTAGCTATATCCAAACACCACCCGTACCATTATGTACTTAATCTTCAATGGACTCCTTTTGTTTTTTAAAATACATATATCTAAAAAGGAAACATTATGTCACTGCCATAAACGGAAAATCAGTATCACCTGCCATAAACAGAAGGTCATTGTGAAAGTTAACTTGATGAAAAGGAAACAGCATAATTAATTTATAGCTGAATTCTGGTCCTGCTTTCTACTGTTATAAATAATGAGTGAGAACATTGTTAGGGGCTCATATCAAGTGGGGCCTTTCTTCTGAAAGCAATTAGAATTAAAATAGAATTTAAAAGAGTCACTCCCATGACCAATGTTATTTAAGGCACTCCCCCTGTCCCACTGGAAATCATCTCATGCACAGTGGGAGGTGTTGCACACTTGGGGAGACACTCCTCTAAGATATCTGTGATGGTGAATTTTATGTGGCAACTGGGCTAGGCTACGGTGCCCAGTTGGCTGGTCAAACACTAGACTAGATATTGCTGTGAAGCTATTTTTTACATGGGATCAACATTTAAATCAGCAGATTTTCAGTAAAGCAGATTACCCTCCATAATGTGGGTGGGTCTCATCCAGTCAGTTGAAGGAAGGCTTAGGAGAAAAGATAGAGGACCTTGAAGAGGAAGGAATTCTGCCTTCAGACTCATGACTGAAACATCAACTCTTACTGGAGTTTAAAGCCCCCATTCCCAATCCTTCATTGCTCAGCTGAAACCAAGCCTGCAGAGCCCACCAGTTCTCTGCCATCCAGCTGTACTTTTTTTTTTTTTCTTTTTTTGAGGTACGCAGGCCTCTCACTGTTGTGGCCTCTCCCGTAGCGGAGCACAGGCTCTGGACGCACAGGCCCAGCGGCCATGGCTCGTGGGCCCAGCCACTCCGCAGCATGTGGGATCTTCCCGGACCGGGGCACGAACCCGTGTCCCCTGCAAAGGCAGGAGGACTCTCAACCACTGTGCCACCAGGGAAGCCCCAGCTGTACTTTTTAACATAACACTTTTTACCTAAAATCCAAACCCAAGAAAGTGAGGCTCAGTGAGAGGCAGGAGTTTCTCCTCTGAAGGCCCAGGGCCTGCCTTCTAGGTTCCCATTTCCTATCTGAGGAAAAGGGCCACTTCCTCAAAAGAAGATTGACAAGAGGACCATTCACCCCCTCTGTGGGAGTGAGACTATGGAGATGAGGTTTCACCTGAGGGTGGAAATGGCAAATATTCCCCTTTCTCTTCCATGCCCATGGCAGACATGCTTAGTCAATCGCAGAGCCTTTATCCACTAAGTGTAGATGCAGCCTTAAAAATCCTTCTTGGGCTTCCCTGGTGGCGCAGTGGTTGAGAGTCCTCCTGCCGATGCAGGGGACACGGATTCGTGCCCCGGTCCGGGAAGATCCCACATGCCGCGGAGCGGCTGGGCCTGTGAGCCATGGCCGCTGGGCCTGTGCGTCCAGAGCCTGTGCTCCACAACGGGAGAGGCCACAACAGTGAGAGGCCCGTGTACCGCAAAAAAAAAAAAAAAAAAAAATCCTTCTTGAGGCAAGATTCCAAGTGACCACTATTTCTGATAGGAGTTGTCAGAGGAAAGGAAACTTCTATGTTGCCAGAGTCCTAAGGCCTCATCAAGATGACCTAACCAGAGTACAATCCACTAAGCTTAATATCTGAACAGTGATGCAGGAGTTAAACAGATAGCAGTGGGGCGGGGTGGGGGGAAGGTTTGCTTCGCTACACCCCTCTGCCTCTTATCAAGCCTAACCTAGAGTCTGACCCTCCTTCTCTCCATTTGCCACAGCAGGAAAATATATGCAAGAACCTCAAAAAAGAATCAGAGAAGGAAATTCTCTTTTAGTGGCAGGTGGGCAGGGAAGATGCCCAGGGGACCTGCAGATGGAAAATGTGGAGAAACATGGCTCTACATGAGCAACAGTCCCAGCTGCCATTCATTGAGCGCCTACCCTATACCAGGCACTGTGAAAAAGCACTTCATGTGCATTGTTTCTAATCCTCACAAGGCTCTATAGGGTATGTTTATATTATTTTAGCTTTAGAGCAGTGATCTGCAACCAGGGTGATTTTGCCTCCCAGGGGATGTTTGGCAATATCTTTCTGGTGTCATGTCTGGGGGGCTGTTACTGCATCTAATGGGTAGCAGGAAGAAATGTTCTTAAACATCCTACAATGCACAGATCAGTCCCCACAAGAAAGAATTTAGCCCAAACGTCAATAATGCCCAGGTTGAGAAATCCTGTTTTACAGATAAGGAAACTGAGGCTCAAGGTCACAAGGCAGAGATAAAATTCCAACCCAGGTCTGTCTAACTCTAATGTCTGTGCTCTTCACCCTACACTGACCTGAGTCCTTCTTTCAGAGACATCCTGCTGCATCTGTGGCCAGCTCCAAGTCTATGATGGGGCCATTTGGCATTATGTAGCCAAGGTGTTAATGTATGCTCCTTTCCCTTGATTCAGTAATTCCATTTCTGGGACGCTGTCCCAATGTTAGAATCCAAAATGCAGCAAAATCTTCATGCACAAGGATTTTCACCCAAACCTTATTTACAGGGTCCAAAATTTGACAAAGAAACAAATGTTTGAAAATCAGAGCATGGTTAAATAAACTCTGGTATGTGATAAAACTTAGTTACTAAAAATGTTTACATAGAGTGGCAATAAATGATGAAAAGCTTTGTGTTAAAATGGTAAGTGGGGAAAAAAGTGAAATTCAAAACTGCATAGAGTGTGATCAGGATTATGTTATTAAAAAATATGCTCTGAGTAAATACCAGGAGAAAAAAAAAAGCAAAATGTTGACCAAGGATTTCTCTGCCTAGTGGGATTGTGGGTGACATTCCCTTCCAACTTTTCTGTCATTTCTGAATTTTGAATTATGGCATGTGTTATTTGGTATTATCAGAATAATAAGCTTACCGAGGTGGTGGTTAAATTTCTTATACCTTCCATCTAGGGTCAGGTTGGGGTACACTTAATCTGTTACAATACTGCTTCTGTTTTATGTTTTAGTTTTTTGGCCAGGAGGCATATGGGATTTTAGCTCCCCAACCAGGGATTGAACCTGCACCCCCTGCATTGGAAGGTGAAGTCTTAACCACTGGACCACCAGGAGAGTCCCCCTCTGTCTTTCTTGAAAGCACTCATAAAAAAGCTCAAAATAAGAAAATCAAAATGGAGTGGAGATGAGAAGAGGATCCATGTTTGGGGGCAGTGCATCACCCCTCAAGTTCCCCAAGACCCTGGGAAGGCTTTGGCCTTGATTGGGCTAACCATCTCCTCAGAGCATCGTTCAGCTCACCCTGCACTTACAGGTTCCCTGCTTTTGCTTTTGCTCTTGTTGTTTTCTCATCTTAGAGTGCCCCCCCCGCTTCATCCTCTCAACTACTGACAACCTTCAAGGCTGTGATCAAATGCCACTTCTTCCCTGGAGCCCTCCAGGATGCCACAGATAAGAATCAACTTCCCATTCCCCTGTGTATACACAACACCTGCTAATAAAGTCGAACATGTTACTTGTTTAATTCAGATGTGTTTTAAGTGCCCACACATCTACTTCCCCTACTAAGCTTCACAGGCAGAGATATGACTCATTCATTGTCCTGTTCTTGGAGGAGCAGTGTAGTGTAGTGGTTAGGGACAAGCTCTCTGGAGTCAGACTGTCTGAGTCTGAGTCTCCAACCTGCCACTGCCAGCTGCATGATCTTGGGTGAGTTAACCTCTTTGTATACGGGGATGATTATGACCTTTGTGAATTTGTTGTGTGGATTAAATTGATAACATGGTATAAAGTACCCAGCATTGGTTTCTTCATTTGAAAAATGGAGATAATAATAGTGCCTAACTCATAATATGAAATGAAGCAATCACAAATCACTTAAAGCACCTGGAATAGGGTCTGGCACATGCTAAGTGTATATAATAAGTATTCAGCACTATTTCTTTTACTTTGTATCATCACATCATCATCATCACCACCATCATCATCTTCACCATCACCATCTTGTCCATCATCATGACCACCATCATCATCACTTTCATTATCATCTTCATCATCATCACCATCATTTCTATCTTCATCATTATCACTACCATCATCATCACATCATTATCATCATCATCATTGTTATCAGCTGAGCCTCTGGATCAGAGGCCGAAAGGATGTCTCTGATGAGGGCTGGCCATAGGAGATGGAATTGGCACGGGGATTTTGGAATCACAAGCTCTATTTCAAATCCCACTCTATGTATGTGCTATCTGCTGCTTCACCTGTCAGCTTCATGAACCCAAAACAACAAATCCACTTGTCACTAGCTGCACTGAGTTTGGGTGTCTGGAGTTTGGTTCTAGGAACCTACTTGAGAACCCGCTTATAACCAGGTTTTCCAAATGTCAGCCATTTGAGAATCAGCATCATGAATTCTCACATATCTGTGTGCAGCAGGTACAGTTTATTTACTTAATATTTTTCTTTAAATTGGCTCATTCTTTCACACAATAAATTCATTTTAAAAGGAACCTTCATATCAGTGCCATAAAAGGAAAACCAATATTTTTCTAGTACCCATGAAAAATTCATAGCAATTAAAAATAGAAAGTGTTTTGCGTATCACCTACAATCATCTCCCATGCAACCCTTTGGGAAACGCTGCTCTGACCTGCCAGACTCAAGCTATCAGTGGAGCTCCCTCTAAGCCGTCTTCCTGCATGCCAGTGGGATCCCCCTGAGACAAAGGGCTGCACCTTCCAACATGGGCTCCTTCTGCCAAAACCTACGCTTTGACAGCACCTTCAACTCCTTCCCCGCTCTTCCTCCTCGGTCAAAGACCACTTACTATAGTATGTTTTCCAAACCTCACACAACCCTGGGGTAGGAGGTATGATCACCCTCTTTTCACAGATCCCTGGGGATCCGAGTGATCATGTCACTTGCCCTAGGTCACACAGCAAAGATAAGGAAGCCAAGGCATTCCCCAGCATCATAAACTGCGGTTTAACTTGCCTCACTGAAACTCCTCCCCTTGAAAAAACGAAAGACCATGTATAGCCCAGTACAAAGTAATGAGAGATTTGTTTTAAAGGAGAAGGAGAGCTGGAGAAACAGGGATGGACAAAGGAAGACTGAACTCTGGGTCCAGCAGGAAACTTAGCATTCATGCATTCATTCATTCATCAAATATTTATTGCATCCTACTATGTGCCAGACATTGTTCTAAGCACTGGGGATACAGTCAATGATGTTAAAAAAAAGTCTGAGCTCTTATGGGGTTTACAGTCTTGGTGAGGTGGACAGAAAATAAACAAATATATAGTATGTCAGGTGGTGCTAAGTGCTATGAAGAAAATTAAAGCAGGAAGTGTGTATAGAAAGCAGTGATGCAGGGAGGGTTAAGTGAGTGGGGCTGTCATAGGAGGGCCTCTCTGAGGAGGTGACATTTAAGCAGAGGCCTGAATGAAATGAGGGAGGAGCTTTGTAAAAATCAAGGGAAAAGCTTTCTAGGCAGAGGGAGGAGCACGTGCAAAGGCCCTGTGGTGGAGTGGAACATTCAAGAAATACCAAGAGGCCAGTGGCCACTTGACCACCTGAAAAGGTCACAAGTGCATTCTAGGAGCTGGAGGCAGCAGGACCTTCTGAAAAGACCCCATTTGCATCCGAGAGACCCCCTTTCCCAAGCAATAAGGGCTGTTTTTCTTTCTGGTGACACCAAGGGGAGACAACCCAGAAACCTTTTTATGCACAGTTGTAAATTAATGGCCCCACTTTGATGAACTCATTGAGTGGGAACAACAAGTTCACAGTTTAGTGTGAAAAGAAAACAGAAAGAGGCATTTGTCGATGAAGCCCTCATTTTTTTCCCCTTTAAACAGCAGAAAGCAATTACTCTAATTAATGACTCTCCAATGCAGTTTTAATTGGGAGCTTGGGGGCGAGGCAGGGAATGTCGGGCAGAAGGGCTGCAACAAGATCTTGGAGGACACAACTGTGGGACTGATGGGACCAAATGCACAGTCGAGTTGGTACAGAGGAATGGATAAAGAAGATGTGGTACATATATACAGTGGTATATACTGCTCAGCTATCAAAAAGAACAAAATAATGCCATCTGCAGCAACATGGATGGACCTAGAGATTGTCACATTAAGTGAAGTAAGTCAGACGGAGAAAGACAAATATCATATGAAGTTGCTTATATGTGGAATCTAAAAAAAAGGGTACAAATGAACTTATTTACCAAACAGAAGTAGAGTCACAGATGTAGAAAACAAACTTATGGTTACCAGGGGATAAGGAGGGGAGGGATAAATTGGGAGATTGGGACTGACATACACACACTACTGTATATGAAATAGATAACTAATAAGAACTTGTTGTATAGAACAAGGAACTCTACTCAATATTCTGTAATGGCCTATATGGGCAAAGAACCTAAAAAAAAAAAGAGTGGATATATGTATATGTATAACTGATTCACTTTGCTGTACAAATGAAACTAACACAACATGGTAAATCAACTATACCCTGATAAAAATTTAAAAAAAAAGAAAACCAATAAAATAAAATAAAGTAGCCTTAACTTCTGTTCTCTCAAAAAAAAAAAGTGAGAACAGCCAGAGCCTCTGCTTTCCTTGTGGCCTCAATGGAGGAGATGGGACAGACCAGCTTTCCCCAGACCTACTCCTGACCTGGTTCAGGTAAGAAGACCTGGTCTGCCCACCAGACTCTAAGCATTGCCTTGCGAATTTCCTCGGGCTCACAGTTAAGAATCACCAGGCTTGTGTCAGTCTGTGGACTTTTGTGGTCTCCTGATTTAGCTTCTCATTCAAATAATTTGACATACAGAGATTCAGCTCTAGTTCTCTGAGTTCAAAATTCAGTTTAATATTTGACAAGAGTTTCATTAAGAGTTCCCCTCCTCTGTAGCATTTTCTTCAGCTTTTGTTTCACAGACTAGTTCACTGTGGGTCATTCATGTATTCATTTGACATTCAACAGATATTTCCTAAGCTACAGGCGATGTGTTAGTTGTTTAAAATGCAAAGCTGAACTGGATGCAGAAAAGTAGAAAAGAAAAATGGTTTGAAATGTGACCCTGCCACTTCCTAGCTGTGTGGCTCTGGGCAAAACATTTATCCTTCCAGGTCTTAGTTTTCTTATCTATGAAATGAGAATAAAAATACCTTTAATATATTTAAAGCACTTGGCATGCAGTAGGTGGTCCGGAAGTAGTGGATATATTTTCACCCCAAGCCATAACAGGCTGGACAAAGAAAGTGCTCTGGACATCACCACTGATCAAGACAGTTCTGGATTCTAATAAGATGCCCTGAGGATAGAAGCAGGGGGAATACAGGCAGAAGTCTCAGCAGGCAGGGGGGGTCCTGCCATCTAGGTGCTGGTGAGATACTAGGTAACCTTTGTGAATTCTCACGTCCCAGTTTAGTTTTGAGGAGAGCACCCCCAATACACCCTACAGAGCAAACTGCAATCCTCAGACCTGGAAGGAACACAGATCTGACAAACATGATGATCTTACAGAGGCGGACTCTCATTCCACCTGTATCATATAGAAACAGCTAGGCTTCCCCCAGAGACTGGGAGTCACGCCTAGTGGTGAAAGCTCTGCTTTGAGAACTGGACTCAATTTCAGCCATCAGCTCACAGGTTGATCTTAGACAAGTTGTTTGTCCCCTTCCTTCCTGCCCACCTCTGTGTGGATAATAATGGTTACACTGGAAATAGCTCATGTAGATTTTTCATAGATCACCAGGTCAACAGTATCAGGGCTGCTATTATTATTGTTGGCTATGAAGAAGGCCATAGTCAGGGGCCGTGCCCTCAACCCTGAACAGCCTGGTTCAAGAAGAGCAGGGATGGCTGGGAACGAACTATTTCCATCTCGCCTTTGCTGGAACAACAGTGGTTTCTGGAATCCACACTGGCAGAGTAACCTTTGAATATGAAGAACAGCTCTCTATGTACACAGAGAGAGCAAAGCTGTATTGATTCAGACCACAGAGCAAGCCAGTCTAAATTATAGTCAGATCAGAAAAGAAGGCAATTTTATTACCTTCTGTCGCTGGTGTGGCTGATCAACGTGCTACTGCGCACACGTTCTACAGGGCTGACTTAATGAACGTAGGGAACCTATTCGTAATTAGCAGCACCCATCTGTGTGCCAACAATTCATATGCGAAAGTCAACATTCAAAGAAAATGACAGCATTTAATTTACAGAGCAAATTGTCCTTAGAAACAATTTATGTAGCAAGCCACTCCTGCGTGCTGCCTGCTTAGGTGAAGTGCAGATTTGCTTAGCAAATCCTTTACTCCAAGAGAAGAACCGGATTTGAGCAGGGCCCCAGCCCAGGTGCTAGGAGGGGCCCTTAAAATATCGCCGGACAAACTTTTGAGACCCCAGCGAAGAATGCGTGGGGACCTCTTCCCAGGTTACACCCACACAGACATGAACCAACCCTGTAGCCAGATTTGGCCTTTCCAAGGTCACGGGCATGTCTTGGAAATTTGCAGAGTCCCAAACAGTATGGCATTTCTTCTTTGAGATGTTTCCCCAGGGGAGCTGCTTGGACCATCTACATCTGAATCACTGGGGAGCTGTTAAAATGCAGACCTTTCCTTATCCCATTCCAATTGTTGCAGATATCTCAAAATATCCTTCACACACATCACTACCTCAAAATAATGGGTCATCAGAGCTGCTGCTAGATCTTGTTTTATAATGTTCTAATAAAAAAGGCATAGAATTACTGTATCACAGTTGAGGTAAAAATATATTGATGGGGCTTCCCTGGTGGCGCAGTGGTTGAGAGTCCGCCTGCCGATGCAGGGGACGCAGGTTTGTGCCCCGGTCCGGGAAGATCCCACATGCCACGGAGTGGCTGGGCCCGTGAGCCATGGCCGCTGAGCCTGCGCGTCCGGAGCCTGTGCTCCGCAACGGGAGAGGCCACAACAGTGAGAGGCCCTCGTACCGCAAAAAAAAAAAAAAAATATATATATATATATAGATAGATAGATAGATAGATAGATAGATAGATAACTGTATTTTAATATAATTAGCTTCCTTTATAAACTTATGCACTTTATTTTTTGCATTTAAAAATATTATTCTGAGGCAGGGTGCATAGGCTTCATCAGATTGCCAAAGGGGTCCATGGCAAAAGTTTAAGAACAAGCGTACAACTGACCAGTGGCTGGAAGACCCTGTAATCAGAGGCATCTTATGACTTCAGGGGTTTGATGGGAACGCAAGCACAATTTCCAAATTCAGGTGCCAGGAAAGTAACTCTAGTGACCATAAGGACCCCCTATGGCTTGAATCGGCTACTGCTTCCATTTTCAGAGGTGCATGTCGTATACTCAAGGGTGGATGCTTGTCCCGGGTGTACAGGGAATTTTGGGGAAGAGGCACAAGTTGCCTTATGGGTCCTGAATTCTTTCATAGTTCAGAATTTTCTAGAATATCACACCAACTCATAATTTAACATACTTTAGCATTTCTGAGATCAATGCTCCAGTTCCATCCAGAACTAACAACACGGTTATGTCATTTGACAATCAATTGGATCATAAGTAAATACAGTTTTATTTTCCTCTGGTTGGCCAGACTCAGAAAGCACAGCCCCGAATTAGGGGATATACAAGCACAGCAATCATTGCGCAAACTTGGGACACCCCAGCCTTCTTCTCTCCACCTTTCTGCCTCTTTCTCTCCCTCTCTCTCTCTCTCTCTCTCCCCCTGTCTCGCTGTCTCTCTGTCTCTGTCTCTGTCTCTCTTTCCTTCTTCATATTTCCTGAGGGCCTACTATGTGTCAAGCAGCATTCTTGGTGCTGAGGTTACAACAACAAACAAAACAAGTATCTGTACTCTCCATGAAAAAATATTCTAGTAGCAGGAAACAGACAATTAAAAAAATTAATGAGTAAACTATAGAGTGTGACTAGGGAAAGGAGGGAGGGGAATGATTGCTAATGGTTGTCAGGTTTCTTCTTGGGGTGATGAAAATGTTCTAAAATTGACTGTGGTTATGTCTGTATAGCTTGGTTAATATACCTAAAGCCACTGAATGATGATACACTTTAAGTAGGTGAACTGGATATGAATTCTATCTCAGTGGAGCTGTTACTGAAAAACAAACAAAAAAAATAGAGTATGTCATAGGGTAACAGCTGGGAAGAAAGGTAAAGCAGTGAGGAGGGATTAGGGTCCTCAGGGTGCTATAATTTTAAATAGGGTGGTTAGGGAAAGCTTCATTAAGGGGTAACATTTGGGTGAGACTTGAAGATAACTAGGGAGCAAGCTATGTGGATATCTGGAGGATGAGAGTGGTGAAGGAACAGTATGTTCAAAGGCCCTAAGGTATGCCTGCTATGTCCAAGGAACAACAGGGGCCAGTGTGGCTGAGTTAAGTGGGCCTTGAGAGAGAGTGGAAGAAGATGTCCGAGGACTACAGGTGGGCGAGCCTGGACGTAATTCTGAGGGCTTTGGCTTTTCCTATGGATCAGATGGAGAGCCCGTGGAGGATTCTGAATAGAGGAGAGATGTGATCCCACTGTAGAAATTAATAGCGTTTGCAGGATTTACTGGGTGCCAGGCACCGTGGTGAACCCCTTTATGGGCATTAGCTTGCTAAATCGCCACAACTATTGAGTATTATCGTTTTCTCTATTTTATAGAAAAGGAAATTGAGGCTCAGAAAAGGGTAGGAACTTGACCTACATCAGAGGCCGAGCCAGGAACTTTACCAGTCTGCCTGATTCCAGAGCTGCTGCCTTCACCACGGCCATCAGCACAGGTGTGTGTACACAGCAGTTGCTCAATTAAAGGAATCCCCAGGCTGGTTACAAAGCACTGCCCTAAGGGCAGCTGGTTGCTTGGGAACAGAGAGGGTGAGAGAACCAGCGTCCACTTACTCAGTTCCGCGATGCTGCCCACGCGGGTGGCCAGCAAGGATTGCTCGATGGTCCTCAGCTCGGACTGGCTGAACATGGGCAGCTCTCCCGGTTTGCTGGTCCGCTGCGGGTCTCGGTGAAGGTTCAGGCTGTCTGGCAGGCAGAGTACCCCTATGGTTGGTGGGGAAACAGAGTGAAAGGAAAGTAGATTGTTATTGTTCAGTTAACCAAAGGAGGCGTGCAAAACCTTGCACAGCCTCAAACCGCACCGGGGCTGGTACCACAAAGCCAACATGGGAACCAAGGCTCTGAATCCTCTTAGAAATGATGTCTAGCTCTTTTAAAAGGTCTTTTGCTGATTTTAACTAACATGGTGGCATCCGTCTGTATGCACACATTTCCAAAGGACACAAAAGAAAATAATCTCCTCAGACCTGGCAGGGATTCCTTCCATGCAGAGATCCCATCGGTCACTGTCCCACTGTCTGTCCCAGAGGCAGTTGCCTCCCAGAGCGCCCTGGAGGAAGTTTCTGCTGGGATTCTTCTGAGAGCTTGCTTTACTTCCCCAGCAAATTTAACTCTGGGTGGCTGGGCTGTTACCTGTTAGACAAGGCCCTGGCTTTCTCCGTAGAGCTATATGTCAGGAGGTGAAAAGTCCCAATGGACTTTTGTAACTTGTATGGTGAATACCCATGGGAAATCCCTGGAATCCAATTATTTTCATCCCGTCCTTTCCATTCCATGAACATTTAGCGAGGACCTGAGAGCTTACTTCGGTTGATTATTCAGAAATAATCACTGTTCCCATATCCTCCCCAGCCTCCATAGGCAGAGTGTGCTTTCTTGCTCCTTGACTTTGGGCTTGACGAACTTTGGCCAAAGGTATATTAAGAGACATGACAGAACCAAAGGCCTGAAAAGCACCTGTGTGGCTGAACTTGCTCTTTCGTGTTTTTGCCATTGTTATGAGAAAAACACACCCTGGTTAGCCTGCTGGTCTAAGAAAGGTGAGAGACAGACAGAGCCAATGCAGTAACAATCTGCAGCTTAGAGCTGCCCCACAAAAGCAAATGCTAATTTAATATGTCACTGGGGTTATTTGCTACTCAGCATTATTATGGTGATAACTAACAGATACACCTACCAAGTGCCAAACACTGAGGAGACAATAAACAAGGCAGGCATTGTGCTAAGTTAGGGGCTGAGGATACAGTGATGGACAGAATACACATACTCCCTGTTCTCAATGGGCTCACAGTCTAAGTGAAGGAGATGGACTGTTACACACATAACCACAAAGCCAAATGACACATGCTCTATGGTAAGAGAAGATGAGGAATAAAGGGATATCTTAGCAGGGACCCGAACAAAAGTAGTTGTCAATAAGTAGGAAGCACTTATTGAATGCCTACAGTATTCCCAATCCTGCTAGGAGATGGAAAAGAAGCAGAAGACGTATTCAAGTATAAACTCACTGGAGAAACAAGACTGCCAGTGACAAAACAACTGGGGTACAATAAAGCAGTATCAATATACAGGTGCTGAATTATTTAAGCCAACTGTCAGGGTGAGGGGACAGACAGAACACAAAGGTCAAAGTTCAAGTCCACAAAGCACAGAGCTGATCTCCCTGTGCTATGTGGCTGCTTCCCACTAGCTATCTATTTTACGTTTGGTAGTGCTTTGTGACCACCTAGAGGGGTGGGATAGGGAGTGTGGGAGGGAGGGAGACGCAAGAGGGAAGAGATATGGGGTCATATGTATATGTATAACTGATTCACTTTGTTATAAAGCAGAAACTAACACACCTTTGTAAAGCAATTATACTCCAATAAAGATGTTTAAAAAAAAAATTCAAGTCCACTTCTCACCCTGCTCGAAACACAAAATCTCAGCAAACAAAGCCTCCTCTGGGACGAAGTGAGAGAGTGGCATGGACATATATCCACTACCAAATGTAAAACAGATAGCTAGTGGGAAGCAGCCACATAGCACAGGGAGATCAGCTCGGTGCTTTGTGTCCACCTAGAGGGGTGGGATACGGAGGGTGGGAGGGAGACGTAAGAGGGAGGGGACATGGGGATATATGTGTACGTATAGCTGATTCACTTTGTTATACAGCAGAAACTAATACAACATTGGAAAGCAATTATACTCCAATAAAGATGGTAAAAAAAAAAAAAACCAAACCAAAGGCTTCTCCTTTGAAGATGGGCAGGCGTGAGGTGGCACCCAACACACACCTCCTCTGGCCCCTGCTGCCTAATTAGTGGCTCCAGTCACACTGAACCAGTCACTTGTTCTGAATGTTTCATCTTCACACCTAACAGGCTGACACGGTGGAGAAGGCAACCATAGTAGTTTTTTTTTAATGAATAATGAATATATGGATGAACAATGCAAATGACTATTAGATTTTAATGTTCCTATAATCAGGAAGCCGATCAAGTTAAGTTACTGAGATTGTTCTCTAACCATTGTTTTTCAAAAATTTTAGACTCAATAAGAATGTATTTTACTAATTAAACTTAAAAGCTTTTGCACACCAAAGGAAACCAAAAACAAGACAAAAATGGGAGAAAATGCAAATGTTTTCTCCCCTAAGAATGGGAGAAAACATTTGCAAATGAAGCAACTGACAAAGGATTAACCTCTAAAATATACAAACAGCTCATGCAGCTCAATATCAAAAAAACCAAACAACCCAATCCAAAAATGGGCTGAAGACCTAAATAGACATTTCTCCAAAGAAGACATACAGATGGTCAACAAGGATATGAAAAGATGCTCAATATCACTAATCATTAGAGAAATGCAAATCAAAACTACAATGAGATATCACCTCACCCTGGTCAGAAAGGCCATCATCACAAAATCTACAAACAATAAATGCTGGAGCGGGTGTGGAGAAAAGGGAACCCTCTTGCACTATTGGTGGGAATGTAAATTGGTACAGCCACTGTGGAGAACAGTATGGAGGTTCCTTAAAAAACTAAAAATAGAATTACCATATGACCCAGCAATCTCACTACTGGGCATATACCCTGAGAAAACCATAATTCAAAAACACATGCACCCCAGTGTTCATTGCAGCACTATTTACAATAGCCAGAACATGGAAACAACCTAAATGTCCATCAACAGAGGAATGGATAAAGAAGATGTGGTACATATATACAATGGAATATTACTCAGTCATAAAAAGGAACAAAATTCGGTCATTTGTAGAGACGTAGATGGACCTAGAGACTGTCATACAAAGTGAAGTAAGTCAGAAAGAGAAAAATAAATATCGTATATTAATGTATATATGTGGAATCTGAAAAAATTGGTATAGACAATCTTATTTACAAAGCAGAAATAGAGACACAGACATAGAGAACAAGTGTATGGATACCAAGGGGGAAAGGGGTGGTGGTGGGATGAATTGAGAGATTGGGATTGGTACAGTATATACACTATTGATACAGTATATACACTTCTGATACTATGCATAAAATAGATAACTAATCAGAACCTACTGTATAGCACAGGGAACTCTACTCAGTGCTCTGTGGTGACCTAAATGGGAAGGAAATCCAAAAAAGGGGGGATATATGTATACATATAGCGGATTCACTTTGCTGTACAGTAGAAACTAACACAATACTGCAAAGCAACTATACTCCAATAAAAATTTTTAAAAACTACAAAAAAAAGAATGTATTTTACATCATGACCCAGTACACACACACACACACACCATCGCCACCACTACTACTACACACATTTTTTCATGTTTTCCATGAAAAAAGTTCACGAAAAATAACACTGATCCTTACTATGTATGAGGCACTCTCATTTTTTTTTCTTTTCACTTCTTTTCTATCTTATCAATAAAAAATGCTGTCTGCAGCACCAGAAGTGATTTCATGGTGCACTAGTGGGTCACGACTGGCAGTTTGAAAGACACTGTGGGCTGGGCCAGCTCACAACTTGGCATTAATTGGACAATACAGATTGACGATTTACTGGACACTACTTAGCGCTGGGCTGGGCTCCACACGGGACGCAGAGATGGCTGAGAGGCGATCCCTGCACTTCAGGAACCCTCAGCTTTTCAGGGAAGACAAGACCTTCACAGAAATGCCCACCATCCAAGGCCGGCCTCCTGCCTGTCCTTTTCTCTTAACAGCTGAGTCATGCCCCCATCACCCCAGGCAGGGACGCCCTGAGTCATCTTTGTTCCCTCCTGCTTGCTCACCTGCCCAGACATCTGGTCAGAGGCCAAGGCAAGTAGCCATTGCCACGGCAATGAATGTTGGGCCAATCCCTCATCTGACACCTCTGACGTTCTTGACTCTTAATTCAGAGATTTACTACCCTTAAAAGTGCTCAAGGCAAACGACACCAATGACCACGACCCAGTGTGACAAGTGACCCAACGTTCAGGGGATGAGGGCCTCCGCTGGGAGATGGGGTGGTGATCAGGGGCTTCGCAGCAAAGGAGACCTGTGAGTGAGCCCTGAATGTCAGGGAGGATGAAGTACAAATGGCCCTGACATGTGCTCACAGGCTTGCTTTCTTGGTAATCGCATTACGTGCAGCAAGTTCTTATCCCAGGCCTGTATCTGAAACATTGCTTCACATATTGGTTGAGGTACAAGCAAACGGGAGGTGGAGTCTGGAACCCAGAGCTTCAGTCCTGGCTCTGCCACTTCCCACCCATGTTTAACCTTGGGCAGGTCACAGAGCCTCTCTGGACCTCAGTTTCCTCTTCTGTGAAATGGGAGTGATAGGAATGGCCTTGCCTCCCTCATGGCGCTGCTGCAGGTGGGGATGAAGTGAGACAATGTGTACTAAAGAACTTACTTTGCATGTGCTGAGTAATAGTATGTGCTCGACATATGTTAACTGAGATGAAAGTCAGTTACTGTGTATAAGCCCAGCTTTGGACTACTTTATGCTTCATCATAAGAATAAATAATTTCCCTCAGAATTATTCCTCCTTCTTTTAGAGGGTTATGAAATTTAAATGTGAAAATATAATTTTTACATATAATTTTTTATTTATGTATGTAAAAATATAAATTTTTACATATAAATGTAAAAAATTTATTTTACATATACATATAATTTCAAGAAGCTTTGAAAGCTAGAGTACTAGGATTTGGGAAATCTATAATTAATCTATTATGCAAAGATTATACACCAGGGTTTTCCTTTTTTTTCTTTTCTTTTGTTTTGAGGACTTTATATGGAGTACACACATAAACTAGAGTCATTTATTTTTTTGTATAAAAATCAACTAGGTCTTTAAGAAGGTCCCAGTATCATATTTTAGTGTTAGCTGCAGGTCTCCGTTTTGGACCACTCATCAATTTCCATTATTGGAGCCAAGGACAGTCACAGCCTGGTGATCAAGACTCAAGTTTAAAAACAGGGGGAACCTGGGGCTTCCCTGGTGGCGCGGTGGTTGGGGGTCCGCCTGCCAATTCAGGGGACGTGGGTTCGTGACCCGGTTCAGGAGGATCCCACATGCCGCGGAGCGGCTGGGCCCGTGAGCCATGGCCACTGAGCCTGCGCGTCCGGAGCCTGTGCTCCTCAATGGGAGAGGCCACAATGGTGAGAGGCCCGCGTATCGCAAGAGAAAAAAAAAAACAAAAAAAACAGGGGGAACCTAAGGTTCAAATATGACTTTGGACCTAAAGGAAATAATTCCCCTGGAGAGCAGATGATCACAGGGGAGGGTCCACTATGTTGAAGGGGTCATGGTCTTACTGAAACCTATTACTTTGGGGTGGGTTGTACATTGTCTAAGGGAAAATCCATTCACATTTTCAAAGGGGTTGGCCAGTGCTAAAAGAGGATGAACCAATGCCTTTGAATGTCCACATTTCCAGCCATAAGCAACCTGGGGCTGACTGGCTGTAGGTGGGACAGAGGGGCCAGGTATGACCATGGGCTCTTGACAGAGCCAGGCTCCAGTCCTGCCCCAGTCCCCTGGGCAACCTGGACAAAGCACTTCCCAGATCCCCAGTCAGCTTCTGTGTCTGCAAAGAGGGGTTAAAATATCTACTGCATCAGTTTATTGCAGTGATTAAACTAGATAAATAGTTAAGGCCTCCAGCCTATAGTAAGCGTCTGCTAAATGGCCTGTTCCCACAAATGTGCAGTTTTGTTTATTTAATGTCTGGATTCAAATAGTCTTGCAGATGATCTTTCCAAAACCTTGTGCGACTGGAGACAGACAACTTTTTGGTTAGGGCATTTAGAACAGAAAATATGAAAACCGCTCCTCTGGGTGGGCCCCTGGACCAACCACATCTGGCATTCTGTCTCCGATGGGGCGATCAGGGCAATTCTGCCTCCCTGAATGCCTACCTTCCTATATGATTGGATGGCTCCTTGGCAAATATAACCGCGCCATCCTTTTTCTCCTCTCAGCTTTTCTCTGTGTCTCCATGCTATCACTGGACTAGGATGCTATTTACACACCGAGAGAAAACCAAATAAGACAGCTATCAGCACTCATCCATTCTCCCCTTGATGTTAACGGTGGTGATGGAGGAGGAGGCTACGTGGGTCTTGGCACCCTGGGCCCAGGCTGGGGTTCTGCCTTGCCTGTCTCTGGCTGTGAGAAGGGAACAGACTCTCCTATGTCCTGCTTGCCAGGCTAGGCTTTGTTTTCTGCTAAATTATCCCCAGAATTTAAAGTGGAGCATCCTGGCACCAGTCCCAGCTTTAAGAAATGGGAAGGAAGCAGCTGGGGTGCAGCAGACCAGCCCTCGAACTGGCACCGGACAGACCTGGCTGGGTTCAGATTCCCGCCTTGCCGTCTTCCAGCTGTGTGGCCTGGGGCTTGCGACTTGGCTCTCTGAGCCTCTGTTTCTCCCTCTGTAACATGTTTGATACTATCTACCTCCTAGCATGGTTGGGAGGCTGTAATGGGATAATCTACATGGATAACCTGTCACAACGAAGGGGGTGGAGAAATGTTTGCTAATAATCTAAGTGAAGTTCTTTGAAGGTAAAGATTTAGAAATTCAATAACACGGTGACAGAGTGTTTTCTTTTACTGTTCAGTTTATTAAGAAACAAGATAGGAAGTTATCAGATTTTTAAAAAATGTTTGCACAAGCGGCTTGGAAAAAAAATTCCTTTTTATTTTAAGAGACTTGGCAGTGGGAAACAAACTCAGGACTGGCTTGGCAAGCACATTCATCTGTGAGAGGTATGCCGTACTCCAATTAGGATACATCCAGACCAGGTTCATTTCCATGCCCTGCCCCCGCCCCCCCGCCCCATAATGAATTACATTCAAAGGGAAAGTTCTTAGGAAGTCTGAAGCCAAACCATCAAAATAAATAAGAGGTAGAAAACACAAAGATGGAGAATTTTCAGGAATGGGTTCAATAACATGTCCATCCATGGAGGCTGAAGTACACAGGAGGAATAAGCATGCCAACCTTAAAAGAATATGAAGATATCTATGGACCATTCATTCATTCAACCACCAATACTGAGCACCATGAAGACAGTAGGACACATTTCTGTTCTCAAAGGCTCCCGGTTGGCAGGGGAGACAGACCCCCCACCAACTGAACCACTATGGGAGAAACACCTGAGCAGAGACATGCATGAAGTCCCCGTGGAGTGCAGTGGGTGAACCCAAGTTGGCCTGGGAGCTTCACAGCAGCTTCCCAGGGGAGCTTAGGGGACCTGGGGAAGCAGATGCCTTACAGCAGAGTTGAAAGAGTGTGGATTCTGGAGCCCGAATGAACGTTCAGGTTGAATTGCATCTGTGCTACTTCACAGCAATGTTTCCCAGGGATGCTATTTAGCCTCCCTGTACCTCCGTTTCCTTGTGAATAATATGGGAACGGTCATTTTATAATCCTTATAAGGCCACTGGAAGGTCAAATTAGTTAATACATGTAAATCTTGGACCCTATAAATAGCTCAACAAATGTGATCATGATTATAAAGATGATGATGGGGCTTCCCTGGTGGTGCAGTGGTTGAGAGTCCACCTGCCAATGCAGGGGACACGGGTTCGTGCCCCGGTCCGGGAGGATCCCACATGCCACGGAGCAGCTGGGCCCGTGAGCCATGGCCGCTGAGCCTGCGCGTCCGGAGCCTGTGCTCCGCAACGGGAGAGGCCACACAGTGAGAGGCCTGCGTGTTAAAAAAAAAAAAAAGATGATGATGATTAGAGAAGGACATTCCAAGGAAAAGCAAAGGCCCAGAGGTATGTGCTTTGAATATAAGAGTGGCTGGAACAGAAGGTACAAGAGGGTGCAGATGTTGGGAGAAGCGGCTGGACCGGGAGGCAGGGGTGGACCACTGAGGGCACTGGGCCAAAAAAAGTTTGGACTTAAAAACTAAACCTTTACCTTCCAGCTACCCTGCTTCTCTCTCTTCCCTTTTCTCAGCTGAAATTCTAGAAAGAGTGGTTGACACCCACGATGTCCACTTCT
The DNA here is from genome assembly GCF_025265405.1 of Mesoplodon densirostris. Taxonomy (NCBI): domain Eukaryota; kingdom Metazoa; phylum Chordata; class Mammalia; order Artiodactyla; family Ziphiidae; genus Mesoplodon; species Mesoplodon densirostris. The sequence goes on from NC_082671.1 coordinate 75,283,472, forward strand.
TCCTCTCTCTCATCTCTATACCTATTATCTCCATTTTTGACAGGTGCCCAGCAAGTTCATGTTCATCCTTCAAGGCCCAACTCAAATGCCACTTTTGAGATCTCAAGACTCAAAGAAGTTCCTGTTCTTAGGAAGCTCTCAGTCCAGAGAGGAAACCCTGAGACAGTAAGAAAACTGTACCCGGTGTGCATGCTGGGCACTGAGGCAGAGAGGCAGGGACAAGGTGGGGATGGGGGGGGGTCACGAAAGAGGAAGTAGTCCAAGGTGACCCCACCCACGGCCCTCCCCACGTGAGCCAGATGCAGCCAGCTTTCCCTCGCAGTCAGCTCAGGAGGGAAGGGGGCTAATTAAAGTCTAGGTCAGGGAGTGTCAGCCTATAGAGCAGCCATGCTGTTATTAAGGCATCGTACATGGTGCGTGGCACACAGGGACACTGGGGTGATGGTGCGGCTCTGATGGCATAAATAAGAAAAGCTGCAGAAAAACAAAGGGAAAATACTCTGTTCATTCATTCATTCAGTGAGTATTAGCTGAGCGCCTACTAGGTGCTAGGTACAGTTCTAGGTACTGAGGATCCAGTAGCAAAATACTGGAAATTCTTGCCATCTTGGTATGTGTGTTCCAAATACATAATTAGAATATGTAGCCAGCTGGGTGGTAAGTGCCATGGAGAAAAACAGAGCAGGAAAGGAGGGTGGGGAGTGCTGGGTGGGGTAGTGGCGTCACACGGAGAAGGGGACATTCAAAGCGAGACTTGAAGGAAGTGAACATGGGAGCAGGGCTAATGTCTTGGGGGAAGAGCAGGGGGGATGTGAGGGCAAAGGTCTGAGGGGGTGGGTTTGGCTTGTTAGAGGAAGGAACGGGGAAAGCAGTAGGTGATAAGGCCAGAGAAGTGATGAAGGCGGACTGGGTGGAGTCTCGCAGGTGACTCTGGACTTTAGCTTTTACTCTGAGCAAGATGGGAGCCACTGGAGGGTTTGGAGTTTTGGAGGGATGTGACCTGACCTTTTTTGAGGGGCACTCCAGCTGGTGGGTTGAGAACAGACTGTAGGGAGTGGCCAGGGCAGAACCAGAGTAGTTATGGTGGAGATGCTAGAAAAGTGAAGGAGGGGACTTCCCTGGCAGTCCAGTGGTTGAGACTTCGCCTTCCAACACAGGGGGTGCAGGTTCAATCCCTGGTCGGGGAGCTAAGATCCCCCATGCCTTGCGGCCAAAGAAACCAAAACATAAAACAGAAGCAATATTGTAACAAATTCAGTAAAGACTTAAAAAATGGTCCACATCAAAAAAAATCTTAAAAAAAAAAAGTGAAGGAAAAGCTGATGGAGCTGCCACTTGGGTGTAAGGTGTAAGGAAAAAAGGAGGCAAGAACAAGTCCAAGGTTTTTGACCTGCATGATTGAAAGGAGGGGTTTACCATTTACTGAAATAGGGAACACTGCAGGAGGGTCAAGTTTGGGGTAAAGATCAGGAGTTCAGTTCTGGTTACGTTTAACTTGAGACACCCACTGGACACCCACGTGGCAATGCTGTACAGGCCTTCCTACTCTCTCTCCTGACCTCCCATGACGTAAAGCCTCGTCATGTAAGACCCACTGTGGTTTGTGCTTTCCCCCCTGTTTCCTCTTCCCTGTCACTAGCAAGCACAGTTAAATATCCTTACAAGATTGTTGGTCACTTCCTGTGCCCTCCCTCCTCTCCCAGCGTTCTGTCTTTATTGCATTATCCTTGCAACTTTCCCCATCCAGTTCTGAGCTACATCCATCTCGCAGGGGCTTAAGAGAAGAGAGAAAGACTCATTTTCCCAGTTTTCTAATCTCTGCAGTGAAGTGCACCTGGGGCTCTGCAGGGCTTGTGAGTGTCTGCTTCAATCCCTGACTCCTCCTAAGAGGTATTTTCCACCTCCAGCTAGGTCTTGGGTAGCTGTGGAAATGTCAGAGGTTGATCAGATTTTGAAGATCATCTGGCTCCCAGGACCATGGACTGTGGCCATTTGGGAGCTCTCTGAAAAGCATCTGTCTCCCTTGTTTACCAGTGTTATATAGCAGTGACACTCGTGGGCATAGTTTCATGTGATGGTGATAAAACTCAGCACTGGGTGTTACTGACAGGGAAGCTGTGTGTTAGAGTATTTTGAGTGAAAAACTAGTCTTTGACATTTCTTTTTTTTTTCTGCTTTATAACAAATTTAATCACTTATACATATACATATGTTCCCATATCCCCTCCCTTTTTCATCTCCCTCCCACCCTCCCTATCCCACCCCTCCAGGCGGTCACAAAGCACCAAGCTGATCTCCCTGTGCTATGCAGCTGCTTCCCACTAGCTATCTACCTTACGTTTGGTAGTGTATATATGTCCATGCTGCTCTTTCGCTTTGTCACAGCTTACCCTTCCCCCTCCCCATATCCTCAAGTCCATTCTCTAGTAGGTCTGTGTCTTTATTCCTGTCTTACCCCTATGTTCTTCATGACATTTTTTTTTCTTAAATTCCATATATATGTGTCAGGATACAGTATTTGTCTTTCTCTTTCTGACTTACTTCACTCTGTATGACAGACTCTAGGTCCATCCACCTCATTACAAATAGCTCAATTTCATTTCTTTTTATGGCTGAGTAATATTCCATTGTATATATGTGCCACATCGTCTTTATCCATTCATCTGGTGATGGACACTTAGGTTGTTTTCATCTCCGGGCTATTGTAAATAGGGCTGCTATGAACATTTTGGTACATGACTCTTTTTTTTTTTTTTTCTTTTTGCGGTATGCGGGCCTCTCACTGTTGTGGCCTCTCCCGTTGCGGAGCACAGGCTCCGGATGCGCAGGCCCAGCGGCCATGGCTCACGGGCCCAGCCGCTCCGCGGCATATGGGATCCTCCCAGACCGGGGCACGAACCCGTATCCCCTGCATCGGCAGGCGGACTCTTAACCACTGCGCCACCAGGGAGGCCCACATGACTCTTTTTGAATTATGGTTTTCTCAGGGTATATGCCCAGTAGTGGGATTGCTGGGTCATATGGTAGTTCTATTTGTAGTATTTTAAGGAACCTCCATACTGTTCTCCATAGTGGCTGTACCAATTCACATTCCCACCAGCAGTGCAAGAGTGTTCCCTCTTTTCCACACCCTCTCCAGCATTTATTGTTTCTAGATTTTTTGATGATGGCCATTCTGACTGGTGTGAGATGATATCTCATTGTAGTTTTGATTTGCATTTCTCTAATGAGTAAAGATGTTGAGCATCCTTTCATGTGTTTGTTGGCAGTCTGTATATCTTCTGTGGAGAGATGTCTATTTAGGTCTTCTGTCCATTTTTGGATTGGGTTCTTTGTTTTTTTGTTATTGAGCTGCATGAGCTGCTTATAAATTTTGGAGATTAATCCTTTGTCAGTTGCTTCATTTGCAAATATTTTCTCCCATTCTGAGGGTTGTCTTTTCATCTTGTTTATGGTTTCCTTTGCTGTGCAAAAGCTTTTAAGTTTCATTAGGTCCCATGTGTTTATTTTTGTTTTTATTTCCATTTCTCTAGGAGGTGGGTCAAAAAGGATCTTGCTGTGATTTATGTCATAGAGTGTTCTGCCTATGTTTTCCTCTAAGAGTTTGATGGTTTCTGGCCTGACATTTAGGTCTTGAATCCATTTTGAGTTTATTTTTGTGTATGGTGTTAGAAAGTGTTCTAATTTCATTCTTTTACATGTAGCTGTCCAGTTTTCCCAGCACCACTTATTGAAGAGGCTGTCTTTTCTCCACTGTATATTCTTGCCTCCTTTATCAAAGACAAGGTGACCATATGTGCGTGGGTTTATCTCTGGGCTTTCTATCCTGTCCCATTGATCTATATTTCTGTTTTTGTGCCAGTACCATACTGTCTTGATTACTGTAGCTTTGTAGTATAGTCTGAAGTCAGGAAGCCTGCTTCCTCCAGCTCCATTTTTCTTTCTCAAGATTGCTTTGGCTATTAGGGGTCTTTTGTGTTTCCATACAAATTGTGAAATTTTTTGTTCTAGTTCTGTGAAAAATGCCAGTGGTAGTTTGATAGGGATTGCATTGAATCTGTAGATTGCTTTGGGTAGTAGAGTCATTTTCACAATGTTGATTCTCCCAATCCAAGAACATGGTACATCTCTCCATCTATTTGTATCATCTTTAATTTCTTTCATCAGTGTCTTATAATTTTCTGCATACAGGTCTTTTGTCTCCTTAGGTAGGTTTATTCCTAGATATTTTATTCTTTTTGTTGCAATGGTAAATGGGAGTGTTTCCTCGATTTCACTTTCAGATTTTTCATCATTAGTATATAGGAATGCCAGAGATTTCTGTGCATTAATTTTGTATCCTGCTACTTTACCAAATTCATTGATTAACTCTAGTAGTTTCCTGGTAGCATCTTTAGGATTCTCTATATATAGTATCATGTCATCTGCAAACAGTGACAGCTTTACTTCTTCTTTTCCGATTTGGATTCCTTTTATTTCCTTTTCTTCTCTGATTGCTGTGGCTAAAACTTCCAAAACTATGTTGAATAACAGTGGTGAGAGTGGGCAACCTTGTCTTGTTCCTGATCTTAGTGGAAATGGTTTCAGTTTTTCACCATTGAGGACTATGCTGGCTGTGGGTTTGTCATATATGGCCTTTATTATGTTGAGGAAAGTTCCCTCTATGCCTACTTTCTGCAGGGTTTTTATCATAAATTGGTGTTGAATTTTGTCGAAAGCTTTCTCTGCACCTATTGAGATTATCATATGGTTTTTCTCCTTCAATTTGTTAATATGGTGTATCACGTTGATTGATTTGCGTATATTGAAGAATCCTTGCATTCCTGGAATAAACCCCACTTGATCATGGTGTATGATCCTTTTAATGTGCTGTTGGATTCTGTTTGCTAGTATTTTGTTGAGGATTTTTGCATCTATGTTGACATTTCAATTAACACACGGCAACAGGCCAGAGTAAAACAATGAGGAGGCAGCTTTTTGGACGATGGAGACTTTCTTGCTCTACATCAAGGTGGCCATGCATCTTCTTCTTGAAGAATTATAAGTATAATTTAAATGCATTAATCAGTTCATCCATTCAACCATTCATTTATCCATCCATCCGAACTTCCACTTTTATTTATTTATTTTTTATTTTTTTAACATCTTTATTAGAGTATAATTGCTTTACAATGGTGTGTTAAGTTTCTGCTTTATGACAAAGTGAATCAGTTATACATATACATATGTCCCATATCTCTTCCCTCTTGCATCTCCCTCCCTTCCACCCTCCCTATCCCACCCCTCTAGGTGGTCAAAAAGCACCGAGCTGATCTCCCTGTGCTATGCGGCTGCTTCCCACTAGCTATCTATTTTACGTTTGGTAGTGTATATATGTCCATGCCACTCTCTCACTTTGTCCCAGCTTACCCTTCCCCCTCTCCATATCCTCAAGTCCATTCTCTAGTAGGTCTGCATCTTTATTCCCGTCTTGCCCCTAGGTTTCTCTGACCATTTTTTTTCTTTTTCTTCTTTTTTTTTTAGATTCCATATATATGTCTTAGCATACGGTATCTGTTTTTCTCTTTCTGACTTACTTCACTCTATATGACAGTATCTAGGTCCATCCACCTCACTAACTCAGTTTCGTTCCTTTTTATGGCTGAGTAATATTCCATTGTATATATGTGCCACATCTTCTTTATCCATTCATCTGTTGATGGACATTTAGGTTGCTTCCATGTCCTGGCTATTGTAAATAGAGATGCAGTGAACATTTTGGTACACGAGTCTTTTTGAATTATGGTTTTCTCAGGGTATATGCCCAGTAGTGGGATTGTAGGGTCGTATGGTAGTTCTATTTTTAGTTTTTTAAGGAACCTCCATACTGTTCTCCATAGTGGCTGTCTCAATTTACATTCCCACCAACAGTGCAAGAGCGTTCCCTTTTCTCCACACCTTCTCCAGCATTTATTGTTTCTAGATGTTTTGATGATGGCCATTCTGTCTGGTGTGAGATGATATCTCATTGTAGTTTTTATTTGCATTTCTCTAATGATTAATGATGTTGAGCATTCTTTCATGTATTTGTTGGCAATTTGTATATCTTCTTTGGAGAAATGTCTGTTCAGGTCTTCTGCCCATTTTTGGATTAGGTTGTTTGTTTGATATTGAGCTTCATGAGTTGTTTGTATGTTTTGGAGATTAATCATTTGTCAGTTGCTTCATTTGCAAATATTTTCTCCCATTCTGAGGGTTGTCTTTTCATCTTGTTTATGGTTTCCTTTGCTGTGCAAAAGCTTTTAAGTTTCATTAGGTCCCATTTGTTTACTTTTGTTTTTATTTCCATTTCTCTAGGAGGTGGGTCAAAAAGGATCTTGCTGTTATTTATGTCATAGAGTGTTCTGCCTATGTTTTCCTCTAAGAGTTTGATGGTTTCTGGCCTGACATTTAGGTCTTGAATCCATTTTGAGTTTATTTTTGTGTATGGTGTTAGAAAGTGTTCTAATTTCATTCTTTTACATGTAGCTGTCCAGTTTTCCCAGCACCACTTATTGAAGAGGCTGTCTTTTCTCCACTGTATATTCTTGCCTCCTTTATCAAAGACAAGGTGACCATATGTGCGTGGGTTTATCTCTGGGCTTTCTATCCTGTCCCATTGATCTATATTTCTGTTTTTGTGCCAGTACCATACTGTCTTGATTACTGTAGCTTTGTAGTATAGTCTGAAGTCAGGAAGCCTGCTTCCTCCAGCTCCATTTTTCTTTCTCAAGATTGCTTTGGCTATTAGGGGTCTTTTGTGTTTCCATACAAATTGTGAAATTTTTTGTTCTAGTTCTGTGAAAAATGCCAGTGGTAGTTTGATAGGGATTGCACTGAATCTGTAGATTGCTTTGGATAGTAGAGTCATTTTCACAATGTTGATTCTCCCAATCCAAGAACATGGTACATCTCTCCATCTATTTGTATCATCTTTAATTTCTTTCATCAGTGTCTTATAATTTTCTGCATACAGGTCTCCTTAGGTAGTTTTGTTCCTAGATATTTTATTCTTTTTGTTGCAATGGTAAATGGGAGTGTTTTCTTAATTTCACTTTCAGATTTTTCATCATTACTGTATAGGAATGCAAAAGACTTCTGTGCATTAATTTTGTATCCTGCTACTTTGCCAAATTCATTGATTAACTCTAGTAGTTTTCTGGTAGCATCTTTAGGATTCTCTGTGTATAGTATCATATCATCTGCAAACAGTGACAACTTTACTTCTTCTTTTCCGATTTGGATTCCTTTTATTTCTTTTTCTTCTCTGATTGCTGTGGCTAAAACTTCCAAAACTACGTTGAATAATAGTGGTGAAAGTGGGAAACCTTGTCTTGTTCCTGATCTTAGTGGAAATGCTTTCAGTTTTTCACCACTGAGGACGATGTTGGCTGTGGGTTTTTCATATATGGCCTTTATTATGTTGAGGAAAGTTCCCTGTATGCCTACTTTTTTTTTTTATCATAAATGGGTGCTGAATTTTGTCGAAAGCTTTCTCTGCATCTATTGAGATGATCATATGGTTTTTCTCCTTCAATTTGTTAATATGGTGTATCACGTTGATTGATCTGCATGTATTGAAGAATCCTTGCATTCCTGGGATAAACCCCACTTGTTCATAGTGTATGAGCCTTTTAATATGCTGTTGGATTCTGTTTGCTAGTATTTTGTTGATTTTTGCATTTATGTTCATCAGTGATATTGGCCTGTAGTTTTCTTTCTTTGTGACATCTTTGTCTGGTTTTGGTATCAGAGTGATGGTGGTCTCGTAGAATGAGTTTGGGAGTGTTCCTCCCTCTGCTATATTTTGGAAGAGTTTGAGAAGGATCGAACTTCCACTTTTAAATTGGATCATCCTTTAATTAATTAGAGGGTAATTAATTAATTTTTGAGCATCTGCTGTGTGCTACACATTGTGCTAAACGATGGAGATAGAGCAGAAGACAATACAGAGTAGCTGCTCTCATGGAGCTTAACTTCCATTCATCTATCTAATTATCCATCCACCTACCCTTCCTTTCATCCATCCTTCCATTCCTCCATCCATCCATGCCATATAAGGTGCCAGACTGGGACTATAATGAAAAGTAAGAGACAGACCCTCTCCTTAAGAAATTCATAATTTAGTGGGATAAGTACACATGCTCATGAGTGTCACCGGTGCTATAAGAGAAGCTCGTACATGCTACGCTAATAGCACAAACAGAAATTGGATATTCTACCTGAGTGGTGTGTCAGGAAAGGATTCATAGATGAACTGTCCTAGGATCAGTACTAAAAGATGAGCTGATGTTCACTAGGTGAATTGGGTGGGGGGTGGGGAAGAGAAGGGTATAGGAAAAGGCAAACCAGAGGGAGCAGCAAAAGCCAAGGCACAGAGGCAAGAAAACTCCTGGTGCACTGAAGGACTCTGATTAAGTTCTTTTTATACATTATTGGATTTGTTTTACTAACATTTTGTTCAGGATTTTTGCATCTATGTTCACAAGAGATATTCATCTGTAGTTTTCTTGTAATATTGTTGTCTGGTTTTGGTATTAGTGTAATACTAGATTCATAGAATGAGTTAGGAAGTATTCCCTCTGCTTTTATCTTCTGAAAGAGGTTGTAGAGAATTGGTATAATTTCTTCCTTAAATGTTTGGTAGCATTCACTATCTGGGCCTGGTGCTTTCTGTTTTGGAAGGTTATTAACTGTTGATTCAATTTCTTTAATAGACATAGGCCTCTTTAGATCATCTATTTCTTCTTGTGTGAGTCTTGGTAGATTGGGTCTCTCAAGGAATTGGTACCTTTCACCTAAGTTATCAAATTTGTGAGCACAGAGTTGTGCATAGTATTTCTTTATTATTCTTTTAATGTCCATGGGATCTATAGTGATGTCCCCTTTTCCATTCCTGATATTAGTAATTTCTCTTTTTTTCTTAGTTAGCCTGGCTAGAGGCTCATCAATTTTATCAATCTTTTCAAAGAACCAGCTTTTGGTTTCATTGATTTTCTCTATTCATTTCCTGTTTTTAATTGATTTCTGCCCTAATTCTTATCATTTCTTTTCATTTGCTTACTTTTGATTTAATTTGCTCTTCTCTTTCTAGTTTCCTAATGAAAAAACTTAGATTCTTGATTTTACATCTTTCTTCTTTTTTTTTTTTTTTTTTTTGTGGTACGCGGGCCTCTCACTGCTGTGGCCTCTCCTGTTGCAGAGCACAGGCTCTGGACGCGCAGGCTCAGCAGCCATGGCTCATGGGCCCAGCTGCTCCGTGACACGTGGGATCCTCCCGGCCTGGGGCACGAACCCATGTCCCCTGCATCGGCAGGCGGACTCTCAACCACTGCGCCACCAGGGAAGCCCTTTCTTCTTTTTTAATACATGAATTTATTGCTATAGATTTCCCTCTAAGCACTGCTTTTTCTGCATCCCACAGATTTTTATGTTATGTTTTCACTTAGTTCAAAATATTTTTAAAACTTCTCTTGAGATTTTGTTTTCTTTGACCCATGTGTTATTCAGAAGTGTGTTGTTTAACCTCCAAGTATTTGGGATTTTCCAGCTATCACTCTGTTATTGATTTATAGTTTAATTTCATTGTGGTCTGAGAAACAGACATTGTATGATTTCTATTCTTTTAAAGTTGTTAAGGTATGTTTCATGTCCCAGAATGTGGTCTATCTTGGTGAATGTTCCATGTGAGCTTGAGAAGAATGTGTATTCTGTTGTTGTTGGATGAAGTAGTCTATAGATGTCCATTGTATCCAGTTGTTTGATGGTGCTGAGTTCGACTATGTCCTTATTGATTTTCTACCAGTTGGATCTGTCCATTTCTGATAGAGGAGTGTTAAAGTCTCCAACAATTAGAGTGGATTTATCTATTTCTCCATGCAGTTCTATCAGTTTTTGCCTTTTCTTTTTACAACGTATGTTGGGGCTATTTTTAGCTGTTTCTTTCCCAGATTAATTTAAATTCTGAATCATTTAGTATTTGAATATGGTTCAACTAGTGAAGGTGATCACACTAGAAAAAGAAGGAAGGAAATGATAGGCAGGAGGAGTGGTAAGGATGTATATATCCATTTAAGAGACTTTCTGGATTCATTATTTGAGTATACAGTATGTGCCCTGAAACAAATTTAGCTGTAACCTTCTCTGCTGCCAACTCTTCAATTCTACTGTGTCTCACTGAGACTTCCTTGCTAAACACAAGTTGAATTAATGAATGAGTCCTGGGTAGAGTTCTTGATGGAAAAGAAAGATTAGTACATTTTAAAGAATGGTGTTAATGATACATTAGCACCCCACTGAGAATTTCTCCCTGATAGAGAAAGAAAAGGGGGCTGGAAAACGGATTTCACAGAATCAGTCAGAACATTTTATGCCAAGGACAAATATTCACAGATTTGTCATCCCTGGGATGTCTAGAAACCATTTCCAGGTAATTGCGAGGGTAACTTCTACAGTGAAAGTCTGTGTATTTGGCAGGATTTCAACTGGAAATTTCTTTCCAATGGAACTTCTGCAGAGTAAGAGCATGAAGATCGTTTATATTCATAACAAAGGCCCCCAAGGCCTGTAAGATCCTGAATCACCCAAGAAAGATTAAATCATGTTCAACCGAGCTTTAGTGTTAAGTATATTTAATTGTATTCTAAGTCTTCAAAGATTGATTATCTTTAATTAAATAGCCTGGTGACTATAGACTTACCACTTATTTGATATGATATAGTGAGGAACTATTCACTAGGATCTTTAACAAGTTGAAATACCCTATGGCTGACCACACAGAATGACAGAGGTGTGTGTGTGTATGTGTCTACAGGCATAGAGGAGATTAGGCCAACATTCTGAGAGCTGGCTAAATGCTGCTGTTAACATAGTGTAGATGTTAATGGCACATAAAAGCATAAATCTGCCATTTGTAGGCATGCATGTGTACAGTGAATATAAATAACTAATAGGGCTTTCACAATCCGTCGAAAATACAAAGATTACTAAATTGGCTTTTAAAAACATTAGAATTCCATTAGGCCAAAAACTCAGCAGCTGATTACAGAGCAAAATCAACCTCAAGAGGACTCTAAATTCTCATTTGTCGCTGCTGCTAAAAGGTACTGCAGGGGGCTTCCCTGGTGGTGCAGTGGTTGAGAATCTGCCTGCCAATGCAGGGGACACAGGTTCGAGCCCTGGTCTGGGAAGATCCCACATGCCGCGGAGCAACTAGGCCCGTGAGCCACAACTACTGAGCCTGCGCGTCTGGAGCCTGTGCTCCGCAACAAGAGAGGCCGCGATAGTGAGAGGCCCCGCGCACCGTGATGAAGAGTGGCCCCCGCTTGCCACAACTAGAGAAAGCCCTCGCACAGAAACAAAGACCCAACACAGCCAAAAATAAAAATAAAAATAAAAATAATAATAATAAAAAAAGGCACAAAGTTCACGCCCCTTCCTTGCTTCTAAAAAAAAAAAAAAGGTACTGACAAGGCCATGGGCTCCTGGGGAAGAAAGCTCACGGTCCTTGCTGGCGAAGAGGGGCCTTATCCAGCTGTACATCTGGATAAGGTTGCTTTCAGGGAGATGCTTCCTGTTCTGGGAGTTCTATCAAGAAATCTATGATGTAGCCCAGATACAACTCAATGTTTCTCAACCTTTTTTTTATTATGGTTCCTTCTGCCCAAGAAGTCTTTTTGGACATTTTCTTCCGTCCCCCACCCACACCTCTACTATATTCACCATGTCTCTTATATCTATATTCTGATGCTTTGATATCTGGGCCCTTGCTGACCCTGGAGGGTCCATCCTTCCCAGGGTTAGCCAGTTCCTAGAGATAGCAAACAACTTGCTAGTGAACGTGCTTTTCAAATGCAAAGCAACCAATCCAGAGCCCACACTCACAATCACCTCCTTAAACCGGCTCTCACGCTCCAGACCACTATCCACCTGCCCTAATCACCGTCCCTGCCCCCCCGCCCCCGCCCCCGCCAGCAGGTACCAGAACAATGAGAGACACCCCTCTGCCCCTGAGCCCACTGAAACTAGCCAGTCCTAAATCTGTTTACCCTGCCTCGCCAGTTCCTTTGCTTGAAGACCACAATGAAGGGTCTTGCCCACATTTCCGCCTCTTCCTCTGCCTGCTGACCCGTTCCGGTGCTTCCCTGTGTCCACCCATCCCCCCTCCCATCCGGGTGTGGCATGCCCCTTCTCTTGGGAGCTGAGAGTAACAGACTACCTTTTCAATGGCAATTGTCTCCTGATCCGTTGGCCTCCCTGTACCTCAGATTTTCTATTAATATACTATATTGTAAAACATCCCACCCCATGGAATTTTAATAGCATCAACACACTGTGTATCTGTTTATGTGCTGGGGCCCTTTGGAGGGTCACAAACCATTGTAATCCTAAGGGCTTTTTTGCCTCCCAAGAGCCAATTTTCACTCCCTTGGCTCTATATTGCCCTCATTGAAATACCCATAGTGAACCAAACTGCAATGCATGTGAGGATAACTTAGAGAGTATTAAAAAGTACTGACACCCAGTCCCCACTCCAGAGCAATGAAATCAGAATCTCTAGCGGGGCAGGGCCCAGGCACTGGTATTTTTTCAGTGTTCTCCCCAGTGACTCTCATGTGCATCCAGGTGGAGAACCTCTGAGTTAACCCAAATCACAGTTGCTCCCTCCATCCCCCTCACCAGGCCTGCCCTCACACACATTCACTTTTACAGATAAGAAGAACCACAGGAAAAAACCAAATGACTCAGGGCTCCATGGCACTTCCATACTTCTGACAGCTCTATCCTGCTGATGGCAGGAATGTATATTTATGTATAGACATGTGCTGGTCAACTGTGTGTGTGTGTGTTTTTTTTACATTATACATTTTTTTTTTGTTTTTATCTCTTTTTCTAAGTTGATTTACAACGTTGTATTAGTTTCAGGTGTACAGCAAAGTGATTCAGTTGTACATACATATATATCTATTTTTTCAGATTCTTTTCCCTTATAGGTTATTACAAAATATTGACTATAGTTCCCTTTGCTATACAGTAGGTCCTTGTTGGTTATGTATTTTATATATAATAGTGTGCATATGACAATTGATTTAATCATCTGTAGTAAGTTGAATGATGGCCCTCAAGAGAGAAATCTGAGTCCTAAGCCCGGGACATCTTTTATTTGTTAACAGGGTCTTGCCGATGTAATTCAGGATCTCAAGATGAGATCGTCCTGGATTTAGGCTGGGCCCTGAATCCAATGACGTGTCCTTAATAAGACAAAGGCAGAGGGCCACTCGAGACACAGAGACAGAGGGGAGATGGCCATGTGAAGATGGAGACAGACTAAAGTAATGTGTCTACAAGCCAAGGAAGATCAGGATGGCCAGCAGCCACCAGGAGCTGGGAGCAAGGCACAGCACAGATTCACCCTCAGAGCCTGCAGTAGGAACTAACCCTGCCAACACCTTGATTTCAGATTTCTGACCTCCAGAACTACGAGAGAATACATTTCTCTCACAGTTGTATTAAACCACCCCATTTGCGGTAATTTGTTACGGCAGCCTTAGGACTAACTTATTTCTCTGTGATTTTAAATGTTTCATACTGCCTAGAGCAAAGCCTTAAGGCCATGGCCACCCTCTCCACTCGAACAACCTTCAGTGGCTCCCCACTTCCTAGAGGATAAGATGGAAACTTCTTCACCAGGCATTTAGACACCCCTGCGACCTTTACCTAACCTAGCTGTCCAACTGAATTTCATATACCCCCAAAGTGACAGAGGGACGCACTCTGCTCAGCACGGCTCTCCACCTCCACGCATGCCCCCATGGCTCCTCTCATCCAGGGCGCCCTGTCCTCGGCTTTCGACAGGGAGCGCGTCCCCCTTTCCTCAACGTACAATGTAAACGGCACCTCCTTCAGCAGCTGCCCCAGATCTCCCCAAGTGGCTGGGACCCCCGCCTCTTCCCACAGCAGGGGGACGCATGGAACGTCCACATCCATTCAGTGCTGTGGCAGGAGAATCATGATATTGATACGAAACAGTAGTTCAGGTTTTATATGGCACTTGTTACGAGCCAGGCACTCTTTACATGTAGGAACTATTTTATTATTTATTTATTTATTTGGCCGCACCACACGGCTTGTGGGATCTTAGTTCCCAACCAGGGACTGAAGCGGGGCCCTAGGCAGTGAAAGCGCAGGGTCCTAACTGCTGGACCACCAGGGAGTTCCCTATGAACTACTAGTTTAATCCGTACAACATCCTTCTGTAGTTGGTATTATTATTCTTGTTCTTAGCTTACAGATGACAAAACTGAGCACCATACACACACACTCTGTCTCTCTCTCTCTCTCTCTCCTTCTCTCTCCCCCCTCCCCCTCTGTGTGTGTATGTATATATACATGTATACATATATATACACACACACATTCACAGTTGTCCATCCTTCTGTTCATTGTGTGTATGTGTGTGTGTGTGTCATCAGGTGCCTTCTTGTACAAAGATTTGTGCCACAGAGAAAAATGACACACCTTCTGCTGGGAGGAGTTTCCTGACAGATGTGAATACCCATTTTGAAAATCTGTGTTCTGTTCTGTTACTTAGAAGCGTGAGTCAGAAAACCACAGGCCTTGAAGGCTGGGAAGCCTCAGACACCACTAAATGCAGCTCCCCCAAGTCAGCACCAATGTGTTCTGAGTGCCTACTGTGTGCTGGGCCCTGGGCATGAGACAGTGAAGCCACAGTCACTCATTACCAGAGCTTACCGCTAAACTCTTTATTTTAGAGATGAGAAAACACAGGTTTATCCAGAGAGGTTAAGTAACTCTCCTGAGGTCACACTAACTTGGTTTAATCCCATTTATGGATAATGAAAACCCACTTTCAGTTCCAGAGATGAATTACCAATTAAAAATTTTTTTTCAATTGAAATACAGTTGATTTACAATGTTGTGTTAGTTTCAGGTGTACAGCAAACTGATTCAGTTTTCTTTCTATATGTATATATATATCCTATATATGTATATGTGTGTATATATATACATATTCATATACATATTCATATATATATTCTTTTTCAGATTCTTTTCCACTATAGGTTATTGCAAGATATTGAATATAGTTCCCTGTGCTACACAGTAGGACCTTATTCATCTATTTTATATATAGTAGTGTGTATCTGTTAATCTCAAACTCCTAATTTATCCCTACCCCCATCCCCTTTGGTAAACATAAGTTTGTTTTCTATGTCTGTGAGTCTCTGTTTTGTAAATAAGTTCATTTGTATCATTTTTTTAAGATTCTGCATATAAGTGATATCATATGATATTTGTCTTTCTCTCTCTGACTTACTTCACTTAGTATGATAATCTCTAGGTCCATCCATGTTGCTGCAAATGGCATTATTTCATTTTTTTTATGGGTGAGAAATATTCCACATGAATTACCAATTTTGAAAGAACTAGCATATAATTCTATAGTCATAATACCATGTGGTAGGCAACATCATGGTCCCCAAAGATGTCCACTTCCTAATCCCTTGAACCTGTGAATAAGTTAAGTTACATAGCAAGGGTGGAAGGAATTAAGGTAGCAGATAGAATTAAGGTTGCTAATCAAGTGATTTTAAGATTAGGAGACTATTCTGGATTATCTGGGTGGGTCCAGTGTAATCACAAGGGTCCTTCAAATGGAGAAGAATCAGTGTCAGAGAGATGCAGTGTGAGAAAGACTGGACCAGCTACAGCTGGTCTTGAAGATGGAAGGAGGCCAAGAGCCAAGGAATGTGGGCAACCCTAGAAGCTGGAAAAGGCAAGGAAAGGGGTTTTCCCTTTCCTCTGGAAAGGAGCACAGCCCAGCTGACATCTTAGTTTTGGCTCAGTGAGACTCATTTTGGACTCTGACCTCCCAAACTGTAAGAGAAGAAATTTATGCTGTTTTAGGTCACTCAGCTTGTAGTAATATGTTACAGCAGACATAGGAGACTAAAGCTCCCTATAATTAGACTGAGCCTTACAAAACTCCTCAGGGTGCTGGGCGCCTGACAGAACCATTCTGAAATGAACATCATCTTTCTAAAAGTCCAGACATCTAATTTCACTTTAAAACTCTGTACTATCTATTTTCAGTCGGAATACCTTCTCAGCCTTTGTCTTTTTCTCCTCTGGGTAAATTCCAGCATTTAATGCAGAAATAGAGATGACCAAAGAATGCCATTTTTCATAACTTTCTTCCTCTGTTCTTCCAGACACTTCTCTCTCTGCTTTTAGATCACTGCACCTGGCATTCATTTTCAGAGATGCTCTTGGTGTTTATCCCCTGCAGCCCATTGAAGAAGTGACCTTGAGGGCTAGTGTTGCTCTCCCCATGGCCTCCAGCTTCCTTTCATTTTTTAGTTTCTGTTTGGAGACTGTCTTCTGCTTTGGGGATGTGCTTATGATTCAAGGTCCTCCTAATGGGGAGGGAAGGTAGAGGGGCTTACAGAGCGGGGCCAGGCTCTGTGTTCTGGCATAAGAAGGGGGAATCACTCCTGCCCACTAGGGTCAGAGAGTTGAGGTGGGACCGAGCCCCTTCCAGGAGAAGGAAGGATGATGCATCCACCACTTCAAGGGAGGAAGATGGTGGCAAATGGCTCCTCTGGGGACTCAGAGAATAAGAGCGTTGATTTTTCTGACACAGAGAAGCTGTCCCTCCTGGGAACGTGAGTGATTGTGAGAAATGCCTCGTCATCCAGCATTCAACAAAATATTCACTGAAAACCTTCTCAGTGCCAGGTTTTGTGCAGGGGGTATAGATGATGAAGATGATGGCGATGGTAATGATGCTGATGATGGTGATGCTGATGCTGACTGTGATGATGGTGATGCTGATGCTGACGGTGATGATGGTGATGATGATGCTGACGGTGATGATGGTGATGACTGCAGCTAACACCCACTCTGTGCCAGGCACTAAGTACTTTTCATATACTCACATGTTTTATGTCTTCGGGTGGTGGGCATGAAATAGTTGCTGAATTAATGAATAGTGAATGACTTGGTCCCTACCACCCTAAGCTCACAGAATGAAGGGAAGATGGGTGAGGGGAAATAGAAATAGAAACAGTAATTGTGATAGAAAAAGACAGAGTAGTGGGTTTAAGTCTAGCTCTGTTTTCTATTAACTCTCCAGCCAAATTAATGAAACTCTCTGTGCCTCAGTTTCCTCATTTGTAAAGTGGGGATGATCAGAATAGCATTTACCTCATAGGGTTGTTTTGTATGTATCCATAGCTGAACGGTATCTGGCACACAGTAGGTGCTCAATAACTGGTTTCTTGTTATTACAAGATGCTCAGCAGAATTCATCTGAGCCACTCGGAGGCAGATTTGGTTGCTTCAGCTTCTTAATTTGGCTTCTCTCCTAAACCAGTTCTCAGAATCCAATCAGGAGTCTTTGTTGCCTCTCTTCTTGCTGCCATTCTGGACAATAAAATCCCCACACCTGATTTCCTATTTTGCATCTTTATCTCTCCCCAGCCAAGGAAGACTTCAGCAGACAGATGACATCTGAGCTGAGTCCTTAGGAATGTGTAATTTTTTTAACATCTTTATTGGAGTATAATTGCTTTACAATGGTGTGTTAGTTTCTGCTTTATAACAAAGTGAATCAGTTATACATATACATATGTTCCCATATCTCTTCCCTCTTGCGTCTCCCTCCCTCCCACCCTCCCTATCCCACCCCTATAGGTGGTCACAAAGCACCGAGCTGATCTCCCTGTGCTATGCGGCTGCTTCCCACTAGCTATCTATTTTACATTTGGTAGTGTATATATGTCCATGCCACTCTCTCACTTTGTCACAGCTTACCCTTCCCCCTCCCCATATCCTCAAGTCCATTCTCTAGTAGGTCTGTGTCTTTATTCCCGTCTTGCCCCTAGGTTCTTCATGACCTTTTTTTTTTTTTTTAGATTCCATATATATGCGTTAGCGTATGGTATTTGTTTTGCTCTTTCTGACTTACTTCACTCTGTATGACAGACTCTAGGTCCATCCACCTCACTACAAATAACTCAATTTCGTTTCTTTTTATGGCTGAGTAATAGGAATGTGTAATTTTAAAAAGAGAGGGAGTCAATAAAAAAGGAAGAAGGAGCTGGTCTGGCTAGAGGTGGAAAGTAGGGGAGAGAGGTGATTCCTGGGGAAATGCCAGGCAGCAGGTGGTGCCTGGGGATAAGGCAGGAGCCCAGGCAGCAGGAGGCAGAACCATAGGATGAAAACCCTTGACCAGCACATTAACATTTTACAGGTTCAGTGGGAGCCATGACAATTTCCAAAGCTTTATAAACCCATAATTGTTATGCATATCCTGGAGGGTGGCATTAGTACCACCCTTATCCTAGTAGTGGCATTAGTACCACTACAAAAGGTAGTTGTAGGAATAATGTCATTAATAGTCACAGCAGCAATCACAGTAGTAGGAGTAATAGCAGCAGCATTGCAGAAACTCAGACATCATCATCATCACCATCTTTCTTACAGTTACTTTCATTTAGTGCTTACTATGTGCCATTCTAAATACTTTTGCGTCTTATCACACTTAATCCTCACAGTAACCATATGAGGTAGTTACTATTATTATCCCCGTTTTACAGATGAGAAAACAGAGGCAGGATAGAGTTATGTGACTTGGGCAAAGCTGCAATTGGAACCCAGAGACCCAGGACCTGGATGCTTGTAGAAGACTCTAGTAGGCACATGAGGAGCTGCCCTGGCTGACCCCGTGGGAAATGGACATCGGAACTGATAACTTAAGAGGCCCTGGTACCTTCAGCAGTACCAGCTGAAGATAGGAAGGGCTTCCCCAAAGTTCAGGGAGCGCTCAGGGAGGGGAGCCCCTTAGATGTGATTGTGGGGTCCTGGCTGAGCCTTGGAGGTGGTAATTGATGAGGGCAGCCAGTCCCAGCCTCTCTGATGCCCCTCTGGCCTCCATGAGAGATGGAGTCCTGGGATGGCTGTGCCCCGCTCTCGTCATACGCAGGCCAGGGCTAGGATGAGCACATATGGGTAGCCAGGAAGCCCCTCTGCAGGTCTCCCACCAGCTGGGGCTGGTCTGCCTGGCCATCTCCCCTAGGTTGGGGGGTCGGGCTGGGTCTCTGAGCCCCTCTGCTGCTTGCCTTGAGTCCGGTCTACCTGCAGAGCACGTAGACAGAGGACCGTTCAGGCCACAGCACGGCTGAGCCAGTGTAAGTGGGCCTGGCTCTGCCCTGCACCCCGCCCAGGCTGGATGCTGGCCAAGTGGCCCAGCAGGAGGTAACAGCTAAGGCAAAATATAATTACCCCAACTGCAATTTGGCTCCGCTCCCTGTAAAACATGTCACATCCCCCTCCTACTCTGCTTCCCAGTTACCAAGGGAGAGGGGGTGGGGCTCCCATGGACAGCTGGAGGTGCAGACAGCCTCCATCCGAAAATGCCTGGGAGGGGACCCTCGGGCAGCTGGGGGTTCTGGCTACCCCCTGCCTTACCCTGGGTCCTGAGAAGCGACAGTCAGCCTGCACCCTGTCTCTGCATTCCCCTGGCTCTTCAGTGACAGCTCCCCTGTGGACCCCACGGTCCCCTGCCAGGAGACGGAGCTTAAAGGGCTTATTTTGCAGGCTCCAGGGGGGCTGAGATGCCATCTTTCCGTGCCTTGATTAAGAATGATCCCAGGGCCCTGCTGGGGGATAGGATAGCTCTTCTGACAGGGATACAGGAAACGGAGGGGCATCAGAGAGCCTGGCCCTCAGCGGGGAAGGGAGGTGCTGCCTGGGGACAGCTGCTTGAGCCCGAGGGAGGTGGCATGGGGAAGAGAGAGGCCTTTGGGTAATAACTTGGTGTTTTAGAGAAGCAGGAAAGGCTCAGGCTTTGAAAGCCTGAAGAAGAATATTAAAGACAGCGAGAGGCAGATTTTCTTAGGACACCCCGATGATCTCTTGGCTCCTGGCCCCTGCAAAGCCAAGCCTTATAGCTGGGGCCCCCTGGCTCCCTGGCCACACCTGTCTTGGGCCAAGGAAGCCCTTGGCCTTCAGACAGCTGGCTGAGGGGCTCCCTCTACTTTCTGGTCAGCTCCTTACCCCTGACTTTCCCAGACCGCTCATCAGCGACTCAGCGCCATACGCTCCGGGCTCGTCCTGGCTTTTCTGTCCCAGCCCCACTTACTGTGGGACGGGAAGGTCTTGGCAGGACTCATTTTGTAGGCCAGGAATCCCAGGCTGTTGCATGAGATCCTAGGAATCTCGAAGTGCTTCTCAGATCTCCTTTGCTTCCAACCAAGACCCAGGATTCAATGTTCAAGTGGGTCCTATGCTGTCTGTGTGCTTGGAGCTGAACAGAGTTAGGCTCATACCTGTCCTCTTTTGTTACTTACTGTGTGGCTTTGGACAAGTCACTTGACCTCTCTGAGCCTCAGTTCCTATGTCTGTAAAGTATGGATAATAATATCTCCCTTTGCAGGCTTCCTGTGAGGTCTAAGAAGGTAACATACCATTCTAGTTTGCTAGGACTGTCATAACAAAGTATCACAAACTCAGTGGCTTAAACTAAAGACATTTATTATCTCACAGTTCTAGAGGCTAGACATCTGAGATCAAAGTGTTGGCAGGGCTGGTTCCTTCTAAGGGCTGTGACAGAGAATCTGTCCCATGCCTCTCCCCTACATTCTGGTGGTTTGCTGGTAATCCTTGGCATTCCTTGGCATGAAGAAGCATCACCCTAATCTAGGCTTTCATTGTTACATGGTGTTCTCTCTGTGTGCATGTATGCCTGTGTCCAAATTTGCCTTTTTCATAAGAGAATCAGTCATATTGGATTAGGGGCCCATCCTACTCCAGTATGACCTCATCATAACTAACTACATCTGCAATGAACTTATTTCCAAATAAAGTCACATTCCGAAGTGCTGGGTGTTAAGACTTTTGGGAGGACACAATTCAAACCGTAACACATACATAAAGATACCAAGCATAGGATGGATTCTCAAAAAATGCCAGACCCTTTTCCTTCTCCCGTGAAAGAGGAGCTGGCCTCAGAGGCTGAGAGAAGGCTCCAGCACTCTGGGGTTGCTTTGCTGATGGATGCAGGCTCTGCTTGCTGCTGCCTGCAAGTGCCATCAGAGTTCTGCCTTCGTGCTCCAGCCCGACTTACCCATCAGGGACGTCCTGCCCCAGAGAGTGCCTCCCTGTCCCACACAGAGGAGGGGACAGTGTAGGGAGAGGGCCAAACCTTGGCAGGGAGAGGCCAACTTACTCTCCATCTTTCTTGCTCATCCTTCCCTGCAGGGACCCTGAGTTGGGGGGCCCCAAGAGCTACCTCAGTCCCCAGGTGACTCCTCTGGGCTGGAGCCTGGCCTTTTCCCTCTATTTTCTATGATGGAAGAGAATTTTTTTTCTCTGCGGCTTGGCCCTGGGGAAGCTTATTAGCTCATTTCTCCAGCCCTGGGGGTTACCGCGCTTCCTGTTTGTCTAATGTCATTCTGATCCTAACAGCAGCACCACGAAAACAATACCTACTAAACACTGATGCCAGGTGGCACTTATTAGCACAAAGTTCCTTCCAGGCCCTCTGTTCATTCTGCATGGCAGCTGCCCACCGGGTTACCTCTGGGAAGGCGAGCAGCTGTCCAAGGGCACAAAGGTAATAAATAAGCAGAGAGGTCAGCACAGGTTCTTCTCCGCGGCGGTCCCCGCATGTGCTGGCTTGAACTGTGACACTGCTTTCTCTGGTTGTGCTGAGTGTGGTTGGTCAGCCTCCCCTAGAGGGTCTGAAAGAGTCCTAGGGGGTGGTGCAGGGTGTGGGGGAATGCCTATGATGGAAGGGGGATGAAGACAGGAGAGCAAGCAGGCAGGGGGCGGTCGGACGGCCTGGGGCACAGGACACCGGAGTGGGAGGGGGTGCAGGCTCGGACGACAGCGCCTGGGCCACTGGCTTTACGAGGGTCCTGTGATGTGGCGGGAAAGGGTCCAGCTTTGGAGCCGGGAAAAGCCAAGTGCACATCCTTTCTCTGGCTTTCCCAAGGGGCACCCTGAGCAGGGCACTCCAGGGACTCTGATCCTCAGCCTCCCCATCTGAAGGTGGAGAGAGGACAGCACATACTGCACACGGATGGGGCAACATCCTAGGGTCGGCAGCATCACCCTCAGTCTTCAGGTGAGAAAATGGTCAACAAATTATTAGGAGGTGTCCATCCCTGGAGGTGAGAATGCAGCAGAACAGGAAAGGGGCAAAGTGGGAGGGGCTTCTTTTCACTCTCAAAATCTAAATTCTCATCCAAGGGCTTCAGAAACATAATTTGATAAAGTCTCCTCTGAGAATTGCTCCATTTTATAACCATCTCCCCAAAGCCCAAGCCATGACTCAACCCAGTTCTTTTTTTTTTTTTTTTGCGTTAAGTGGGCCTCTCACTGTTGTGGCCTCTCCCCTTGTGGAGCACAGGCTCCAGACGCACAGGCTCAGCGGCCATGGCTCACGGGCCCAGCCGCTCCACGGCATGTGGAATCCTCCCGGACCGGGCACGAACCCGTGTCCCCTGCATCGGCAGGCGGACTCCCAACCACTGCGCCACCAGGGAAGGCCAACCCAGTTCTTAAATGAAATGGCTTACCACTGCTAACTCCTCCATCCCACCCACCGGACTGTGCTCTGTGGGGGAAGGACTGGGCTCCATTCAGCTGGCAGTGCTGGTTCTTAGCTCAAGGTCCAGTACAAAGGGAACGCCTGGCTGGTGTTTGTTGGATGAATAAATGAATGAATGAGCAAAAGAAAGAATGAATGCATTTAAAAGGAAACTGCAGGGAATTCCCTGGTGGTCCAGTTGTTAGGAATCTGTTCTTTCACTGCCGAGGGCCCGGGTTCAAACCCTGGTTGGGGAACTAAGATCCCACAAGCCATGTGGTATGGCCAAGAAGCAAAAAATAAAAAATAAATAAAAGGAAACTGCACACTTTTGGTACCATGTTCCCTCCTATTTATTAATGTTGTCAGCAGACCCGAAGAACAGAGTGTGACGACAAGGTGTGTGGACCTGCTCTCATCAACAGGGCAACCAAGATGCTGAGGCATGCAGCCCAGCAGCTATTGGGTGATGAATGAATGAAGTGTGGAAAGCTGTTCCTCTCCTTATCTTAGTCTTGAAGGCAGAATGATTCCTCAGCCACAGAGGCCCACCTACTCAGATGTACAGTTATTATTATGTGATGATGACATAAAGGTGTGGTCCCAGCAGGCTTTGGAGTCCAGCAGATCTGACTTCTAATCCTGACCCTGCCTCTCACAAGCTGTGTGGTCTTGACCAGCGATTCAACCTCTGAGCCTCTTTCCTCACCTACACAAGGGGCTATCGAGACCTCAGGGTGGTTGCGAAGAGTGAATTAAGTGAGGCAATTATTTCAAAGTTCCCAGCGCAGCCCTGGAAACACTGAATGTGGCCAACACACAACAGCACCCTTTCTCCTCTAATCCTTGTTGTAGGTCGAGAAGCAAATTGCTTTGCCCAACCATGCCTCTGTTTCTCCCTCTGTGAAGTGGGGTCAATGATATCTGCCCAGCCTCCCTCACAGGACTGTTGTAATGAGATGAAGAAAATGAAAGTGCTATTTCTCCAAAGAAGAAATACAAATGGTCAACAGGCACATGAAAAAATGCTCAACATCGCTAATTATTACAGAAATGCAAATCAAAACTACAACGAGGTACCACCTCATTTAATAATGGTCAGAATGGCCATTATTAAAAACTCTACAAATACAATAACAAATGCTAGAAAGGGTGTAGAGAAAAGGGAATCTTCCTACCCTGTTGGTGGGAATGTAAATTGGTGCAGCTACTGTGGAAAACCATATGGAGGTTCCTCAGAAAACTAAAAATAGAATTACCATATGATCCAGCAATCCCACTCCTGGGCATATATCTAGACAAAACTCTAATCCAAAAAGATACATGCACCCCTATGTTCATAGCAGCAATATTCACAATAGCCAAGACATGGAAACAACCTAAATGTCCACTGACAGATGAATGGATAAAGAAGATGGTGGTACATATATACAATAGAATACTACTCAGCCATAAAAAGAGAATGAAATAATGTCATTTGCAGCAACATGGATGCAACTAGAGATTGTCATACTAAGCAAAGTAAGTCAGAAAGAGAAAGACAAATACCATATGATATCACTTATATGTGGAATCTAAAATATGACACAAATGAACCTACGTATGAAACAGAAACAATCACTAACATAGAGAACAGACTGGTGGTTGCCAAGGGGGACGGGGTTGGGGAAGGGATGGAGTGGGAGGTTGGCATTAGCAGATGTAAGCTATTATATACAGGATGGATACACAACAAGGTTCCACTGTATAGCACAGGGAACTATATTCAGTATCCTATGATAAACCATAATGGAAAAGAGTATTAAAAAAAGAATGCATATACTATACATATAACTGAATCACTTTGCTGTACAGCAGAAATGAACATAACATTGTAAATCAACTATACTTCAATAAAAAAATTGTTTACAAAAAAGAAAATGAAAGTGCTTTGTAAGCATAAATGCACCGAAAGGGGTTGTTTTTATTTTCTGGTTAACTCCAACCGCCATTTGTTCCAATTCAATTATTAAGGGCATTAGAGAGAGCTTCCTGGGTGGGCTTCATCCTGGTGAATATCCATATCCCTCTCTCCGGGACACTATCATTTCTGTTCCTGTAGCCCAAGAAATCCAGAGGCCACCATCCCTGCCAATTCCCCCAGTCCAGATGGAATAATATTCTTATCAAAGTGGGTAGAAGATGCCCTCTTCAGTCCACTGCAGGGGTTATTTCCAGTCTCAGTGATGATGGTTGGACTGTCACCCAGGACAGGGTTGTCACCATCTACCACTTGCCTGTGATATATTCCCTCTCGGGAGCCCTGGCTGACCTTGGGATGGGGACTGGGAATGTGCACCCACAGTGCAAACCCACAGTCTCCTTAAGCAGTCCCGTTTTCCGGCAATAAACCTAGGAAAGTGGAGGACAGCTAAGGAACAGCTGCCCGAGCATTCATTGGAATTTGGGGGTTACTCTCCCAGTCACGCCAGCATGCCTGGAGCAAGGTAAGATTAAAGAGTTGACGAACAGAGATCCACCTATGAGTGGCTTTTATGTTTGCAATGGGCTTATTATTCCCTAACTACTGTCAAACAATATTTTAAAGGCCTCAGAGCATCTCCTAATAGAACAGAGCCCTGCTACCTGCAATAAATCTTTAAAAAACATTTTTTTAAGGTTCAATGCCATGCTTTTTTGAACTCTTCAATTAATCGGGGACACTCAGGTTGCTTCCACTTGGGAGCTATTGCAAACAACAATAACTGAGGTTCGTGGATATCAACACACATACAGTCCTGTGAAATCTGTGTTATTCTGAGGATGATTCCTCAGAAGTCAAAGTACCGGATTAGAGTGAGAATCATTTTTTAAATGGCCTTTGACACGTGTTGCCAAATTAGTTGTCTAAAGGTTGTGCCCCAAGTAACGTCCATAAGTGCCAATTTCACCACATCTTTCCCAGCATTAAGTGTTACTAGGGCTGCCAAGATCATAGCCAAGTAATATGTTGTGAATAGAAGTATCACAAAGAGAACTTGAGATGTCTTTTTCTTTCTTCTTGGAAATCACAGCCATCTTTGATTCTTCTTTCTTTCTTATATCCAACTTTCAATCATTTACTAAATCTTATGGTTTCTTCTTCCTAAATTTTCTTGTGTATTTTTTCCATTCCTGTAAGTTCATCCCTAGGTCAGGCCCGAAACGTCTCCCATATGCACTGCTCTAACAACCTTGCCGAGGGTCTCACTTGAGTTTCTCTCTCCTCTGGGTTTTCCTGCCCAACTCCTTTCTTAAAAGCAAAGTTTTGGATGGTGGTGATGGCTGCACAATAATGTGAATGTACTTAATGCCACTAATCTGTATGCTTTTTAAATGGTCAAAATGGTAAATTTTATATTATGTATATTTTACCACAATTAAAAAAAAAACTTTGGATTGTTTCCCTGCTCAGAGATCTTAGTGACTCCCTGGGCCTACCAGACACAGTTCAAAGTGTGCAGCCTGGGCTTTTAAGATCCTCTGCAATTATAACACAGTAACCTTATGTGAGCCAATGCTGGGTTGAGCAATTTATAGGCATTGGCTTGTCAACCCTCACCCCAATCTGATGAAGTAGACATTATTGTTATTCCCATGTTCAGATGAAGAAATCAGGGCTCAGATTTTTTTCCATTTAAAATCAACTTTCTTGTGGTGTAATTCACATCTAATAAAATGTCCATTTTAAGTGTACAGTTTGATGAGTTTCGACAAGTGTACAACCTATGCAAGTAAGACTCCGATCAAGTTGAAACTGAGCAGGACCCTATGTTCCCCCCCCCGCCCCCCCCCCCCCCGCCGCCAATTACCTCTGCCTGCCTTTTGTGTGTAGAAAAACTTCAGCCAAAGAATAAGTTTAATTGGAGAAATGAGAAAATGCAGAAGCAAAGGAAAACAGTCAAACAGAACAAAATAATAGTTTAGTCATTAAGCAAAGTCAAGGACCTTTAGTTCCTCTTCAAGGGCTATAGACAGTATTCTGAGCCATATCCTGTGAGCTGTTTTGTAGATACTGAAACCCTCACCAGGTGGAAGAAGTTAACTACATGATGACCAGACTGTAGCCATGACATAAGCGGCCACAATTCCGAGAACTGGCCTCAAAGAAATGGGAACGAATAGACCCTGGAACTAAAGGCTAACTGTACTTAAAACAAGATGATGCTGATCAGACCACCTCATGACCAATTTTGAGAAGACTGGCAGAGCTGACTGTGCTGTTTCTGCATGTAGCCCCCTCCCTCCGCCTATACACACCTGAAACTCCCCTTTAAAAGCTCTTGCCCACTGATTGTCAGGGGGAGAATTGGCCTTTGGACACGAGTCTGCTCTCTCCCCAGTTGCCAGCCTCGGAAATAAAGCAAACTTTCCTTTCCACCAACCTTGCCTGTCTAGTATGGGTTTTAGAGCGGTGAGCAGCCGGACCACACTTTTGGCAACAAAGTCAGAGTCCATTTCTATCATCCCCAAGCTCAAAGATTGAAGTTGCCAGCTAAGGGTATGCAGCTTGCAAAGGAACTGGTTGAGAACGGAACCCAGGTCTGATTCCGAACCAAACTCTTAGCCACTCTATCCCCCCAAATCTCCCACCACCTTCCAGCTGTACCTCCTTGGATGTGTCCCCCTGAAGCCAGCCCCTTGTATCTGAACCACACCTTCTACCTGCCACTCTGCACCTTTGTAAACGCTGCTTCCCACACCAAAATGGTGTCCCTCCTGTTTGGCCTAGTCCTACTCCTCCCTGGGAGCCTGGCTTTAATCTTTCTCTTCTAGGAAGTCTTTCTGCCCTGCCCCAGCCAGCCCAAGGGCAGGCCACCTCTCCCCTGGATGTCCACCACCCTGTTGTCTGTGTCACCCTTTGCTCGCTGCTCAAATAAATACTCAATTGATGGTGATCAGATACTGTTTGTATTTAGGTGATTTTTTAAAAACTGTCCCTTCCCTCCAATGGACCAGATGATCCCTGAGGGTTTTTCTGAAAATGCCTGTGGTTTTGTGAATGCAAAAGTGTACCTGGGGTCTTTGTCAATCAACTCGTTTCCTCAAAGATCAACCTCACTGGAACGAAAGGGGGTAAATGTTTAAAATTTTTGCTGAAATATTTCCTGGTGCCAGCAGAACTTATGCTGACTTATTCCTTAAGTGCAATCAGCGAGAAGGTGGCCAGATCACATTAAGCACCAGTGAACATGGCAAGTAACACCCTTTCCTTCTCTGAGGATGCTCCCAGCCAAGTTAAACAGACTCTGGCACAGAGGTGTGGCTGACCTCTTCCTAACAGCAGTCAGTCTGAAAGGTAGAGGCCTCAAGCCTCAATGGCCAACACCATGTAGAAATGATGAGCTGAAAAGAATGAAGAAAAGGAAGAAGACAGGCAGCCAAATAAGAGGGCTTCCTATTACTGGAAAAATTCCTTTCTTCCTTGTCCTTTTGCTGAGCCCACTTCTCTGAGGAAGGCACAGTGCTGGGCACTGGGGATCTGATGATAAATGACATGACCTCCCTGGGTCTGAGGGGCTTACAGTCCAGAAAGTGACCCCATTTAAGCCTTTATCCACTGCGCACCTGCTGTGTGCCAGGCACTAGGGTCTGGGGTGAGAAAGAGCGTTACTCTGCCCTCGAGGGAAAACTGGGAAGATGCAGATGTGGATGCATGTTATTATAACACAATGGAATATGTGCTGTGTAACAGTTTTTGTTTACATCTGTAAGATGTGGAGAAGATGGGGATAATAACAACATCTATGACAAAATGGTGAACAAACTGGCCTCTGGAGACAGACTTCCTGGGTTCAAACTCCAGCTCGCCTTTTTACCAGCTGTGTGACTGTGCAAAAGTTTCTTAACCTCTCTGTGCCTTGGTTTCCTCATCTGTAAAAAGGTGATAATAAAGGTACCTACTACTTAGAATTGCTATGAAAGTTAAGTTAGCCCATGTGACATGCTTAGAAACAGTGGCTGGCACATGGTGTTCTACGAACATCAGTGATTATTTGCTATTCAAAGTCGCTTGGGGGCCTGAGGAGGATGTGGTTAGCTTTGTTTTGGGCTTGGGTGGCTACAGAAGCTTCTCAGTAGAGAAAATACTACAAGTTGGGCTGTGTAGTATGCATAGGAGTTTGCTAGATAAAATGTGTGTGTGTGTGTGTGTGTGTGTGTGTGTGTGTGTGTGTGTGTACTGGATTAGAGCAAATGTTATCCAACTTGTCCTATAAAAGGCCAGACAGTAAATATTTTCAGCTTTTTGGATAACTACTCAATTCTGCTGTTGAATAGGAGTGGTTGTGTTCCAATAACACTTGATTTAGAAAAATAGGCCCTTGGGCCATAGTTTGCCAATCCCTGAATCAGAGGACTAACGGGACACAAACCCAGATTTATGGCAGTACTAGACCTGGCCATGCCCACTGAGGTTAATGGTGTTTTTTGCAGAACTGATCCTCAGGCATGGCTCTTTTACACAGTTGACTTGTAAACATTTCTTTCAAAATTCTTAAAACCAACTAGAGGGGAAATTAATGCTCAGATAAACATCCCTGTGCTGTGTGTGTGTGTGTGTGTGTGTATGAGAGAGAGAGAGACAGAGACAGAGAGAGAGACAGAGACAGAGAGAGAGAGACCTGCATCCCTGGCCATCCCTGGAAAACACCCCAACATCTTTCCTTCCTAACTCACATCATTCCTGGGAGCCATGGATTTCAAAATGGTAGCTGTGTGTGGCATGAAGGCTACCTCTTCCAGAAGTCCTCAATACACACCCTCTGGAGGAGGGAGGCAGGACGCAGGTGCTCCGTAGCCTCTGCTGAGAAAACCCCTTCATGGCCCAGCTGGTCGTGGGACACCGCAGAGCTGCTACATGGAAAGGCTGGGCCTGGGGGATAATGTGTGTGTCCCCCAGCGTCAGGGCCACTCACTGTGTCCCCTGACCCCACACCTGGGTAGAATTTTCCAATGTCATCCATGGAGCCTGGATGGGATTTATAAATGCAGTGCAGTAGAAAAATCATAGGCTTTGGGGCCAGATTCAAGTTCCAGCTCTGCCATTCCCTAGGTAAGTGATCTAGGGCTCCCCTGAGCCTCATTTTCTTACCTGTAAAATGGGTTGTTATGAGAATTTAATGAGGTAATGGATACCAAGTAACAATGTCAAACACATGATTGAAAATCTGAGGATGTCAGTCATCTTTATGCTCTCCATATACATCTTCCAACCAGTTATTTTCCTGCTCCAGACTCGGGTATCTGCCCTCCACGGCTCAAGTATTCTGTTATTAGGAACTTGGAATCAGAAAAATCCCTGCCACCTCAGCATGCTCAGAGAAACATTTAAGAGAGTAAGACAGATACATAAAGTCATTTCTTCAGGTTAACCATAGAGACAATATATTTTCTTTCATGTTTCAGTCCTGGAAACATTGCCTTCCAGAAAAAGTTAAATTGTATGTCAAGAGAATACGAAAAAAAAAAAAGAAATAATAAGAAGAAAACAATGATCTCATTTCTTGCTCTACAGGTGTAATCTCTCTTGGGCTGGTAGAATAGTTGATTTATTTGCAAGGTTGGGTTTTTCGTTTCCCAAGTTCAAGCATCCTGCTATTTTCACTGTTCTAGCCTACAGTGTACAAAAACAGATACAGAGACACAGACAGACATACTCAGAGTCCCCAAAAAGAACTTCCTTGTCAAGAAGCAAGTGGCAGAGAGCCAGAAGAAAGAGGCATTAAAGGAAGAGCATCCATGTGAACCAAACAGCTCCATTACTCTGATCTCGGGAGTGGTGCCTGTGCCCTTGTCACCCACAGCCCAGACTGCACCAGACACGGCAGCAGCAAGGGAGGACTGGGGTCTTGAGGTGCAGCTGGGGGTTCTTCTCTCTTAGCTGGAGACAATGATGACATTCACTGGTTATGCTTTTCCCCACCAATTTTTAAAATCTCCTGGAAATCTGGAGGGAGCAGAATGACAGAAAGGAAAAAGGAAATGGATTTGAAATCAGAGGGGCTTGGCCTGTTTTGCCACATAGGCATCCTATGACCTCTGACTAGTTATTTACCCCTATGATCCTCAGTTTATTCATCTCTAAAATGGGTATAAACTGATCTACCAGCCCACAATTCTTATCCGCATTAAAGGAAAGAACATGTATGAAGGTCTTTTTGTAAGCCCTAGAGTATGCCTCCTGTAGCCTTCTCCATCTTGGTGGATGCCGACTGGACATCATCCCTTGATGTTCAAGGGCATCTCACATGTAACACATCCCACACTGACCGCTGATCAATGCCCATCCCCCAACCTGCTTCTCCATCTCAGTAAACAACCACTCCAACCTTCGATGCTTGGGACACAGACCTGGGAGTCAGCCTTGACTCCGCCATCCTCTTCTACTCCACATCGAGTCCATCAGCAAATCCTGTGGCCTCTTTCCTCAGAATCCAATTGCTTCTCAATATCCCCACTGCTGCCCCCAGTCCTGCCATCCCATCTCTGACTGGGGTTACAGCTGTACCATCAGGAGTGGTCTCCCTGCTTCCATCCTTGTCCCCACTCTCACCCAGGTTTATTCTCAATACGGCAGCCAGAGTGATTCCGACAAAAAAAAAAATAAAATAAAATCAGACCAGGTCCCTCCTCTGCTCAAAACCCTCCAATGGCTGCCATCCCACTGGGGTAAAGGCTGAAGTCCTTACAATTCCTTTGGGAAGAGGGTTCATTCACCTCTGGGGTGCGGCTGCCACCTCCCGAACTCACCCTCAGGCAGTGACGTGGGCTCATCACTCTGCCTGGAGTCTCTCCCCAGACATCACACGGCTCTCTCCCTCCCCTCCTTCAGGTGTGGGTGCAAACGTCACCTTCTCACAGGCTCTGGAACTCCCTGTCTGAAGTCGCAGTTTCTGTCTCTTTATCCTCCATCCTCAACCCACTTTGTTTTTCTCCACTGAGCCTTTCTGATCTGACATGCTATCTACCTGACATCTTAACATGTTCACGGGCAGCTCCACAAAGGCACGGAGGGATGTCTCGTGTTTCCATCACCATCCCCAGAGCTTAAAATGATGTACGGCACAGAGTAAAGACTCAATGGACACCCATGGAAGGACTTACAGATGTTTCTTAAAGAGGTGGAAGCACCCTTGATATGCCTGTTTGTTCTGGATTATAAGCAAACAACCTGGACTCATCTCATCAATACCCTCTCCTCTACATCAGGAAGGAGCTTCAGGCAGGCATTTTGGAATCCAAGCAAACAAGTTTGTTCTGCTTCTAGTTGATGCCAGTCAGGGAGCTGCCAGGGGTGTGTTGGGGCAGGGGAAGAGGCTGTAGGACAGAGGCTGGGGGGCCTGGCACCGGGCAGCGGGCCGGGAAGGAGCGGGAAGTATCTGTAACGCCAGAGGGTCCGACCACCCACAGGTCCTGGGAAGAGCAGGGGCCAAGGAAACCACAGGTGGGAGCCGTCCCCTCCGACTTGCCTTACACATGAAAGGGGATTAAAGTGAGCATCAGAGAGAGCTCCGGAGGGGCTGATAAGAGGAGGAGATATCCTACACTGGACCCTCGGCAGACGGTATGCGTGCAGTTTGTATTTACTGGAAGGAAGGCTGTAAATGACTGTGAAGTCATTTCCCAACTCTGGGACCCAGGTCCTTCTGGTCCTATGTCTCCCCGAGTCACTGCCTAATCACAGCCACCTGCTCCTATTCCCTTAGCCCCAGTCCGAGCCTTGAAGAGAGTGGGGCCAGGCCTCAGACTCCACTGGGCTGAGCTCCCAGCCCTGGACCACCCTCTCACCCTCTCCTCCACCTCCGCTCCCCTGGGCCAAGCGTCAACACCGTGGGTGGGACCTTAGGAGGCCATGGCAGAGAGAAAGACCAGGCCGATAACAGGACCCCTGGGCTGAGTGCCCACTCGGCCACTTACTGGCTGGGGGTGGTGACCGTGTGTCATTTCAGTCCACCAGTGTCCACTCCTCCTGCTTCTGGTAGCAGCATCCCCAAACTTCCTCTGGAGGAGCACCCCTCTCCCACTCCCTGTGCAGGCACTGTGGCCAACCTGTTTGCTCTGACTGGTTGTTCAGGGTATCCTTTCCCTCCAGCAACAGGGGTTGGATCAGGGATGGATGTGTTCGCTAATTCAGAGCCAAAAGGTACATGTAGGGACTGCTGAGAGAGAGGCACTTTATATCCTCCTCACTGGGAGCTGTGAAGGTATAGCCTGTAAACCCAGCCACTATCTTGCCGCCCAGAAGGGCAAGACTCAGAATGTCCCGGGAGAGAGCAGAGCTGAGGACAGGAAGGCAGAGTCAAGAGGCGGTCAGAGGTGGGATCTAGTGACATTGTCAGGGTTCCTGGATCCAGCTGTGCCTGAAGCTGTAACCCTGAATCTTTTGGTTATTGAATGAAGACACCTGAATTAATCCAGGCTGAGCAGGATTCCTCTGTGCCAGAGGAGTCCACGTGGATGCACAGCCACAGGCTAGGGCGAGTCAGTTCACTTCCCCGGGATTCAGTGCCTTCCTGTCTCCATATTGGGTGTGGGTGAGGGGAACCTGATGACCTCCCAGCTCCCCTCCAGTTCTGCCCTATGGGTCTGTGCAAAGGGTCACCACTATCGGCTCAAGTCCTGAATTCCCAACGATGAGGGGGGGATGTGAGCTGGTGTCCAGACGGAACCCGGCCTGGGTCCTGCACGGTCCCCTTTTTACTGAGGGCTAATGGATAACACAAGGCCTTCCAGGTACCTGCTTCTGAAATAAGTCTGTCACTCCAGAGGAGGTCAATTAGCCCTCAGCCTCTTCTGGAAGCTTACAGGGGAAGGCGTGAACCCAGTGGTCCGGCTGAGCCTCTGTGCATAGTTAAAAGGAAAGACTTCTTTTTTCTCTAAAGCAGGGTTTCTCATCCTCAGCACTGTTGACATGGGTTGGGTAATTCTTTGTTGTTGGTGGCTGTTCTGTGCATTTTAGGCTGTTCAGCATCATCTCAGATCTCTAACCATGACATACCAATAGCACAATCTCCCCTAGTTGTGACAGCCCAAAATGTTTTCAGACATTGCCACATGTCCCCTGGGGGGGCAAAGTCACCCCTGATAGAGAATCACTGCTCTAAAACATGTTGACAGACCAGAGGACAACTCTTGGTTCCTAAGCCTGGAGTGTTCATTTCACCTCTAACCTTCCTTCCAAAACCTATCTATCTATCTATCTATCTATCTACCTACCTACCTACCTATCTATCTATCATCTCTATTCTCTTTATCCTTGGTTTTGGATTCCAGGAATTGTTCCTGTAGAATCCTGGGCTTCACCTTTGGGTGTGATCCCTGATGCATCCCAGCAGGTCAACACTGTTTTTGTGGTCATGGATCATGGATTCCTCTAAGAAGCTGATGCAATGGACCATCTCTCGAGTCAAATGCCACCTGTGTGCACATTCCCAGGACACACACACACACACTCACAGCATTCTGCCTACGATATCAGGTAGTCCTCAAACCCCTTATTGCAAGAGCCATGAACCTTCAGAGTTCAGGGGACTTAACCCTTTCAGACCTAACAGACTCAGCCATGTCTTTGCCTGATGTAGCAGAATAAACACAGAATTTACAGTCAGAAGACCTGGCTGGAGTTTGGGCTCTACTACTTCATTAGATATGTGACTTTGGACCAGTCATCTGACCTCAGTTCTAGGAAACTGGGAATGCCTCATTGCTTTAGGGCTGCAAGGAAAAACAGGCACCATCAAATCCAATGATCTCCCAGTGTCCATTCTCTCCATGTTTCATTCCACTTGACATTCCTCTTCCAGGTTAATCTTCCTAGAGCACAGCTGTGGGCATATTCTCCTCTGCTCAAAAGCACTCCATGGCTTGCTACTTCCTAGAGGCTAACATCCTTTTTTTCATCCAATGCCCTCCACAATCAGGTCGTGTGTTAGCTTTCCACTTGCCTAAATTCTAGCTAAAGCTAACTATTTCTGCTTAAACATTTTCTGGGGTTTTTACTTTTATATCTTTGTTCCTGCTGCTTCTTCCACCTGGAATTCTTTTCTCTACCCATCCTTTTTTTTTTTTTTGGTGGTACGCGGGCCTCTCACCGTTGTGGCCCCTCCCGCTGCGGAGCACAGGCTCCGGACGCGCAGGCTCAGCGGCCATGGCTCACGGGCCCAGCCGCTCTGCGGCATGTGGGACCCTCCCGGACCGGGGCACGAACCCGTGTCCCCCGCATCGGCAGGCAGACTCTCAACCACTGCGCCACCAGGGGAGCCCTACCCATCCTTTTTAAGGCCACCTCCTCTGGAGGTAGACACAGCTTATTCCTCCCCCAAGTTCCTAGAGCACTTGGCATCACTTGTTCTCCCTCTATCCCACATCAATGTTTCTAACCTAAGGATCCCACACTGCGTAATGGCTGAGAGCATGGGATCTGGCGCTGACTATCCTGGATCAAGTCTGGATACCACTTGCTTCCTCAGTTCCTCAATCACCCTTCTTTTCCACAGTTGAAAAACAGAGCTAATAACATTGCCTACTTCACAGAATTATTGTATGCATTAAACACTGTGTCAGGCATTGAGCCAAGGTATAGGATCTCATATAGGATATATATGTCAAGTTAGTATATACAAAATGCTTATATCACAGTGCCTAGCACAGAGGAAGTACTCAATAAATTTCAATACAATCATAGTCATCATTACCAGGCCCTGGGGAAGGATTAGGAAAAATGACCATTCCACAGGGCTAAGGTGATAACGACCAATTAGAAGCCATGGGCCAACTTCCTCAGTGGCCCCCGGAGAAGAAGGAAATTAGAAATAATAACAGCAAACACCTACTTTGTGCTGAGTATGGGCCAGGCACTGTCCTAAGCATTTTATATGCATTTACTCTACACTTCTCACCATGGCCCTGTAAGGTAGAGACCGTTAGCTCTCTTTTGGAGATGTGAACACTGAAACACAGAGAGGGCAAATAACTCGCCTGAGGTCACACAGCTGAGCTGGGATTCAATCCCAGGTCACATGGCTCTTGAGCCCCTTCACACTTGCATCCTAACAGGGTGCATTTGTGCTGTCTCTTGGGACAGAGACCTTGGGAGGCTCTTCTCCCAGAACTGGAGAAGGCAGTAGCAAAGGCCATACAGGAATCTGAAAGATGCCTTTATGCAGGGCTATCCACTGTTTAGTCTGAGCGCTGTCCACAACCACCTGCGATCAGCTACCACTCTGCAGGGCTGGAAAACATCTGGAGCCCAGATGTGTCCATCACTCCCTGGGCCAAGTAAATGCATGCACAATTTTCAAAACTTGTTGGTTCTCAAAGCATTTTAAATACTTTGTAGGAGGGAGGAAGAAGGAGGGTGCGGAGCAGAGTTAGGAAGACCATCTTCGGGAAGAATCTCAAACAAACCTCACTTCCCCTGTTAGCTTCAAAGTTCTGGAGGACCAGGCAGTTCAAAGGTTGCTCCCGGGTCAGTGTGTCTTAGGGCAAACCTAGAAGTTGGTTGAGCTCAAGGCCATTCTGAGGGGTCAGAGGCTGAGAAGGTGGGATTCCAGGGCTGCCAAGGCAGGAGACTACTCTGGGATTCCAGATGTCGATGCACCTAGAGTCCTTTCTTTTTTTTAAAATTTATTTATTTTATTTATTTTTGTCTGCATTGGGTCTTAGTTGTGGCATACAGGATCTTTTGTTGCAGCACGCAGGCTTCTCTCTAGTTGTGGCACACGGGTTTTCTCTTCTCTAGTTGTGGCGCGGGCTCCAGGGTGCGTGGGCTCTGTAGGTTGCGGCACGCAGGCTCTCTAGTTGAGGTGCGCAAGCTCAGCAGTTGTGGCATGCAGGCTTAGTTGCCCCGCGGCATGTGGGATCTTAGTTCCCCAACCAGGGATCGAACCCGCATCCCCTGCATAGGAAGGCAGATTCTTTACCACTGGACCACCAGGGAAGTCCCTAGAGTCCCTTCTTTAAGAGGTGAGATGAGAGAGGTTTCAAGCCCACTTCATGAATATATTAGTTATATAATATATAAAAATTGGGGGAGGGATGAGACTAGATTATTTTCTGAGATGCAATCCTTCCTAAGTTTAAGTCATTGTCCCTTAATTCAGACTCTTCAAATGATGGAAAAGAAAAAGCGTTCAGCAGTTGTCCACTCTGACTGTCTTAATGTGACTGGATTAATTAATTCTTCTCTTTAGACAGTTACTCATTTGTTTATTCAAGCCATGTCTCCACCCATTCATGCTACAAACACCTCCTATGAGCACCTACTACGTGTCACATGCCAGACTAGGCATGGGAGGCACAGCAGTACACTGGACCCATGTGGCCCTGAGTTTCGTGGGCCTGACCATGTGGTCTGGTTTGATGGTCTCCTAGCTCTATATCCCCCTTCTAACTCCTCTCCACCCACAAGTTACAAC
Source organism: Mesoplodon densirostris (assembly GCF_025265405.1). Taxonomy (NCBI): domain Eukaryota; kingdom Metazoa; phylum Chordata; class Mammalia; order Artiodactyla; family Ziphiidae; genus Mesoplodon; species Mesoplodon densirostris. The sequence goes on from NC_082671.1 coordinate 75,320,540, forward strand.
TTTCGAAATTCAAAGAAGATCATGTCTTCTTTAAAACATGTATGACATATAACTAAATACCAATAGTTTCAGCTTTGGGACAAGAATACCTGTACTAAACCAGCCCAAGTAATTTAGCAGGAGTGGCAGAGTTGGGTATCTGGACCATAACATATCCCTCTGAATTGTGCTCTGAGGAAGGTCAAGGCTGCACATTACCACAGAAGAGCTATTTAGTGCAATGTCAGGCTCTCCGTAAGGATTTTTCTAGGGGGCTGTTCTTCACCACACTGGGTCTTCTCCACAAAGGGCTCAGAGAAGATCCCCTCAGGTCTCAGTATCAGCCAGAGTTTTGCTTGTCCTGATCAACAGGTTTGTTTGATCATCACTGGGACAATGTAATTGACTGCATTTCTCTTTTCACAATGCCTTCTTGGAAGCTCAGAGCCCTGTTTATAGCTCAGCAGAACAAGCAAATAGAGTGGTAGAATGTTCATTTTAAAATTCAGCTCATTCCTGGTACCTTTTGGTGTCTTCATCCTTGTTTTCCTTTTATCTCTGTCATTAAGTTCACATTTACTTTATCCTGCCATACATTATATAACCTTGAAAGCAAACTTTAGTCCTTTTTGGAGCATGATGGTGCATAAAATGGAGTGAAGTGGAATGGAATGAAATAGCATAAAGTAGAATAAAATAAAATAATGGTTTTGAGTTTGAAATTTTGAAAAATTCCTGGTCTACCCTAACCCTAACCTCTGGAATTCACACTAAAATACAGAATATATTCTAGCATCCTCTTTCCAAAGGCCCATCAATACTGATAGGTTAATATTCCCATCTCAACTGATGCATTTGGCAGAAGCAAGTTTTAGTGCCAGTGTGTCTGCTTACCCACATGACCTTCCCAGTCCAAGAAAAAATAGCTTTCAATACCATTTTCCCACTAACAAGCATTAAGAGGTAGTCAGTTTTCTGTTCCTTTGTTTTTCACAGTGATGTCTCTCCACCTACCCACTGAACTCTGTATCATGGACACATGCTAGAGGCAACAGCAAGAGAGGGGCCACAGGCCCCCTTGACCATACTTTGGCCAGAGGTGAGAGACACAAGTGGCCTTTTGCAATCTTTCAAGGCATGAGCACCAGTGCCTCCGTTTTTAAGCACAAAGGCCCAGCATATTCAGACACAGGGCACAGTTTTATTTAAATGCCCCTGAGTTGCCAGCACCGAGCACCAGCGGTCCTGCGGACACAGCTGATGTGGATTTCTTCCAAAAGCCGATCCCCAACTGGAAAACAAAGCCGCTTTTCTGTAGTTCAATTCAACAAATATTTCTTGAGCACCTACTATGTGAACATCCTATTAGACACAAGCCTACAGACATGAAATGAACAAGGAGTACAGATGTGTGTTTGTGCATGCACAGATAAGCAAGCTAGCGAGTAAATCCATGCACGCACACTTCATGCATTCCCTCATACCTACACACATTCCCCTGCCTTCAAGGAGCTCACCATCCAGTTGGGGGTAGGAGGATAGACACCCGCCTACAATCCTGGCTCTCTATATTCCACTAGTTTCTACAGAGACTCTAGAACATAGCTTAAGCCTCATTCCTCCTGGGAAGCCTGTTCTGATACCTCGGCCAAGTCTCCTCCCAAGCAGGTCAGGTGTCGCGTGGATCTGGTGACAGTTTACTGATGTTATGGGGTACATCTGACATGCAAGTTATGCTTAATAAATATCTGCAGAATGAAGGAGTGAATGAGTGAATGAATAAATGAGTGAGTGAATGAATGTTGTTGCTGTTTCCCTAGCAGCGTTGTACCAGAACTATCATTTTTGATACTGTGAGTCAGGCATGGTGTTAAATGCTTTTCACATATTATCTTATTTAATTCTTATCTACAAGAGCCTTACGAACTGGGAACTATTATCATCTCCATTTTGCAGACGGCAAAACTGAGATCCTAAGAGATTGTCTGACGTGTCCAGGTTTCACCTCCAGGCAAAGGAGGAACTGGGACTGAATCCAGGCTTCCTAACACTGAAAGGTTAAAATGAGGGATTCAATGAGTGGACGGTTTCCAAGGTACTCACCTCTGGCTTTGGCCAGAACTTTTGGTTCTGTGATTTTTTTCAGGAAATCAAAGTCTCAGATCACAATTTACAAGGAGGTTTTGGGGGTGGTGGAGACCCAGCTGGGTAGCTCCCTGCTCACATCTGACATCTCACCATGCCCAGAAGCCCCTTCAGGGAGGGGCAGGCAATGGGCCCAGCATCCTGAGTCAGCCCTGAGCACCGTCTGCTGGGCCTGGGCCAGCCAGGGGCCCTCCTTTGCTTGTCTCTCTCCCTAGCCTACTGAAGGAAGTGGTGGTTTGACACTGCAAAGTAGGCAAATCAGGGCTGCAGCTGCTGGGAGAATGTTTGCATCTTGCCCCCTCCTGCAGAAAGGTCATCTATGGCTTTAATCCCCAGCCATCTAGAACCAACAGCTCAGGTGCCAACACGGTGGGCTCCAGGGACCTGGGGGCTGTAAGAATGTTCTCTGGCCAGGCCAGGCGGTCCTATCCTGAGGCATTTTGTAACCTTCAGCTGGCGCGGCATGTGCTGCTGTTGACATCCACCCACCGTGGCCTGGGTACCCAGGGAAGGCCAGAGAACCAATCCGCACAAAGGCAAGAACATGGGCTTTGGTGTCAGAAGCCTTGGGTGCAAGGCCTAGCTTTATTGCTGACCTCTTTGTGTCTCAGTTTCCTCATTTTTAAAAATGAAGAGAACAATAATACTGTCTGGAGAGGTTTGCTCTGAAGAGGAAATGCAATAACCCATGTAAAGTCCCTACACCACAGGGTCTGGCCTGTGGATGCTGTAGGATTCACCCTAGTTCTCTTTCTCCTGAGGGGCTGCGGTGCAGGAAGGGTCTGGGTCAGATCTGGGTTCTACTAGGATCTCACTGGGAGCTGTGTGGAGGAGGACCAGAGGGGACAAAACTGGACACAGGGCTACTGGGCAGGAGGCTGGTGAGACAGGAAATGGCTCACACTCACTCTTGGGTTCTGTCGGCTCCTGGCTGCTCTGAGTACCTAACGGATCAGATAAACCACGCTTGGCAACGTATGTCCACTGTATCCTTTGGAAATCACGACAACTTGCTGATCTAGGTCTTTTTTCTCTACAGGTGAGGAAACTGAGGCCAAAGAAGACCTAGGTCAAGTCAGACTTCCATTCCGAACCCAATCGCACACAGATACTGATTCCCGACCTTGCACCCAGGGAGATACTGTCCCTTAAAAGGTACCAGAGGGAAGTCAACATGAAAGGGTGTTTTTATTTAAAAGTGCAGCCACTATGGAAAACAGTATGGAGGTTTCTCAAAAAACTAAAAGTAGAACTATGATATGACCCAGAAATTCCACTCCAGAGTATTTATCCCCCCAAAACAAAACATACCTGCATCTCAATGTTCATAGCAGGATTGTTTATAACTGTCAAGATATGGAAGCAACCTAAGTGTCCATCAACAGATGAATGGATAAAGGAGACATAAATATATACACATACATATACCTATGCATATAAAATGGAATACTACTCAGCCATAAAAAGATCATTCTGTTGCTTTATCATTTTATCTTTATCTTTCTTTATCATTCTTTTGCTATCTGCAACAACATGGATGGACTTGGAGGGTATTACACTAAGTGAAATAAGTCAGTGAAAGACAAATATTGTTTGATATCACTTATATGTAGAATCAAAAAACAACAAACCAGTGAATATAACAAAAAGAAACAGACTCATAGATATAGAGAACAAACTAGTGGTTACCAGTGGGGAGTAGGAAGGAGAGAGGGGCAAGATTGGGGTAGGGGAGTAAGAGGTACAAACTACTCTGTATAAAATAAATAAGTTGCAAGGATATATTGTACTGCACAGGGAATATAGCCAATATTTTATAATAACTATAAACAAAATATAACCTTTAAAAATTGTGAAGCACTATGTTATATACCTGAAACATATAATATTATACATCAACTATATCTCAACTATAAGAAAAACTGTGGTATAATCAGACAATGAAATATCACTCAATAAAACAAGAATGAAATTCTGTTACAATTGGAAAAAAAAAAACAGCCTCAAGAAGCTAAGCTGGGATGGAGTTTCACTGCAGAGTTGCACTAAAGCTGCAGTCAGATAGGGCACAAGGTAAAGAGGTCCTGAAAGTGAAGGGTAAACTCAGTGTCAGGAGAGCTGAGAAAATCGGGAAGTGAGCTGAGTCTGTGAGTTGGGAAAGCTGAGTCCCTTTGTGATGGGGCCCAGTGTGGGCCAAAGAGACTGGTACCTTAAAACAGTAGTTTCCAGATCTAGAATCAGAATGACTACTGGGACTTGTACAAAAATATTGCATCTCTGGCCCCAGCCTGGGAGAATATGATTCAGTGGGAAGTGGTGGACCAGATGTCTGTGTTACCCTCAACTCTGGGGTGGGTGGGGAAGGGACTTCTGCTGCTCTGGGAGGCTGGGTACCAAGCACTGAGTGGAGGGTTGGTAAAATGGTGGTAACAGTGGAGGTTCATCATATTAGTCTCTCTAATTCATTTTATGTTTGGCCATCCCTTCTTATCTGTCCCCCTAGGGCCAAGGGCATCCTAACCTTTAACCTTTCTGGATTTCTCTTGAATGCCCCGCCTCTCCTGCATGGCTGACCATTCTCCTTCCCAACATCACTGGTCCAGCTACAGGTCCCCGGTCCCATCCTGTTTGCCCCAGGGCTGAGCCATTTAAGAAAACAGGCTCTGATATCTTTGCTCAAGTATCCCTGCTGCCCATAGCTTTTAATCATTTGAAAAGGGCTTGCTGTTTGCAGGAAGTGTCTCCCTTAAATGTGTCAGTATCTCGTTATAAACCTTCCATGCTGCTCTGTCCCAGGGGTCTGACTCAGGGTCACACCCTCATTAGAGAAACAGTGAGCTGAGGCGGCTCTCAGATGCAGTGGATGGATGGGAGCCCTGCACAGGATTTAGCTTAGAATCTGTGTCCAATAAATGTGGGCTGAGGGGCTCTTCTTGAGTCCCATGCTAGAGGTCAAGTACAGAGGGCTCAGCCATCCCACTTCCAGGAACATACCCAGCAGGACAGCAGGCAAACTGGCACTAGAAACATGTTCTAGAATGTTCACAGCATTACCACCCATGGGAGCCCCCATATGAAACCGCCTAATGTCCAACAACAGTAGAATGGATAAACCAAAGTGTGGTTTCCTCATCCCATGCAATCAAACACAGCTACACCCAACAACATGGGTGAGTCAAATAAACATAATACTGAACGAAAGAAGCCAGACACAAAAGAGTACATGTTGTGTGATTCCATTTATGGAATCACAAAGCGGTGAGACTAACCTATGCTGTAGGAGTCGGGACAGCATTATACAGGTCTGCTCTGGTGGTGAAACTGAGCTCTACACTTTGGATATGTGTATTTTCTGTGTGTCTATTACACTTCAAGTGAAAAACATCTCACCCCAGAGATCTTCATGAATGAAAAAAAAAAGGTACAAAGGATCCAAAACACTTCCACGTGGTACTGCTCTGTCCTCTCTTGGCTACTGGCTTGCTGTGGCCTCCCCTCGGTCCCTAGGTCTCCCAGGGCCTGAATGTCGTCTTTCATCTACAGAGCAGAGGCACTGGGATGGGATGACCTCTGTGCTCTGGTGGGGACAGTCTCTGCTCATGGTGCTAAGGGAGGTCAAAGGTCAAGGTCAAACCCCAGAGACCTCTGACGTCCTCTGACAGCTCCACAGAACATCCCTGGAGCCAGCTAAGCCTTATGGGCTTCCTGATGCTCAATGTTGCCTTTATATCTTATCCCACCAGCCTGTGAGTCTCTCCGAGGAGCATTCCTCTGTGCACCGTGAGGGCCCAGCTCTAAGGATAGGATCAGATAAACTTGTGTTGAACCTGAACTGCTGATGTTCCCACTAGGTGCAGTAACAGTCATAGCAGCAGCCCACACACATACAACCCTTACTATGTTTGTGCCAGGCACTGTTCTAAGCCCTTTCCAGGCAGGTTTTATCTACCAGCCCATTTTACACTCGTGAACTGAAGAACAGAGGGGCTGACGGCACTGCCTAAGCTCACGCAGCTAGTAAATGTCAGGGTGGGGTTTCAAACTGAGGGAGTCTGGCTCCAGACTCCATGTGTTTTACCCTCTCCCTAAAGCTGGCTGGGCTTTGATTTGTCCCGGCCACTGGCAAGGCCAAGGCGTCTACTGTCCTGTTTGCTCCATCCACATTTCCCTTCCACCTTGTATAGGTGTCCATCATTGCCCCTCTTGGCCTTTACCCTCCTAGACTGAAGAGGCCTTTAAGGTTTACCAGTCCACACCCATGGCAGCTGCTCAGAACCCTTCATTGTTTAAGTTCCTTGCTCTGTCTCTGCTGCAGAAATGACAGGAATGGATGGACAGGCGGTGTTCTAGGCTCTGTCGCATGAGACATGTTCAAGGGTCCCTCAGTGTTTTCTCTTTGGCCCCAACATCCCTCCTGGTAATGGCCAGCTATTTTGTCTTTAGGTTCAAGAGGTGTTGAGGAGTGCTGGGTTCCAGTCACCCTCTGAGTCTCAGTTTCTGCACCTGAAAAGTGGGGAGATTATGTGTGCTCTGTCTACTGCAGGGGACGGGGTTATAACCAGGTCCACCAGGACAGTCCAGGAGCCTCAATGGCTGGGGTTAATCTACAATTGTATGCAAAGCTTTAAGGCAAGGGAATCAACTCTTTAGAACTCCAGGCGCTAGGGGGTAGTTAGCGCCACTATGCCATCGAGCCTCACAGCTTTGTGAGGGAGGCATTCTTAGTCCCACCTCATAGATGAAGGTACTGAGGCATAGAGAACTCACCCACGGTGGTGTCAGGATGGATGAGCCCAGGGAGCCCCAGGGGGCCACCTTAAAGCCTGACCTTCTGGATAGCAGAGGGAGAAGCCGCTGCTGTATCTCCTTTCCAGGGTCTCCAGGACCATGTGTGCCGTGTGTCCCATTTGTGAAAGCTACACTACACGCTGGGGGCATAATTCACACCAACTCAAAGTATTGCTGCTCTAATGATTAAATAAGATGAACCAACTCAAGGGCTCAGTATAGAACTCGGCACACAGAAAAGGCTCAATAACTCCTAGGTACTTTTTTAAAATCCAACTACTTCCTCTCCTCTACACTCTTTTTTTTTTTTTTTTTGCTCCCCTTGAATTGCAGTGGGAGCCCCTACTTCTGTTCCCAATCCTAAGATTCCAGGTAAATGAAAAGCAGATTCTGAAAGAAGTCTGGAAGAAGATTAAGTTCACCCAGACAATCCTTCTAGATCCCCAAATATTGTGATCCCTCTCTTATCCCTAATACTTCTTAGTTGAATGACTTTATTCTGGCTACTTAACTTTTCTCTGCCTTAGTTTCCTCAGCTGTAAAATGGAGTAATAATATCTTCCATAGAGTTCTTGTGAGAATCCATTGAGTAAGTATGTAAGTAAACAAACAAATAAATGCTTAGTTTAACACCTGACTCAAAGCGCCGGATAAGGGTTTGCTGTTATAATTTACACAGAAAACACAGAGGACCGGCTGTGTACTTATAGCCCCACCATCCATGCATCAAGCCATTCAACAACTTATTATTTATTAAATGCCTCCTCCGTGCCTGGCACACTCGGTACTTCACATCTGTTCTCTCTGACAGCAACAATTCCCCAACAACTGTTGTAAAGTGCTGGAGATACGAATGGGAATAAGATGCCCACATGCCAGCCTCCCTCCCCTGTCACTCCTGTTTTAGACCAAGATCTCATTTCACCCAGGTGGCCAGTGAGGCCTCAGGCTATCCACAGCTTCCCAGATGGCTCGGTGCTTTCTCCCCCGAGCATCCATTCTGGGTGGGTTTCCTTCCCTCTGGCCACCATCCTAAGTAGCAGAGGCAACCTCTCCCAGCTGGGGCCTAGCCAGTCAGAGCCAGGCGCCGGGAGAGGTGCCACCAGACCAGGGTCTGTTAATCTTGCCTTTAATTAGCAGACATGCTAAGTGACCCGCAGGGGCCTGCGGCCCCAGGGTGACCCGCAGATGGCTGCCTGCTCAGCTCCGAGTGATAAATTGGGAGCGTCCAGTTCTGCCAAGGGTTGCATCCACACTGCTTCCTGTGACTGCACTTCTCACACCTGCTGTTCAGGCACCACAGCACTGCTGGGTGGCAGGGCCGTCCTCAGGGCCCAGGGCCAGGGTCCCAAAGATGACACAGAACGACAACATTCAGATCACAGAGTGGCTGTGAGGGTTAAATGTTATACATCCTAGTTTCAAGACTCCTAGAAAACTGTTTGATGCAAATAGTCCATTAATGTTAAATATCAGAGAGACAGAAACAGGAAGAACACCTACCCCTCCTTCGACCCCCGCCCCGGCTCTATTTTTGCCATAGTACATGTAGTATTTATGGATTTCTTTACTTACTTATTATTTTCCTCCCACCAAGATGTAAGCCCCACAAAGCAGGGCCTTTTGTTCATCTCTCTACCCACGTTGCCTAAAAGAGTGCCTAGCACATAGGAGCTGCTCAATAAATACTCATAGTGTATTAATAAATGATCTCGCCCTCCCCTTCACCGAGTATGAAGCATCACTCAGCTCACAATCCATAGCCCAGAGCAGCTCATCTTATAGATCATCCCTTCCCATCCAGCCTCATCCACAGTGGGTCTTTGAAGAGGTGCTGTTTGTTTTCAAGGTCACCCTCCAAGGCTCCCTGCCCCGGCCCATAGCTACCCCCGCAGCACGTTGGTCACACTCGCTTTCCTGGCTGTCTGCAATTCCTGTGGCCCTGGGTGTCCTCTGCCAGAAGCCAGAGCCCCCTTAAACTCAACCCACTCACGAGGTCACTGTCTGGCCAGCTTCCCTCTCTCCCCAGCAAATCAGGGAAGGAGCGCCTTTCCCTTGCCAGGTCCACAGAAGTGAAAAATAAACAGCCCATGCTGGCTGGCTCCAGCTCCACCTTCACTGCTGCCAGGGAGCGCTTGATCTTCAGATTTTCCCCTTTTTTGCTTGATTAATAGAATGCCAATTCCCTGCTGCTCAGTCTTCTGAGGGGCGCGTATTTGCTTTTAATGCAGCTGACCTCAGATCCTGCAGGAAGGGCTCATATGCAAAAATCTAGGAGCAGAGGATGGATTTGGCATGTCCTGGTTGTAAAAAGTCTGGATGAGTTTTAGCAAAGCCCAAGAATCTTCCAAATCAAGGCAAAGACAAGAGGGGAAAGGGTCTCTTCAGGCACCTCCTTTTGCTTTTGCACATGGTGAGGGGGGGCCACTTCTGGCCTGGTCAGGAGGATCCCATCTGGAGGGATGGTTGGTGGCCACTTCTGGAGCCTCTGGAGCCAGCCATGCCTCTGCTCTTTGTAACTGGTGGGCAGCAGGCAGTGAAGCGGCTCCAGAAAGGGAAAGTGTGCAAGGAAACAGTTACCATAAACAAAAGGAGGGGATGACCTTTGATGTAAAACAAAGCATGGTCCTTTCTCTAAAAGTCTCTGATAAAGAAAAGCAGGAGGAAAAGGAGTGTCGCTTCAAGAAACTGGTTTCTCTGGAGCCCTGAGTGGGTCAAAATATAGGTTGGGTCTTGATGTGTGTGTGTGTGTGTGCGCGCGTGCGTGTGTGTACGTGCCTGCGTGCATGCATCTTGGGCTGGAGAATAATGTAGCCTCCCAAGCAGGTCTCGACTTAGTTGCTTCTAGAGTCAATAGATGGATGCAATTCAGTGAACAATTATCGAATGTCCCAGCTGGTGCTGAGGACAAGAGAGTGACAAGACAGCCCGGGGCTGCCAGGAGCTCGCAGGCTGTCTGCCACACGCCAGGCCAGGCTGGGCCTGCTGCAGGCAAAGGACACCCACTGGGAGCGCTGGCCAGAAGTGGGCATGCCTGCTGGTCTCCGAAACAGCGCTGCACAAAGGCCTGCTTTCATGTGGTCCCTTCGAAGCTGAGGCCAACCGCCTGTGAAGTTGGCTCTCCTTCCCTACCTGGCTGTTCGCTGCACCCCAGCTCTGCAGACAGTGGGCTCTGGCACCAAAGGATGTTAGAGTTTGAGAGTTCATCCAACTAATGACACAGGCACCTCCCGTCTACTGTCACCCACATGCTGTCGGGCGCTGTTCTCAGCGCTTCACTTGAATAAACGGATTTTTATCCCCCTCGGCAACCCCATGAGATAGATGCTACAGATACACCATCCCTTTTCCATGGACCTGGGGCCCAGATGTGTTTTGGAATTGAGAACTTTCTGAATTTTAGAAAGATGATATTGCGGATGAGCTGTAGATTACTAACACTCAGCGGATCCGTCCCCTTAAGGCTCCTGCAGCCACTCGTAGGACTCTCCCCACTTGCAACAAGAAGGTTACAGACAGCCTCATGTCCCCTGGGCCAGGTTCAGCTGCCAAATGAATGTGTGCCAAGTTTATGAAAAAAACCTCTGGCTTCCAGAGCTTTGGGGGTTTTGCATTTGCAGATAATGGAATACGAAGCCCTGTTTGCAGAGCATAGTGAAACGTGAGAGGTGAAGCTGGTGAGCGTAGGGGCCAGCTTCACACCCAGGCCAACTGGCTCTGGATCTGGGCTCTCAGCCCCGCACACTGCATGGCCTCCCTCATGTATACGTGAGAACTTCTAAAAAATTACCTCCAGAGATGCAAAGGCCTGCAGGTTCTGCTCCCAGCATACGTCCCCAGCAGACTGCTTTTCATACACTTCTTTTCCTACCCTAGGAGCCAATCACACAGGTTTCTGAATACACCAGAATCTTTCCCTCCTTTTCTCTTTTGCAAATACTCTTCCTACTGCCTTGAATGCCCCCAACTTCTTTCACTGTTTGGCCAACTCCTATTCATCCTTCAAAAGCCACTCAAATACCCCTTCCTCAGTGAGGCACATGCTCATTTCACTTGGCCCAGAATGAACTGCTATATCCTTCTCGGCCCTGTTCAGACCTGCATGGCTCCTTGTTAACTCGCCAGAAACACTTTCCACTGAGCATTAACCAGATGCCAGGGGACCCTGTCTGCTCTTTGGAATCTGGACAAGCCAGGCACCAAGGCCCAATTCCACACCACTCAGAAGACATTCCCTCAAGTTGTCTGCAGGATTCCCAGGGGTGGGTCTCATCTGTGATCACTGCAGCCTCCAGCTCCTCTTCCTCCGCGTGGTCTCATTCACATGATAACCAGCCCTTTCCACGATGCCCACCTGAATCCACTACACAAAGCATATGTGAGGAGAGAAGCCTTTGCTGGACATTTGCCGTTGGGGTGGGCAGAGCAGAGGGGATAGTCACACTGTAGGAATACAACCCACCTCAAGCTGAATGTGGGGTCCTGTTCTTAAATGTCCCCACAGGACAGTTTTCTGGTTCTTCCCCCACCCCGGGTCCCAAGCCACCTTATCTCACTGGTCCTTCCCCTCCCCTCCCCTCCCCTCCCCTCCCCTCCCCTCCCCTCTACTCTGCCTTCTCGCCCCTGCTCCACCCTCTTAGGAGAAGGCCCAACTCCTGTTTCCTCCTTGCAGAGGAAACTGACCAGCTTTTCCCTTTCTAGACCCTCCTAATACCCTCCCACCCCATCCCCTGGGCCTCAGGCTCTACCTTCTATCACAAGCGGCTCATCCATCAAGGCTTTTCCTCAAAGTGATCAGCATCCGCCCGGGGGATGCTGAAGTCAGCAGCGAAAATTATAAATATGGTTCAGCTTATTACAGTTGTTTACTTGCCTGTCTTCCCTGCACTGGTCTGTTTTGCTCAGCTCAGTGTCCTCAGTCTCTAGCAAATGCTGGACACATAGTAGGGCTTCAATAAGCGATTGTGAAGTGAATGAATTAATGATAAATGAAGAAGAGCTCTGAGAGGCAGAACAAAATGCAGACAAGATTTATTTCGTACAAGAGCATAAAAGACATAAATAGAAGATTCGTGTGTGTGTGTGTGTGTGTGTGTGTATGTGTTTTCTGGAAGTGGGGTCATGGATGTCAGGCCTGGAAATATGTGAGGTAGGAAGAGACGAGACAAGCCAGGCCCATGAGATCAGGTGGGCAAGCCTAGCACCTGAGGTTTGAGTCAAAGAAGGTGGTCTAGTGATCAAGGGACACCAGTGGTGAGCCTGACTCCAGGGCAGTGGTCCTGGTTGTGACTTTTTCCACTCTGGTACATACATGAGGACAGAGCATCATGAGGTAAGTCTGTCCTCCAGCACCCCCTTCCCCTTAGAGGGATGCCTGCACTTTTCAGATGACGGGACTCTGCCTTTGTTTTTAAATTTAAGAGCTGCATGCCCATTTGCATCCAAAAAGCCATAATTGAGCACTCCCATGCCGGGTACTGGGGATACAAAGGCATCAAGGGGCTTACAATTGGGGGTTAGGGGAACCCAGACAAAAACAAATGCTCCTAACACAGAGAGTGCAGCCTAGTGGCCATGAACTTGTGCTCTGGAGCCAGGTTGCCTAGTGAGATGCTGGTGTGGACAAAGAATGTCACCTGTCGTATTGCTAAAGGATGTTGCAGCCATTGAGCCGTCCTCCACTACAGCCGCCCCTGATGGTGCACCTTGAGGTGATTCAGGACAGAGAAAAACAGGATCTTGGCCCTAGATAGTTAAGGTGCATACCAAAGGAATGATTTCAGTGAGCCCAGAGTCTTGCATCTTTCCCATACATAGAAACCTGCTAAATTCATTAACATGAAATGTCTGGTTTTCTTTAATTAGCAGTAATCTTTTGATGTTCAGACTACCTGGGTGTTTTGTTTTTGTTTTTGTTTTTGCAAAAACTCCTATATGTGCTGGCTCCTCCCTTACCTCTTCTGAACTATCCCTCAGAGCTACCTGAGAGGCTACGTCCCAGGCTTAAGTCCTCAGTAAGTCCTCCAAATAAAACATAATTTTCAACTTTTAAGTTGTGCATTTTTTCAGTTGACACTGGGCTCCATCCCCTAAATGCATGATGTTGCAAAAATCATTTTACCTCTGTGCTTCAGGCCCTTTGATCCTGATATGTGCCTAATAATGATGCCTACATCACTGGGCCGTTGTGAGTTTCAAACAAGTGACTATGTATCAAGTCTTCAGAACACTGTATGGTTTGCAGCATGTTCTGTATGAGTTTCATATACTACTGCAACTAATGATAATATCAATTAGTATTACCCTGGGACAAATGCTATGGCAGTTGTTGCCATGGCCCCTGAGGCACTAGGGATCTAGTCCCTCTCTGACCTCAGCTCTTAACACTCTCTCCCCACCCAACTCGCTCTAGACTGGGGTTTCTCAACCTGAACATGACTGGCATTTGGGATTAGACATAAACTTGGGTGGTGTGTGCTTGGGGCTGGGGGTGGGGCTGTCCTGTGCACTGTAGGATGTTTAGTAGCGTCCTTGGCCTCTAAATACCAGTAGCATCACCAACAATGCCCCCCACCCCCCGCAAGCTGTGTCATCCAAATATGTTTCCAGGTATCGCCAAACATCCCCTGGGCAGGTAAAAAGGACCCAAGTTGAGAATCACTACTCTAGACATACTGATTTCCCTGCTGTTTCTCAAATAAATAAGCCTACACAGACCCCAGGGTCTTAGCACCTGCAGTTCCCTCTACCTGGGATGCTCTTCCCCCAGATACCAGGTTGGCTCAGTCCCTCTGCTCAAATGTCACCACCTCCTCAGAGAGGCTTCTGACCACTGCAACATGCAACACACACGTGTGCACGCACACGCACACACACACACACACACACCATACACATTTCATGGCTCTCAAGCTCCTCTTCACCCTCCACCCTGTAGCTTATCTACATCTGACCAGAGTTAGAGCTGTCCTGACTCAGAAGGCTGAGGGTCCGATGCAGAGCAAAGTGCAAAGCCAGGCAGCAGCTGCCCCCAATCATGGCTCCAGTGGGGCCCCACTGTGCTTCCCCTCCCTGGACCGAATCAGACAAGCCATGGAGATCATCTGTGTCTCCCCCTCGTTTTCAGATGAAATGACAAGAGGCCCAGAGTTGGGGCAGATTTTCCCACAGTCCTACAGAGAGTTGGTGGCAATCCAGAGACCAGAATCCCCAATCTTCTCTGATCCCAGGCAGGAATGGTGGTCTCTAGAAGCAAAGGTGAAAGAGAGGCTGGTTGAGGTCCCTTAGCACAGCATTAGGGAAAGCTCTTGATCTGATAAATGGGGACAGAAGCTCCTTGAGGGGTTGTTGAGATTAAATGTTTATGAAGAGCCCAGCACATGCCTGGTACAGGTAGGAGCTTAACAGATCACATTTGTTATTGCTGGTGTCATCATCACTGTTGCAAGCACTTGTCTCACACCAAGTTTATGTGGTTTAGGTACAGGCTTTGGAGTCTGAGTGTCTTGGTTCAAATCCCAGTTCTGTTGATTAGTGGCTGTGTGATTCTGGGCAAGTTACTTAACCCCTCTGTGCCTCAGTTATCTCATGCATAAAATAGGGGTAAATCCTAGAACCTACCTCATAGGGAGCTTGTAAGGATGAAAGGAGATCATGTGGGCAAAATGCTTAGCAGGGTGGCCAGGACAATGGCCAGTCATTAAAGGTTATGATCACCATCATCATCATGACCATGACCATGACCATCATCATCACCATCATCCCCATCCCCATCATCCCAATCACCATTATCACCACCATCATCATCATCACTATTATCGCCATCTTCATCATCATCCCATCAACCTTATCACTGTCATCATCATCATCATCATCACTATCATCATCATCATCATTCTCATTGTCACCATTATCACCCTTCTCATCATTCCAACTTGACATGAAATCCAGCACAGTGAAGGGCTCCACAAATCTGCTTGTTGACTGACTTTCAAGTCCCCACCCACTGATGCCCAGGGAAGCTTTTGCTTCCCCCCAAACATTTGCTTAGAGGATTTATCAACACTCAAAACAAAACTGTTCCAAAGATAAGAGAAATCACAGGAAGGCTGAAAGATCCACTCAAGATAGTTTTATCCATTGAATATTAAATCAATATTAAAATCTCACCTCTTTTTAAAGGCATTAATAAAAATAAGACTTTAAATTTTCTGCAAATAAAAAGTCAGTGCAAAAAGATTCCCAGGGCTGCAAAGCCCCACTCTGTCCTCTACTGAAGAGATTTCTAAATTGAGGCAGATTTCAATCTCAGGATTTTCCCCGGGGACCCAAAGGGAAACAATCAATCAGGAAGGGCTCAGTCTCTTCTCCTCATGCAGACATCTTCTCCTGGGACGCCCTCTTCTCTGGCCCCACCCACGACGCAAAATCATGGAACTCTCCGGAGAAACCTTGGCTCCTGTTGGCTCTCCTTCTTTATTCATTAGCACACTTTTAAGTGTAGCTGACTTTGGAATCTCACCAGGGGGGATCCCTTGATTATGCCAGGGGCGCCACACTCAAGATTCCCAGCTCCAGGCCTGATTTATTTTCTTTCTCTGGAAGCTGTGGGGCTGCTGTGAATCTCTGAAGTTTGGGTTTCTTACTCCAGGCTAATCCATGTCCTTCTTCTCCCCAACTTCCCCACTTGCAAAACTGTTTTTCTTTTGCTGTGCAAATCTGCCAGAGAAGTCTCAAGTAGAAAGTTGATTATTCAGAAGCCACAGAATCAAGGATTTGAAAAACAAGGAGAGCTGGGCTGTCTGTTCTCCAGGGCTGCCGTCACAAATTGCCACCAACTGGGAGGCTTCAATAACAGAAATCCATTCTTTCCTAGTCTGGAGGCCAGAAGTCTGAAATCAAGGTGTCAGCAGGGTGGTCCCTTTCCGAGGCTCTGAGGGAGAATCTGTCCCAGGCCCCTCCCAGCTTCTGGGGGTTCCCAGCAGCCTTGGCGTTCATTCCTTGGCTGGTAGCTGCATTTTTCCCATCTCTGCCTCCGTCTTCACATGGCCTTCTCCCATCTGTGTCTGTCTTCTTATAAGGACACCAATCATATTGGATTAGAGGCCCACCCTAGACCAATATGACCTCATCTTAACTCATGACATCTGCAATAGTCCAATTTCCAAACAAGGTCACATTCTGAGGTTCTGGGTAGACATTAATTTGGGGGGGATACTATTCAACCCAGTAGAGGGGGCAAGAATTTAAACAAATTATTTAGTACCTTGCCCACACTGGGACCCTCTCTGAGTGCCTTGCACAGTCTCCAGTCCCCCAGGGTAAGATGGCAAAAGGAGACGTCAAGTTAGCAACAGAAGCAATGCTGTGGCCCCACTGAGGGAGAACTTGGAGTTTTCAAACAATTTCCCCCAGCTAGTACACCAGTATAACCTCATAATGACCATAGAGGGAGAGTGGACTTTCTCATCATCCAATGAGGAAACAGCTCAGAGAGGTTAGGTCACTTGCCTGAGGTCACACAGCTGCTATGTGGAGAACTGGGCCTAGAACCCAGGCCTTCTTTCCCCATTCCAAGGCTCTTTCTCTTTCCCCATTTTCTTACCAAGGAAAGAACAGGACTGGTGAGCTGGTAACAGAAAACAGATGGCTTGGAAAACTGTTGGGGGTCTGGGGAGAAATTGCCTCTTGAGACACTAGCCACTTTCCAGACACAGTGGCAGAACACTGGCAGGGTACAGGGAGCCAGGCTGTCTTCCCTTAATGTGGCACCTATACACAATGGAATATTACTCAGCCATGAAAAGGAATGCAATTGAGTTATTTGTAGTGAAGTGTATGGACCTAGAGTCTGTCATACAGAGTGAAATAAGTCAGAAAGAGAAAAACAAATACCGTATGCTAACACATATATATGGAATCTAAGAGAAAAAATGGTTCTGAAGAATCTAGGGGTAGGACAGGAATAAATATGCAGATGTAGAGAATGGACTTGAGGACACGGGGAGGGGGAAGGGTAAGCTGGGATGAAGTGAGAGAGTGGCATGGACATATATACACTACCAAATGTAAAACAGATAGCTGGTGGGAAGCAGCCACATAGCACAGGGAGGTCAGCTCTGTGTTTTGTGACCACCTAGAGGGATGGGTTAGGGAGGGTGGGAGGGAGATGCAAGAGGGAGGAGATGTGGGGATATGCGTATACATATAGCTGATTCACTTTGTTATACAGCAGAAACTAACACAACATTGTAAAGCAATTATACTCCAATAAAGATGTTTAAAAAAAAGAATTTATGAATAAACAATTTCTGAAAACTTTAAAAAAAGAAAGAAGAAAATCAAGAGAAGCCAGACGTTGCTGGGTCCCCTTTCCCATGGATCTCTCAGATTAGCTCTCCTCAAAATCCTGCTGCAGGTTCATTATGCTAACTCTTTTTATTCCCCCAGTGCAGCTTAAAAATCTACTGAGAGATGAAAGTGAGGGGCTGATGTGAGCCTGGAGGGTGGGAGGATCTTGCTTAGCCAGCCAGCCTGCATGGGGGTGCTCTGGGGTCTGGCCACATCCCTTCAACACTGCATCACACAGGCTGGACCACAAAGGGCCACAAGTGCCAGCCGGCAAGCCCAGGTTTCCCTCTGAAGGCAGAGCAGACATAATCCTGTGGTTTAATGAATGGCTAATAGGCTAGAGTTTGATAACTGGCCTCTTTGTCCCCACCCGCCTTGTGGTTTGCTGCATTTGCTGTTCCCTCTGCCTGGAATACTTTTCCCCTAGACAGGCATATGGGCACTTCCTCACTTGATTCAAGGCTCTGCTGAAAATCACCTCATCTTGGAAGCCATCTCTGACCAGCCTTCTTAAAATTGCACCCCCAGCACTCCCTAGCTCCCTCCCT
Organism: Mesoplodon densirostris; assembly: GCF_025265405.1. Lineage (NCBI taxonomy): Eukaryota > Metazoa > Chordata > Mammalia > Artiodactyla > Ziphiidae > Mesoplodon > Mesoplodon densirostris. The sequence goes on from NC_082671.1 coordinate 75,338,350, forward strand.
GCATTTTTCTCTTAACATCTTATGTATTTTAGTTTTAAATTTTGTTTATGGTCTATCCCTCCAGATTGGCGGGTCCATGAGAGCAGGGATTTTTGTCCATTTTATTCACCGTTGAATCTCTAGTGTCTGTCATATTCCCTGGCACTCAATAAATATTTGTTAAATAAATCAACACACGGATGAAAGCATTTACGACAGGATTCAGTGCAGCAATAAGAGGCTCTGGATTCAGATTCTCTAGAAATTGAATCTAACTCCTCACTGCCTGGCATGGGACCTGAGCAAATCACTTACTGTCTCTGGGCCTCAGTTTGCTCATCTGTAAAAAGGGGATAATAACATTGCTACCCCATAGGGTTGTGAGGAGGATCAAGGAGATGAGTCTGAAGTGCCTGGTACACTGCCAACCCCTCACATATATATCAGCTATTTTTATTACTACTGGATTTTTATTACCATTTGGGGTAGAACATTGCAAAGTTTTGCAGGAGAGGATGAGGAAAGGGAGACATGCCCCCCATCCTCAGGGACCTTAGAGCTTCCAGGCATCCACCAAGCTGCCATCATCTATCCCAGTGCCTGGCACAGAGTGGGCGTGGAGGAAGTGGCAGATGAATGAACAGAAGTGCATCATCCCAGGACCCCTGACAGAGGATGGTTCTGTGTTCCATGGCCTCATCCTTGGGAGACAGCAGATAACTGGGTGGTGAGGGGAGTTGGAGACGGTGTGTCCAGATGGAGCAGGTTGTCCGTGGGCTCTCCCTTGCCCTACAGAGCCCTCCTGGCTACAGAAGCTCCCTGGGACATCTTGGTTTAAGTCCTGGCCCTGCCCCCAGCTGACTGCATGTCTCTGGAACAAGTCCCATTCTGGGTCTCAGTGTCCCCATCAGCAGTGTGAGGCAGTAAAGCCCCTTCTAGCTGTGACACTCTCGGGTCCTTGGTGGTCTCCATTGACCCAACCATGCTGAGTTTCCACCTTGAAGACTTTCAGGAGGAGACCCATCCCACCAGATTCTGTCCTGTCTCATTAAACAAGTACTGATGAGGTTGCTGATCTGGGTCCACCCCTGCTGCCAACTGCCCAGAGGGTGTGGACCTTGGTCTTAGCATGGACTGGGCTCCAGTCCCAGCTCTGGAGGCTCTGGATTGCTGAGTGACCTAACAAAAGTCACTTAACTTCTCTGATCCCACTCTCTTTGCCTGTCAAATCACAATAAAACCCCTATATCCCACAGGGAACTGTGACAGTGAAATAAAAGAGCCTGCATGAAACACTCACGACACTGCCTGGCACACAGTAGGGACCCAGTACATATTACTTCCCTTCTTATCCAGCCTGGGAGGAACAGACGGCCTCAGCAGTGATGAGGAGGAAGAAGCGAATGAAGACAGCAGCAGAGAACCTTTTGCAAAGTTAAATGTGTCACCCATTTCAAGCTTCACAGCACTATTATTCCCATTTTACAGATGAAGAAACTGAGGCTCAGCAAGGTCAAGCAAGCTGCCCAAGGTCACATAGCCACTAACGGACGTGGCAGGACCCCAACATCATTTTTTTCTGTTGCCAAAGACTTTGTTGTAACTGTCACGTCCTGATTGCCTCTCATGGGGTGAACGCTTGAGCCACTGGTTCTCTTGGTCCACATGGCTAAGCAGAAGGTACAGAAGGAGGGACAGGGCATGAGGCTTGGCACACAGCAGGCAGCTGAGGCCGTGCTTCCAGGGCTGCAGGTGACACTGCTGCTTTTTATCAGGCTGAAGAGGGCCATGTTACCACTGTCTGCCCTGAAACACTCTAGCTCTGGGTTGGGAGCTGGGATGGCTCTAAGCTTGCAGAATTCTTTCTGCTCTAACAAGATTGAATGCTGTGAGTCTGTACCTGGAGATCCTATCCATTAGTTGATTAAAAGCTATAGATCAGCCTGCGTGGGACCTGCCAGTGTCATTATGAATAAGAAGTGTCAGGAAATCTTTCGGCATAACCAATGTCTTTGAAATTGCCACGGTGACAGTTAATAAAACTTCGGAGTCTTTTGGCAAGCCAGCTCTGCTGCCAGGCAGTAAAATTTGGGACAGCCTTTGAAGCAGTTTGTATTTAAATGAGCTGTGAGTGCCATATCTCAAAGTTCCACACCCTCGGATTAAAAACAACCACCGCCACCAAAAACGAGCTTGTCCAACAATTATTCCAGGCTAACGTAAGTGGCTGTGAACAATACTAAGGGCTACCCAGGATTATGGAGAGGCAGTAAGACTACCTTAGTGGCCACATACACAGTCCCTGGAGCCAACTAACTGCCCAAGTTCAAATCCAGGTTCTACCACCTCCTACCTGTGTGATGTTGGGCCAGTTACATAACCCTTCCATGTTTCAGTTTCTTCACTTATAAAGAGGGGATAACATTTAGTAACTACTTCAGGGGGTTGTTGTCATGATCAGATGTGTTAATATGGATGTCTTAATCCATTTGGGCCATAAAACAAAATACCATGGACTGGGTGGCATAGAAACAGAAATTTAAATCTCACAATTCTGGTGGCTGGAAGATCAAGGCCCTGGCAGATTCAGTGTCTGGCGAGGACCTGCTTCCTGGTTCATAAAGGGCCATCTTTCTGCCATAACCTCATACGGCAGAAGGTGTAGGGGAGCTTTCCTGGGTCTCTTTTATAAGAGCAGTAATCCCATTCACAAGGGTGCCACCCTCATGACCTAAGCACCTTCCAAAGGCCCCACCTCCAAACATCATCACACTGGGAGTTTAGGCTTCAACGTAAGCCATAAATTTTAGGGGGGACACAAACATTCAGCCTATAGCAATGGAAAAGGCTTAAAATGGTCCCCATAAGTAAGGGCATATCCATTTACTTAATAAACATTTATTGTACATTATGTCTCTAATTTTTCATATCTCTGATCCATACTCTCTGGGAGTGCCCTTCCCTACTGATTCTGAGCCAGACCTTGTGACTTCATTAGAGAATGCGGTAGATGTGATGGTGCTCCAGTTCTGAGCCTGGATCTAAAGAAATATTGTTCAATTCCACTCCCTCTCTTGGAGCCCCAGTGTAGCCAAGTGAATGAACCTAGGCTAGCCTGCTGCAGGAGGAGTGACTGTGAGGAGGGCTCAGGTGAGGCTCTGGGCCATCAGATGTGCCATCTGAGCCATCCTAGATCTGCCTGCAGCCAGCCAGCTCCCAAACCTGTGAGACAGCCCAGTCCAGAAAGCAGAGCTGATGCACCAAATGACAGCTGACTCTGAGGATCTGTGAGACCAGAAGAACCATCCAGCTGTCCCCAGAATTGTGAGTATCAATAAATGCTTTTGTTTAAGTCATTTGGAGTTTGGGAATGGTTTGTTACACAGCAATGCCTAGCTGATACAGGACCAACTACTTACTGAGAGCTGTAGTAGACACAGAGGAAACAGTGTTGAATAAGATGTTGCTCACACCTTCAGGAGTCTGCTATCAAGTCGGGGAAACACCACCAAAAAAATAATCCCATCATAACTGGGCCTTGAAGGATCCCTCCCAAGGAGAAGGGGCATTCCAGGCAGAAAGACCAGCATGGGCAAAGGCACAGAGGCATAAAAGTATCTCTCTCCCACCTATTGCCATTCTCCAATGAGCAGGGGATCTGAGCATCCCATACCTCAACAGTGAAGGAACAGGGAGGAAAAACAAGCACCAAATGACCTTTTCTGTGTCAACACAAGAGCTCGGCACTTTAAATGGAGTCATGTAATCATCTCAACAAGTTACGTGGTAAGATTTTTCAGAAATTAGGAGACTTGCCTCAAACCACAGAGTTAAGAGGTGGTACAGATCATCTCCCAGCAATGTGGCACCGTGCCCCAGCTCTGGAATCAGAGACAGGGGTTCAAACCCCTCACTAGTTTTTTTTTTTTTCTTTTTTTCCCCTCACTTGCTGAATGACCTGCAGATAAGGTGACACAAACCAAGAGCTGAATAATTAGAAGCCATTTGTTATTATTATTTATAATAAGGAATAATTATAATTTAAAGCAACCTAATTTAACAGAGATACAAATTTTACAGGGAAAAAGAGACGAAAGGAAAGGAGTGAAAATGCAGAGACATGCATGGCTGAACTGCTTCCCAGGACTTGCAGGCTGCACACAGTCTGTCCCCACTGGGCTCCTTGAACATCTGAGCTCCTTCTGCTGCCTCTCAGAAAGTTCTACATCAGACTTTATCTCAGAAACCCTGGATGAACCCACATTTGCCCTCAAGAGTTCGCGGCTTCCTACCTAGGAGCAAAGCCTGTGCAGTCACACAGCACCTCCTGCTTGGTTTAATGCTCTCCTGTCACCATCTTGAATTGCTTAACAATTTCGAACAAGGGGCCTGCACTCTCACGTGGCAGTGGGCCCTGGGAACCATGCAGACTGTCCTCCTCGGGCCTATGCAAGTGTGGATCCTCTGGGTACCCCCAGACAGATCCGCATCAGCAGGGACCAAAGCTGTAGCCTTATTGGTTAGGTAGACTTGGGTGTCTATTCATTCAACAAGCACTTATGAGCACTTACTGTGTGCTGGGTACAGGGCTAAGAGCTGGGGTATGTATAATGAATAACACAAAAAGCTTGGTGTTCCAGGAAATTTGCACACCCCAAGTGCACTCTTGATCTCCCTTAAACCTGCTCCCTTCGTCCTGCCCCTCTACGTCTCCCACTCAGTAAGTGGTACCACCATCCTCCCAGTCTCTCCAGTTAGAAAGCCAAAAGCCATCTGGATTCTACCTCCTTACCCCCCTTGCAGAACAGTAGCAAGTCCTGTGGGTTTTACCCTCCAAATTTAGCTCCAATCTCCATTCTCTCTTATCCCCACTAGTACCCCTCCTCCAGGCCACATCCCCTCTTATTTGGGGGGTCCCACTTCCATTCTTGCCCCAGCCCAATCATTCTTTCTTACCAGAGGAATTAAAATGAAAATAAGATACCACTCCCTGTTTAAAGCCCTCTAATCACCTTCTCTTGCCTGTGGCAAAAAATCTCAGCTCCCAACCTTGGCCTCAGAGCCTCAGGACCTGGTCTTCCAACCCCCCTTGCTCATGACTATCCAGACAACCTGGCCTCCTTTCAGTTCTCTGAGTACATCAAACTGTTTTGCATCTCAGGGTCTTTGCCCATGCTGTTCCTTAGACCTGGGTCATGTTCCCCTTGCTGTTCCATATGAGCTGGTCCTTTCTGAACAGAAATGTCACCGCCTCAGAGAAGCCTTCCCTGACCACTCTGTCTAAGGGCGTTTCAGCCCCGCCCCATTATCCCGTATCACATCTTGTTTATTTTTTCATCCATCACTTATCACAGTTGGTGATTATTTTATTGATACATCTTTCTAAAGATTTAAGAATCTCCCCTCCATGGTCCACCCCTGGAGACTGTAAGCTCCATGAGGGCAGAGACCTTTTGATCTCTCTCTGTGTCATTCTTAACCCTGGTAGCAAATACAGTGCCTGGCACATGTTTGGTGCTCAATACTTGTTTGCTGACTGACTGACTGAATGAATGAATGAGTAGAAAGCAGGGAGGCAGGAAAGAGCACGTGTGTCCGGCTATCTGGAAGGAGCACTGGGTGGGTAGAGGGACAGCAGCAAGGGATGGGGCTGGGGAAGCCGGCAGGGGTCAGATCCCAAAGGCCTTGTCAGCCACGCTAAGGGGCCCGGACTTTGAGGGCAGTGGGAAACCTACGGAGAATTTAAAGCAAGACAGGATCTATGTTTAATAGTGTGCTGTGGCGGTTGTGTGGAGGATGAGTTAGAAGGGGGCAGGCGAAGACAGTTATTTACGAGCTCCAGGGAGCGCACGCATCCATTTCGCGCAATCCTTAGGAGTATTCAGGACCACGGGAGGTGGCGGGAGGGTGGCAGGCATCGCAGACAGCCCTGCCTTCCACATGCTCTAACCAGGCTCACCTTCGGAGTCTCAGCCCCCAGCTGAAAAAGAAGTGAGGTTACCACCTCACACATTGCAAGGAAGAGAGCGAAAAGAGCTATCAAAGCTCACCAATCTCGTCTCAGATTGTGTCATGAGCAAGAGGAAGAAAATCCATCCTCTATGGTGCCATAGTTTTCTTTCTTTAATGTCAGTTCTTTCAAACCTATCAAAGCAAAGCATGCTGTACATGACACTGCATAATATCTCGGGGGCTGCTATATGGGGTCCATGTGCTCTGTGAAAGGGCACCATTTCCAATATTGAATTCCTGTAGAAATATTTCACATGACCCCCTACTTTTTAGAAAACGTATCTTAATCCAGAGGGGGAATTAGAATTTTCTTCCCCCCTATTATGGGAAGAGAAGAAAGTGGAAAGGAAGGAAGGGAGGGAGGGAAGGAGAAAGAGAAAGAGAGAGAGAGAATCAGTAAGAATAAGGTAGACCAGAGACAAGTGACCCCCAAGAAATCCCTCAAATCGTTTCCTACCTGCCCCCATGGGCTGTTCATGAGTCAGAATTCCAGCAACCACACATTAATCATTTGGACAGTGAAGATTTACTATTAAGAGAAGAAAAGCACTGACATTTATTGAGCACCTACTGCATACCAGGAACTCTGCTAAACATCAGTTCAGTTAAACCTCATGTCTTTCCTTCAGAAATGAAGAAATCTTATTACCCTTATCTTCAGATGCGAAAACCGAGGTCTGAAAATGAGGTGATGTGGCTTACGTATGCAGACTGTACAGGACTGTGGATGTTATTATGCCTCATGGCCAACACAGTGTGCTACTTGGAGGGGCCCCAACTCACTCCCGTAGCTCAGTGTCTCCTGGGCTGGGAAGGAAGATAGAGGCAGAGAAATGAGAAGCAGGGGAGAGGTTCCCTGCAGCCTTACACTTCTACATTTGGGGATGTCCATGTGTTACTGGTGCCACATGCCACCTGGAGATAAGATGCTGACATGAGCAGTTCAGATTTAAGAGTTCTGCTTCGTCAGAGCAGTGTGGCCTGTCCCTGCTCTGGGAAACAGACCCACCACAGGACAAAAAGAAATCCCACGGCAGAGGCTCTCCCTATGGTGCTGTCTGGGCTTCCTGGACGCAGACAGTGGGTCCAAAGGTGCTGGAGTCTAGACTGCCCCCAGCTGCAATTTTACAAGCAGGAAACCTAAGGGCCCAGGCACATGACTGCCTCACCCGAGGTCACATGACTGGCAGGTGGCAGCACAAGGGTGGCCCAGGGTCACCTGGCCAAGGCCTCCTTCTTAATGCCTCTTACGTCTCAGTACTGGGCTTTCTCATGCTCCTCCAGATACTGCTTGGGTTCATTCATCCATTCATTCGAGAACCCACCAGTGAGCTCCTATCCTGTGAGGTCCTAAGGCCTTACGATAAACAAACTGTAGGCTCTTCCCCAGCCCAGGTGCTCCTTGCAGATGTAGCAGCTGGTGGGTGCTTTGAAGGCCTTGCTTTGGGTTCAGTTTGGAGTTTTGCTTTAAGTTTAAATTATTTTGTTCCCATCTCTTCTAATTTCTTTGGAAACTGCCCTCCTTTCTTTCTGGGTGCCTTTTACGGAGACAGGAGTGGGTGTTAGAACGCAGACTCTGAATGACGCCCCCTGGGGGCAGAGAGTGGAACTAGAGGTCAAAGATGGGGGCTCCACAGAACCACGAGATTCAGGCAGGTCAATCACACAGCTGCCGCTCATGGAGTTCCCACCGTAATTACACACCTTCATTCATTTATTTCTCACAGCAACCCCTCAAGCCAGTAAATGATCCCCATTTTTGCAGGTGAATAAACCGAAGCTGAGAGGACGAGCATCAGTGCAAGTCACTCGCCTATCTTAAGAGATGGAGCCTGGTTTGGGAGATGGATTTCTAACTCAGGTCAGTATGATTCCATTTCCATCTGGGCCTCGTTCTTCCAACCTCTGAAACGGGGATTACAGAACTTGCTTTCACAGGGTTGCTCTGAAGTGCACTGAAGACCGTTACGGAGAGGCCCTTAGCCCATGCTTGGCCCATCAATTCCTTCATAAATATTTGGGAGGAGAGGACGATATCCCGAGCCTGGGCTGAACTTGGGGCCCCTGAGACCTGCCCTGGCCAAGAACACTGGGCCCACCTGGCCGTGGGTCAGAGGCTGATGTTCAAGTTCTCTCTGGGCTTGAATAAGCAAGTTCCAAATCGCGTTTTTAGCTTGCAGGATGCCTTAACGAAGAGGCTGTGCCTGGCTCCCCTGATCTCCTCCTCTCTCAGCAGAGTGGACCTGGGGCGGGCTCCATAATTCATGGGGACAAAACCATTACATGGTCGACCTGTGAGTTCTGTCGGGAGCCTTTCTCCCTGGTAATCGTGAAAGTTAATACAGTGCAGGAAGTGCTGCAGCTATTTGAATTTCAAATATGGCAAAGCTGCTGGAAGCATCCCTGTGTGCAGGAGAGGGTACATTTCATTGTCTCACTTCCTGGACCCCCCAACCACTGGCTTGGGGTGCAGGTGTGGAGGACCTGGATTCTCAGGTAACCTCCAATATGAAGAACCAGGCAGGGCTCAGGGAGGGGGAGAAAAAGTCAATCTTAAGGGCCTCCACCTCCTCTTCTTAGCCAGGGGGCAGATGCCTGGGACCATATATTCTGTCCCCCCATAATGTTCTGGAACAGACTGCTCTGGAAAACAGCGTGTTCTGGTTAACTGAGAGGGGCTATGGGATCCTAAGAGGATGAACACCTTCCAAGTTAGAATCCACTTCCAAAAACTCTACACTTAAAAAAATTATAAAGCTTTTATTTGGAAGGCACTTTCCAAAGCATTACATTATCGAATCTTCCCAACAGCCCAGTGGAGTAGAAGTTATTATCCATACTTTATAGATGAGGAAATTGAGACTCTGAGAGGTTAAGTAATGCCATGGTCTGCTTCGTCTGCCAGCAAGACAGCTGGAATCTGTACAAATCTTCAGAATTTGGGTGCAGCCTCTTCCTGTGACCCCATGTCTACTAGATACTCCATTTGACAGAGGCAATTCTTTTCTCTGGGATTAAGGACTTTGTTGGCATCAGTGGTCACTCTGGGGACAGACACTCTGGAGCCTGGGCTGCAGCTCTGCCGACCCCAGGAGGGATTCAGGAGCTGCTCTGATCTCTTCATGGTCTCCTGGGGTTTGCCTCCCTGCCCATATGGTGGGGGACAATGGAGGAAATGATCCTGGCTTCCTTGGTGTCTCACTTATTGTGTCCATGCTGTAGCACACAGTGGATTTCCAGTCTCTGTAGCTTATAAAACCTGACATAGATGTACCCACTCTCCCTCCCAGTCTGCATGGCATTAGGCCCTTCTTAATCTCCAAACCATCCCTCCCGCAACAAGCCATCACAAATAAACACACCATTTAAGTAAAGACAGCGTGCTTGGCACACAATATGGTAGCTTCAGAACACATCCCCTGGCCCACGGTTCTACCTAGACTAACCCCCAGCCCCTCCTATCACAGAACTCAGGGCCAAAAACCACTTCTCACCTAAGAGGAGCCCCCAAAATGCTCTAATTTTTCTTCCCATGCATTCACATAGCACTTGGCACTATGTTTATTATGCCTTTGTTTAAGCAGATTCTCCTGTCTGAAATGCCCTCCCATCTGTGGTAGGCAGAATTATAGCCCCTGAAGATGGGGCCAGAACCTGTGAATATGTCCCCTTACAGGGCAAAAGGGACTTTGCAGATACGATTACATGAAGGACCTTGAGATGGGGAGATTATCCTGGATTATCTGGGTGGATCCAATGTGATTACAAGGGTCCTTATAAGAGGGAGGCAGGAGGGTCAGAGACAGAGAAGGAGAGGGGATGACAGAAGCAGAGGTCAGAGAGAGAGATTTTGAAGATGCTATGCTACTGATCTTAAAGATGGAGTTAGGGGCCGCAAATCAAGGAATGCAGGTGGTCTCTAGAGACTGGAAAAGGTGAGGAAGTAGGTTCTCTCCCTAAGGCCTCCAGAAGTTACAAAGCTCTACCGATACCTTGACTTTAGGGCTTCTGATGTCCAGAACTGTAAAGTAATAGTTTTATGTTATTTAAAATCACGAAATTTGTGACCATTCTCCATGAGTCTCAGAGTTGGCTTTCCGGGAATCTAACCTCTTACAAGGTCTTTGCTCAAATGTCACCTTCTCAAGGAGGCTTTTCTGGATTGCCCTATGAAAATGTCCACTTCCTCTGCCCCAGAAACTCTCTGCCTCCCTGACTTCTTGCTTTCTCTACATAGAACTTATCGCCATCCAACAGTCTGCAATTTATTTATTTATTTTTTTAAAAAGCTTATTTACTTACATATATTCTGTCTCCCCCACTAGAATATAAGCTCAGTGAGGGCAGGGACTTTGTTATGTTCATGGCTGTATCCTTTTCTAGGCAGAGGCTACGGCAACGAACAAAGCAGAATGGAATGGAATAAATAGTTGTGGAATGAATGAATGAACGAACGAGTGAATAAGTGAGTGCTTATCCTACTGGTCACATGCTTCCCAAGGTGGCTCCTCTAGTTTCTGGCTTCCCTGGTGGGCAGTGTGGGGCATCCCAGTCCCTCCACCCTGCCCACTGCCTGGTCCTCCCACGTTTCTCCTTTGCTCTTGAGAAACCTAAGAAAACAAGCCATGCCATGTCATTTGCTCCAACTCCTTCTGACCAAATGCATCCCAATCCTTTGCAGATTTTTAATAGCAGTGTGGCTGCCCTGGGGATCACGTACACCAAGTCAAGGAGAGAAGATCCAGGATGGGGAGCAGGCCAAGTGTCCTGCCCCTCCTCCATGCTCTTTGCCTAAGAGTCCTCCTGGGCCTCCACAAAGCACAGTTATCTCCCAGGATTTACATGCTTTAAGCTTTTCATGAGTCCCTTATCACCTATCCTGGAACTATGGCTGGCTGGGAGGAAGAGAAAGGAAGGAAAAATGGGAGAAAGAAAAAAACCCCCCATAGACCTCTTTATTTGCTACTCTATTTCCTAAAATTTTGGAGCCTCTTGAAGAAAAGCTAGCAGATGTTAGGCTATTTGGCCAAATAAATAATATTAAAAAAGCCTTCAAGATCAATCCTCCACCGTTAGCAGGACACAAATAACAGCAACCAAAAGGTGTCTGGCTTCCAATGGGAAAAAAAGGAAATGAACTCTACAGTTTTCTCTACTTTTCAAACATAAATTAGGTTACAGCCTAGAGAGGAGGAAAGTGATTAGAGCTAACACCCTATTAAATTCCAACAGGACCCGAATTATTTTCAAAATTTCTGACTTAACTGGGAGGAAAAAGGGATCCAAAATGAAAACATTTACTTATTCATTCATTCACTCATCTATTCATTGAGCTAATGCTTACTGAACACCAGCTACATACCCCATGCCGGACCCTGGAAATGCAAAGGTAGGATGAGCCCTCGCTGTCCTCAAGAGTAAGAAAAGAAAAGGCTGTACACCAAGGATGTCAAAAAAAAAAAAAAAAAGTGATTCTAGGGCCCCCATCCCAGACCTACTGAAATCAGAACTTCTGGGGTGAAATTGGAAGACTGTATTTTAAGTAAAGACTACAGGTAATTCTTAAGCACTTAAGAAGCTTAACTTAATGTTTGAGAACCACTGGCCCGCTGTGGCTGAGCCTGGCTCCGTCTCTTCCTCCAGCGCCCAGCTCAAGGGGAAAGCAGCAGGCCGGCTTTGGACTGACCCCTAACCTCGGCACGGCAAGCCATTTTCAATCTGGAGCCTCATTCTCCTCATCCATAAAATGGGAGAAATACAAAAAACTTGCAAAGGTTATTGTGAGAATCTAAGGGGTGTGTCTGTCACGCCCTTGACTCAGGGTCCAGCGTGGTGCAAGCATTCACTCAGTGCACCTGTCACCTTCTTGTCTTCCGTCTGGTGGGGTCCCACCCCTTCCACTCACTTCCACTGTCTCTTTCTCCTCCTCCTTCCTTTCCCTGTCTCCCTTCTTTACTTCTTCCATTTGAGAGACTCGCCCTGTGACTTGTGGGTTTCTGGCGCTGTGTTAGGTAGTTGGGGAGTTCAAGGGTGGTCATCACAGACAAGGTTCCAAGCCCAGTAGAATATACATTCTCATGGGGAAGAGTTTATAACGGTGAACACACAAAACAACCAAGGCTGGGCTAACTTCTATGAATGAAATAAAGGCGGCACAGAGACAGAGAATGAGAGAGGAACCCTAAGGAGGACACATGGTAAAGGAAGGCCTCTTTGAAGAGGCAACAACAGCCAAACGGAGGCTGGAATGATAAGAAGGTCTTGAAGATGAGAAACTTCCAGGCAGAGGGAACAGCAGGGGCAAATGCTCAGGAAAGCAGGCATGAGCTTGGGGTGTATGGAGAGCTGAAAGAGGTCAGTGTGGCCGGATGGAGAAGGCAAAGGTATGAACCTGGAGCGGGGAACTGGTGCAGAGCCTTAAAAGCTGTGTGATGGGCGGAATACTTATCAGGTCTCCACAGCATCAGAAGGGATGCTGACCACAGTGCTGAAGCAGGGCCTGGAGGCCCCAAAGGCACCAGGTGTTAACCCTTCACTGATGGATTATGCAGAGCTGTGGGAGGGTGGAGGGGTCCCTACGTAATGAGCCAGATAAGACTTCTAACAACCAGTATCACCTTAACAACGAACACCAGCTGAGTATCAGGCTGTCAAATAAGTCACATGAAGGCATTTAGATTTTATTCCAGGCACGACGGGAAGCCACGGATGGGCAAAGCAACAGGGAAATAACACCAGCAGGAGGACACTTTTAAAAGCCCGCTCTGGTTGCTGTGTGCAGATGAACAGCAGGGGCAAGAGTGGGAGGGGAAGCAGGGAGGAGGCCTCTGTGCCGGTCCAGGAGAGATGGGGGGCCAGAGAGGGGGCAGTGGAGGAGGAGAGGTGGGGCTATTGGGTAGTCAACCCTGCCTGTGGGGTACCCGAGGTGCACTGGAACCCACCCCACCGATGGGCTCCTGGGCATCCACAAGGGCTCAGCAGAGGGGAATGTGCGGCCTGAGCATCCCAGCCAGCAAGCGAACAGACAGGTGGAGGTGAGATTTCTGACCTGCAGATCCCTCCCCGGGAGTAAGAGGCCTAAGGTGAGAAGTGAGAGGCTAACTGATCTGAATGCTTCCTTATTCATTCCCCAGCCAAAGTTCAGACCCAGCTCGTGTCAAAACGAGACAGTCAACCTTATTATTAAGCCAGGCATGTCTAGCTAAGGTTAAATCCTGGAAGAATTAAAAACATAGACATTTGAAATGCTGTTATCTACAAATTACAGCACCATTAAAGACGCGCAATTATTAGCACTTCACGTGCGTGGGTGACGGTCTTTATGTTCAAGCCACAAACAAATGGCTTGTTCTTCCAGAGACAAATATTAGCCACACATCCATGGCCGTTAACAACCACAAGAATAAAATAAAACGGGGGATGCCTTATGTTTGCAAAACGCATTTCCATTTGCTAATTGCCTAATATTGGCACAAACGGGTGCTTTCTTCAGCTAAACAGATATTAAATAAGACTTTTTGGAAAGGTGGTGCCATTGCTTGGCATTCAAAGTTATTTCACCTGGAGCAACTGCTTTCTGAGAGGCAAGCAGCTGTATGTAGCCTTCTGAGGCTAGAATTTATTTCTCCACCAAGATAATCACTACAAAGGATCTGGTGCTAATGTGTCATTTTGTTCCATCTTTGGTGAGAACTTGGGGGTCACTAAGTGGAATGGCTCCAAGAATTCATGGGGGAGTAGGGACAATCACAGCAGTTTATTGGTTTAAAAAAAAAAAAGAGAGAGGGAGAAAGAGAGGGAGACGTTCTCAGAGGGCTGATGCCTTTTATCTGCTGGAAGATGTGTTTCCAGAAAGCACGGCTATTTGCATTTCCTGAGGACAAAGCATTAAGCATGTAAAGAATATTCCAACGTTTCTCAAGGCTGCAGGACTCAAGTTTCTGACAGAGCAGCGAAGCAGGAAAAGTGCAGGCTTCTTCTGAGAATTGATTCATTCACACAGCTCCATTTGAGTTAAATGCCATACCCCCACTAAAGGAATCCATCGAAAGGTTCTGCAGAGTTGATCTAAGACAACCTTTAAAAGGCAATCTTGTTTCTGTGGCCTGGAAAGGTAGGACTTGATGACTCCCCATCCTCAGGAGAATGGCTTACAGACAGTCTCCTCCATGCTTGCCAATGCACGAAAAGGGTGTGCCATGTGAGCCCCCCAGCTCAGTCCCTCTTCATGTTTCCAGAAAAGAGCATCACATAGAGAGTTCGCAGTAACTGTAGCCCAGAGCAGAAACAGGGATACAGGAGCAACTCAGTGCCTTGAGCCTGGCTGTATCACCTTAGAGCTGAGCCTAACCCAGCTCAGGGTCTCTGTGTCACCTCTGAATGGCCTCCCCATGAGAGAATATCCTCAGGAGAGACCAGCTGGGACCAGAAGAAACAGGAAAAATGCAAACCATTGTCTGTGGTTTCTGACTGAACAGTTCCAATCAAGGTCAAGGCTGTTTGGAGGTAGCCCTGGGACAACAGTAAGAAAAGGCAAACAAGCCCCCATACTCACTGGAGCAGGTTGAACGGTGGCGCCCCAAACAGATATGTCCACATCCTAATTCCCAGAACCTGTGAATGGGACCTTCTTTGGGGAAAGGTTCTTTGCAGATGTAATTAAATTAAGGATCTTGAGATGAGGAATCCTCCTGGATTATCCAGGCGGGCCCTGAACCAATGACAAGTGTCCTGATAAGAGAAAAGCAGAGGGAGCTTGGAGACAGACAGAGGAGAAAGAGGTAATGTGACCAGGGAAGCAGAAACTGGAGCCATGCAGCCACAAGAGAAAGAATGCCGGCAGCCACCAGAAGCTGGAGGGGGCAAAGAACGGATTCTCCCCCTAGAACCCCAAATGAGTGCTGCCCTGCTGACACCTCAATTTTGAACTTTCGGTCTCCAGAATTTTGTGAGAGAACAAATTTCTACTGTTTTAAGCCACCCAGTTTGTGGTAAGGTGTTACATCAGTTACAGAAAACTAATACACACAATCAGAGGACATTACCCAAAGGAGCTTAGCACTATTTACAGCCCAACCCTTCCCGAGAAGGATCCATGGACCCCTATGAGCTCAGGGATGGCTTTCTACCCTGAAATCACATACATATTCTGTGTGACTAAACAGTCGTGCATTTTTGAGGGGAAAGTGTCCACAGTTTTCATCAGATTCTCAAATGGGACCAGGACCCCAGAAATTACCAAACACCACAGATCTCCCTGAAGGCCCAGAGTTGTGCAGGGTCACACAGCTCATCATTTATTCACTCACTTATTCTAGAAGTCATCCTGCCAAGATTTATAAAGCACCTAATGTGTCAGGTGTGCAGCTGTGCACTAAATAAGCAGAGCTGATAGATTTCCCACTACACGCTGGGAAAACACAGACACAGAGAGAGTCCAACATCTGGATTTTCTGCCACAAATCCCTTTAGGGCTCAACTACTCATTGCATCTGGAAGACTGTGGCAGGCAGGATACGCCTCCCGGATGCTCTGAGTCAGTCATAGGCTTGACTATGTTACCAGGTCAAAGCTCTCACACCCTTACAAGCCTCCAGAAACTCCAATGTGGCGACCATACTCCCGACTGCCTGTCTCACCCAGAAGTAGTCCCTAATCCTTGTTCAGACCAAGTGACCCAATTTTGGGGTAGAAAACACAATCCCAGAGCTAACTGGGGGCCACACTCAGATCCCCAAGCCCAGTTTGTCTCTCCCTCCTCAGTACTCCCATGGGCCTTTAATTAGACCTCTTTTGTGTCTGTCACATCATTCCTAAAAGGAACAGTGTTACTCATTGATAAGCTGCTTGAGGGAGGGTTTGAGTGTCAGTTCTGAATTCTCATCTCCCAGTACCATATCTGGCACCTCGGAGAGTATTCAGTAGATGTTTCCTGAATGAAGAAATGAGCCAGTGAACTTGTCCCTGTTCCCATTCCTTCCACCTTGGCTTAAGATGAACCACAAAAACTCCACGTGGGCAGCTCTGGGTATGTGGATGCACGTGGACAGTGCTGGTAGCACAGTGCCTTGGCTGCTTGTTTGAGGAGAATGCCCTGGAAATGCAGAGAAAGAGTTGAAAACAGACTATACTTTCACTGTCCAGTGTGGCACCCACATGGGCTAGTTAGGTTTAAATTTATTAAAAATTTAAAAAGTTAAAAATCCAATTTCTCAGTCACACTAGCCACACCTTAAGTACGTAATAGCCATATGGGGCAAAAGGCAGTTGCATTGGACAGCACAGCTATAGAACATTCCTGTCAGAGCAGAAAGTTCTATGGGATAGAGCAGGGCTATGCCCTCTGGCCCCATAATTCCACTTCAGGAATTACATCCTGGGGAAACAATAAAGGAAAAGCAGAGTATCCTGTACAGAAGGCACCATCTTTTTTTTTTCTAATTTTTTTAATACAGCAGGCTCTTATTAGTTATCTATTTGATACATATTAGTGGATATATGTCAATCCCAATCTCCCAGTTCATCCCCACCTGTACTTTCTCCCCTTGGTGTCCATACGTTTGTTCTCTACAACGTAGACTCTATCTGTGTCTCTATTTCTGCCTTGCAAACCGGTTCATCTGTGCCATTTTTCTAGATTCCACATATATGTGTTAATATACGATATTTGTTTTTCTCTTTCTGACTTCCTTCACTCTGTATGACAGTCTCTAGGTCCATCCACGTCTCTACAAATGACCCAATTTCGTTCCTTTTTATGGCTGAGTAATATTCCATTGTGTATATGTACCACTTCTTTATCCATTTGTCTGTTGATGAGCATTTAGGTTGATTCCACGACTTGGCTATTGTAAATAGTGCTGCAATGAACACTGGGGTGCATGTGTCTTTCTGAAGTATGGTTTTCTCTGGGTATATGCCCAGTAGTGGGATTGCTGGATCATATGGTAATTCTATTTCTAGTTTTTTAAGGAACCTCCATACTGTGCTCCATAGTGGCTGTACCAATTCACATTCCCACCAGCAGTGCAAGAGGGTCCCCTTTTCTCCACACCCTCTCCAGCATTTGTTGTTTGTAGATTTTCTGATGATGCCCATTCTAACTGGTGTGAGGTGATACCTCATTGTAGTTTTGATTTGCATTTCTCTAATAATTACTGATGTCGAGCAGCTTTTCATGTGCTTCTTGGCCATCTGTATGTCTTCTTTGGAGACATGTCTATTTAGGTCTTCTGCCCATTTTTTGATTGGGTTGTTTGTTTTCTTGATATTGAGCAGCATGAGCTGTTTATATATTTTGGAGATTAATCTTTTGTCTGTTGATTCATTTGCAAATATTTTCTCCCATTCTGAGGGTTGACAGAGGGCACCATCTAAAACAAGGGAAAATTGGAAACATCCCAAATGCTTCCACGTAGGACACTGGCTAAACAAACTGTATTAATATGAAGAAAACAATAATGACCCTCATATTTGTATCTGTTCACTCATTCAACAAATATTTATTGAGGACCTACTGTGCACCGGACCCTGTGTCAAGTGCAGGAGGTAGGTGACAAACAAGGCAGAGAAGATCTCTGTCCTTGTGGTCTTTTTATTCCAGAGCAGGAGAGCCAGGTGACAAACAAGTCAATGAATGAATCAAGAAGATTATTTAAAAATGTATTAAGTACATCAAAGAAATAAAAAGCTTGAAGCCACAGAGAGTGATGGGGGCTGCCAGGGGGAAGGTGCTATTTATAAAGGGTTCTCACGTGTATCGCTTCCCTCACCCTGTGCGGACGCAGTGGCTTCTCTCAGAGAATACGGATTATGGTTAGGGCCTGGGAATATGTGCACACACTGTCACGTGTAAGCAGCAGGAGAAATGGCCAGCATGCAACAATTAAATTTCCAGAGAAACACGTGTGCACGGAGCAACAACATGGCAAGAGAATTCAGAGCCGCTTATGTTTTTTAAGTTTTTAAAATTTTTATTTATTTATTTTTGGCTGCGTTGGGTCTTCATTGCGGTGTGTGGGCTTCTCATTGCAGTGGCTTCTCTTGTTGCGGAGCACGGGCTCTAGGAGCACAGGCTTCAGTAGTTGTGGCAGACGGGCTTAGTTGCTCCGCGGCATGTGGGATCTTCCCAGGCCAGGGATCAAACCCATGTCCCCTGCATTGGCAGGCAGATTCTTAACCGTTGCGCCACCAGGGATGTCCCCAGAGGTGCTTATGTTTAATTAACATTTGGCAAGCATGGTTTTGGTCTGTGTTTTGGCAATGCTGTTGACGTTCATAGTTTCAAAGAAGAAACTTCAGCTGAGTATAAAGGGCTCCTAAATTAGGGCCATGCTGACAGGTTCATGGGGCACATGGTGGCCATCTAGGGGTGGCGCTGGTCACATTCCGGAGCCAACTTGCCACTTCCTAGGCTACCCGTCCTGAGCAGAATGAATTATTTTCTCTTCCATGTTCCCATCAGCCTTTATTGCTAACACAGATTTGATGTTTGGACACTGAATTATAGTTAGCATCTGTCTCCTGGATCTGCTTTAACTATTTGGATGGAGCATCTGAGACTGACAGAAGCTGGTGTATAAATACCCCAGCTGCCTTGCCCTGCAGGGAGGATAATTCTGAGATATATATTCTCCGCTGGCTGCCAGTTTCCCTGGCGGGAATAAGTCCCAGGCGCCCACCGTGGTAGCTGGCTTGCTAACACACCCTTTAGTGGTGGTCTTCCCTTCCTTGATTCAGTCTCCACTCCTCTACTTTCACCTCCCATATGAACCTCTAGCACTCAAATCCTCGCTTAGGATCTGTATCTGGGGGAAACCCAACCTAAGACAAGGTTAGGTTAGAAACCTACCCTATGTAAGGCTGTTATGAGCATTCAGAGGAGAGAACAGGCATCACACACCCAGAGTGGCACACAGTAGGCACTCAGCAAATCAGATGTCCTTTCCATGGGGACAGCTGCCCCCCTTAGTTCTATCTGTTCCCCTCACCAACTTGTCCGTCGAGCCCCACAAAGCCTTCCTGGGATGCCCATGTCATGCTCTACTATTTCCCCAGCAGCTGATGGGTAATTACAGATTCTAATTATAACTCTTCTTCATGATTTGGATAAATCCATTAGAGCCACCTCTGACAAACCTCTATTCCTCGTCTTGTCTTGAATGTGTTAACCACCTTCTACCGTGAAAAAGATGTGTGCTTGTTAATGAGTGGGCTGTGAACAGGAAGCTTTCCACAACATAATCTCATTAAGGAAGATCACCTAGAGCATGGATCTCAAATTGAAGGGTGTATCAGAACCTCCCAGGGTAAGCTTATTATAAATGCCTATTCCCGGGTCCCTCTGTAGAAATCCTGATACAGAACATCTGGATGGAGCCCAGGAATTTGCATTTTAGCAATTTTCCCAAGGGATTCTGAAGCAGGGGACCTCCCAGGACACACTTGAAGAAACATGGTCCTTTTGTTCTTTCTGGGCACCAGTGTTCACCAGTGTCCAGCGCCTGGATCAGTGTAAACTCCCATCCACTCATCCATCCAACATCTCTCATTGCACACCTCCTCTGTCCCAGCCACAAAGCTGTGCACTGGGACTACCGTATGTTTGCCAAATGAGAACAGGATCCATATCTGCCACTTTCAACACACTGGGAACCGGCATTAAACACACAGTTGGTCCTCAATGAAGACTCAAGGGCTGCCAGGACCTTCCCAGGGTAAAGAAAGGAGTTTGGGCGGCCTGCCTCGCTGAGGACTCAATAGTTTTATGGAGACTCCAAGACGTTAAAATGTACCAGAGGGTCTTATTCACAAAATCAGCTCATAACCCACTTTCTTCACACACTTTATCCTACTCTCACAAACAAAAACGGCTCTTTCCTTCTCTCCCAACCCCCGTCAGTCCCCTCAAGCCTCAGAATGACTTCTGCTTCTAGGGCTTTCCATCCTCAGGACCACCTCTGGCTACACAAGGGAGGGAGAATCGGGTTGGAGGGAGGCAATGCAACCTAGATGTGTCTGAACACAGGGATCTGACTTACCTACTTGTTGCCCAGAAAAAAAGTCACCATTTATAATTCTTTGGGTTGACTTTTTAAAAGCACCTACTATGTGCCAGAACTCCCAGGGGTGCAGAGGTGACTAAACAAAGCCTGCTTATGGGACAGAATGAGCATTTGTGCAATCCTTTGTGCACTGCCACCCACTGGTCAGCCAGGAACAGGAACAGGAATCAAATTGAGTGAGTCATTTTTTCAGCACAGAACAATACCCCCTTCTCCCCGGCGTCTGCCAGGCTTCACCTGCTACTCATCCAGGTCAGATAGACCCTGATTCATTTACTGGAAATATCCAGAAGGAGCACAAGCACTTACATGTTCACATGCTTCTGGTGAGTGTCTCTGAGACTGAATAGCCAGGAAGCGTTTCCATTTATTTTATAAAGTTAATCGAACATCACCTTAAAAACATACGCAGTTGTATGTTCTAAAAATCATAATAGGGGCTTCCCTGGTGGCGCAGTGGTTGAGAGTCCGCCTGCCGATGCAGGGGACACGGGTTCGTGCCCCGGTCTGGGAGGATCCCACATGCCACGGAGCGGCTGGGCCCGTGAGCCATGGGCTGAGCCTGCGTGTCCAGAGCCTGAGCTCCGCAACGGCAGAGGCCACAACAGTGAGAGGCCTGCGTACTGCAAAAAAAAAAAATAATAATAAATAATAAAAATTAAAAAAAATAATAATCATAATAAGTCTTGACTAAGAAATGTTTATCCCAATAATAAAATGTGGTTTCATGTTAGGGAAATAATATGGTTCAATCACACCGACTGATCCAAAGAGATAAACAAAGAATTTTCTCTGTGGATGATAAAAGGTATTTTGTAATCTGCTTTAAGATTTGAAAAACTAAGAGCACAGAAAATATTTTTTTTTTACTGTTATGGGGAATGTCTCTGTAACTAATAATCAACATCATACATAACAGTGAAACACTAGAGATTCCCACTAAATTCAGAAACAAGAATAAGCGACCCTTCACTGTAACTTTTTAAGATTATTTTAGAAATTGTAGCTAATACATTGAGGAAAGGATGGATGGAAGGATAGATGGAAGAAAGACAAATATTAGAAAGTAGGGGCCCAAGTCGTGAATATATGCAGGTGTGGTGACAACTGACTTAGAAAGCCAAAAAGTGTGGGGAAATGGGTACTCTTAATTTTCAAGTATAATACTGAAACAACAAACATTAAAAGCAAAAGCCTTTTTCAGACCTTTTAATCTAGAAATTTTTCTTCAGGAGAGAAAATCTGAGCTGCATGGGTATATTTATGTTCAAAGATGTACAACATTATGCTAGTTATAAAAGCAAAAAGCAGGAACAACTCAAATTTCCAGCAAAAGGGGACTGGGTAAATAAATTATGATTTCCCTAGGAGACAGAATATAAAACCGTACTCTAAAATTATATTTTAGGAGAGCAATACTTATTGCAAGAAAGAGGTCATGATACATCACTAAATGAAAAAGGCACGATATAAACGGTATGCTTAAGATAATCCGATTTTGTAAATTACAGCTATAAGCATAGAAAACAGACAAGAAAGACTCCCAAGCAAGTGTGAAAACTGTTTATCTCGGTGGTTTTGTTTACCTTTTCTTTGTGCTTATTAGTAAGTAATTAGAAAATAAAACATGCCATCTAAGAAATAAGTAGTCTGCCGTGCTCCGTCTCAGAAGGTCACACCCACAATGGGAACCCAATGCTAGACATGGCAACCCCTGTCCGTGGCCAGTGACAAGCCAACAGCCTTTTCTGCATTATGGCTGACTCAGGCCCTATATACCTGTGAAGAAAAACCAGATCTACACAATCATAAAACAGACATTCTTGCGTGCTGACCAAATCTCTCCTAAATTGCCATTCACCCAGGGGCAGCTTGTGGAGTTCCAAGAAATCAGCAGTTTCCGAGGAGCTGACCTTGCAATTTGAACCTAGCAGGTGAGGACAAATGCCAGAACTTCCGAGAGCCCAGCCCGCAGGGTGATGAACCGCTTGGCCCGGGTGAGAGGATGAGATAGCTGTGATTCACTGCACACTTCACTTCCCTGCCTCCCAGTGAAGAGGGCAGACCAGGCAAGAGAATGAAAAAATTGTTTTATTTTATTTTAACTTTTTATTGGAGTAGAGTTGATTTACAATGTTGCGTTAGTTTCAGGTGTACAGCAAAGTGAATCAGTTATACATATACATACATCCATTCTTTTTTTTTTTTTTTAGATTCTTTGCCCAGATAGGCTATTAGAGAGTACTGAGTAGAGTTCCCTGTGCTATACAGCAGGTTCTGACTAGTTATCTATTTTATATACAGTAGTGTGTATATATACACTACTGTATATAAAATAGAGAATGAAAATTTTTAAATGGTGTGGACTGAGAAGTATAGTCAACCAGGCGGACAGCGGAGAGGTTCTCATCTCAAGTCCAGAGCAAGGAAGAGACCCAGAGGGCTACTGACTTGGGCTTCCGAGGCTGAAGGGAGGGGAGGGGGTGCGAGCCCCTGGACGGGGGCAGCCAAGGGTCAGCTGGTCCCATCACCTTCCATAGGCACCGCCCAGGCTGGGGCAGGCTGACTCAACTCAGATGCAGAGCAGAGACAGGAGTGGACACCTGCCAGCTGATGGTAAAAGAAGACCAGGACTTTCTGTGCTTTAAACCAGAAAAACAACCCCACACCCCCTTCCCCCTGGCAACAAGTCCTCCTTGAAGGATGTTCCCTCCCACCACCACCCCATTCCTCTGGACCTCCCTGCCCTGGATGCTGGGACTGGAGGCTTGGTGAAGCAATATATGACAGCTACGTGACTTTGAACAAGTCTCATCACCTCTCTCAGCCTCCGTTTTCTCATCTATAAAAGAGGACTACTAATAAGGACCTACTGTATAGCACAAGAAACTCTATTCAATACTCTGTAATAACTTATATGGGAAAAGAATCTAAAAAAGAGTTCATATATGTATATGTATTACTGATTCACTTTGCTGTACAGCAGAAACTAACACAACAGTGCAAATCAACTATAGTCTAATAAAAAAAAAAAACAGGACTGACAACAGCAGCCATCTCGCAGGGTTGCTGTGAGGATCAAACGATATGAGTGCTGGTGGCTAATCACAGTGCCTGGCATGTGATGTTAGATTTTATTATTTTAACCTGATGCCGTCTCTTCGCAGTGTGTGGTATTTCTGTTTGGAGTCCCCCAAAGCAGACCCTGAGGCAGGGGTTTTGTGTGAGTCATTGATTTGGGAGGTCATTCTGGGAGAGAGTAGAGAGGAAAGCCCAAGATCGCTTTAATGAGAGGGTTACACTATAGGGAACTGGGTCTCAGGCCTTGCTGGGGACCCTCTGAGATGTGTGAATGCACCCAGAACTGTCCCACCAAGAGCGTGACAACGCCAGAGGGTTATCCACCAATTCCCATCCTTCACTGGTGGAGGGTCATTTCTGGGGTGTTAACTCCCCTACTTCCTGCCAGACTGAACACGCCCCAGTGGCCAGAGGACGCACAGGGCAGACATGCAGGAGTACTCGGGAGGGAGCTGAGGACACAGGTGGGACACTGACAGCACCTGTTACAGTGGGAGAGGTGGTGTTGGCCAATGCGATCCCTGGATGTCAATTATGCTGAAATTTGCAAGCCATTTCAGGGCTTAGCCAGGTAAGCTGGTCTTCCTTATTCCATTCATATATTTGTTCATTTCTTGCATCTTTCATCCACCCATTCACCAAGCACCTAATGAGTACCTACTGACTACTGTGCCAGACACATTGCGAGAGTCAAAGAGGAAGGTGGGTTTTAAAAGGCAGAGAAGAGAGGGAAAGGCATTCCACGCAGAGGGCCCAGCTCAGCAAAGACTAAGAGGAGAAGCCCCCATGGTGTGGAAGAGGGAGCAAGTGGTTTAGCCTGGCTGGACCTGGGACACATGAAAAATGAGGTGGAGACAAGGAGGGCAAGGGAGGATTCTGACTCTTGTGAGGAGAAGCTAATGTGCTGGGGACACACCGGGCACACTGTGAACACTCCATCCACCCGGCTGTCAGAATTAGACTTTGATCTGTAAGCAACTGAGAGCCACCACAGATTTCTCAAGGGAGAATGGTGAGTGTTTTAGGAAGATAGCTGTGGTGGGCTGAATAATGACCCCCGACCCGCTGCCTCCAAGGGAACCCCTGACCTAATCTCTGCAACCTGTGAATATGTTACCTTACACGGTAAAAGGGACTTTGCAGATGTGATTAAATTCAGAATCTTGAAATGGGGGAGGTTATCCTGGATTATCTCGGTGGGCCCAGTGTAATCACAAGGGTCCTTATAAGAGAGATACAGGAGGGTCAGAGGTCAGAGAGAAGAAGGCAATGTGATGATGGAAGCAGAGGATGGAGTGCTGTAGCCACAAGCCAAGGAATGTCAACAGCCTCTAGAAACGGGAAGAGGCAAGGGACAAATTCTCCCCTGAAGAATCTCCAGGAGGAACCAGTACTGCTGACACCTTGACTTTGGGCCCATAGACTCATTTTGGACTTCTGACTTCCATAACTGTAAGAGAATACGCCTGTGTTGCTTTAAGCCACAAAGTTTATGATAATTCATTACAACAGCAACAAGAAAACTGATACAAAGGCTCTGGGGGCAGTGGGGAAAATGGATGAAATTGAGAAAAGAGCAGGAGAGTAAGGGGGCTGCTGCCAGGTCTCAGGGGATGGTGACCTAAGGGTGAAGCCATAGGGGCATGGGGGAGTGTGTGACTGGAAAGGAATTATGAGGACAGGACCCCCAGGGCTTGGCAGAGGTGGGAGAGTAGGGGGATGGTGGAGGCAAAGTTATGCCCAGGTTTCTGGTTTGGGTGAGGGAGCAGAGGATGGTGGGAGGAAGAGAAGGCTGAGGTCTACCTGGGGGAGACTCAAGTTCCAGCCCTCTTGCCCCCAGGGGTCAAGGCAGTGCTGACCCTCCCTCTCCCTAACGGCTGCCTTTCTTTGCACCCTGACCCTCAGCAAGGCCACTGCATGCTAGGGAGCTAATCCAGAAAACCAACCCAGTCAAGCTGTGCAAGACACCCTCGTGGGAGGCTGCAAGAACAACATCTGGATGTTGCCTGGGTGACCAGGGAAGGAAGGGGAGAGGATTTGGGTTGGGAGGGCAGGAAGAGAGGCCAGCAGTGCCCCTGGACCCGAGCTTTGGAGCTGACCCTGCACAGCAGGCTGGGAGCCCACTACAGACCTCTAGCTGGAATCAGTCCATGCGTTGATTCGCAGGCTGTGTCCCACCAGGGATAGGGAAGGCGGCCCGGAGGGATCTGCGCTGACTCACAGCAGGCTCACAGTCCCCACCACAAGCGCGGAGTCACCCCTCCCTTGTCCCCATCCATCCACCTTCAGCCTGGCCAGACACAATGGGGCCAGCGGGCCACTACTTGGCCCTAGTTCCGTCCTTAATCAGTCTAAACTGCTCCAAAAAGTGGGAGGGAGCTCTGCTGTGAAGTGCTGATGGCACAGAATTGGAGAGAATAGTAAATAAAAAGGAAACGCCTGGGAGAGGAGGCGAAAAGGAGATCCCAGCATTTATGCAACTAGGCCAGAGCTCTGTGAATCCCCCTGCTAGAGGGTGGGAGGGAGATGGGTCTGGAAGCCCGTGTGGGAGATGCAAATGCCTTCTCAGTGCAGGAGAGATCCTTGGAAGTCTATATTCTGGGCATCTCCTGAGGCTGTGATGGATGGTCTGGCCCAAGCAGGCAGAGGGCACCTCCTCTCTCCAGAACAGGAGGACTTAAAAGGTTACAACCTCCTATGAAGACAAGGTGGGGTGGGAGGTTCAACATCTGAGCATCACCTGGTGCCTGGCCCTGTGCTAAAGCAGACGATGCAGGCTGGATGGAGCTGGATGGATGCCCTCAAGATGCTCACAGGCCGCCGGGGGCACAGATGTGGGAATAAATGAGTGCATTGAAGTCCTGCGGGGGGAGGGGATCTGATAAAAATCTAGACGGCATATGGTGGGCATAGGGGCCACCCTGGAAAGAGGAGTCTGTTTCACCAGGGTGGTTCAGAGAGTCTTTATAGAATAGAAGATTCTTTTTGTTTGTTTAATTGAGGTGAAATTCACACAAACATAAAATGAACTATTTTAAAGTGAACAATTCAATGGCATTTAGTACATTCATAATGTTGTACAACCACCACCTCTATGTTGCTCTAAAACATTTCCATCAGCCCCCAAAGGAGACCCTATACCCGTTAAACAGTTCCCATTCCCCCCACCACCAGCCCCTGGCAGCCACCCATCTGCTTTCTGTCTCTATGTATTTTTTTACCTTTTCTGGTCATTTCTGTAAATAGAATCAGGCAATAGGTGACCTTTTGTGTCTGACTTTTTCTACTTGGTATAATGTTTTCAAGGTTCATCCATGTTGTAAAATGTATCAATACTTCACTCCTTTTCATGGGTTAATAATAGAGGAGGTGATTCTGATTCTTGAGACGATCTTGAAAAATGAGTAGGTGCAAGCGAGCCAGGGAGACCAAGGAGGGATGGCCGTCCATGGTGGAGGAGGGGGTACCGGCAAAGGCATGGAGGCACGAAACAGTGGGGTATCCTCCGGGGACCGCATGAGGTCAGGATGTGCAGCAAACGACGAGGCTTGGAAGGTAGGCAGGGCCGAGCAAGCTAAGGGGCTCTCTGCTTGGCTAACAGGGGCCATGGAAGGCAAACCAGGCTGTGACATGACCAGGCTTGCATTTTAGAAAAGAAGTACTGGCTGCAGCATGGACCACTGATGCGGGGAGACCAGTTGGGCAGCTCCTGGGAGGTGATGGGGCCAGGATTAAGGCAGGAGCTGTGGGGACATAGAGGCAGGACTGGCTGCCGGTGTGTTAGGCAGGTGAACCTAGCAGACTTGGCCCACCCACCTTGGACCGTGAGATGCAGGAGTCTCAGATGAGTTCTAGGAGGAGGTGCCCTGAGGGTGGAAATGAGAGGAACTGAGGTGATCTGCTGTGGGCGAGTTGGGTTTCAGGGTTCTGTGG
The DNA here is from genome assembly GCF_025265405.1 of Mesoplodon densirostris. Taxonomy (NCBI): domain Eukaryota; kingdom Metazoa; phylum Chordata; class Mammalia; order Artiodactyla; family Ziphiidae; genus Mesoplodon; species Mesoplodon densirostris. Next base: position 75,365,418 of record NC_082671.1, read on the forward strand.
GTCGTCCAGGTGGACCTTTCCTGCAGCAGTTGGGTGGCACCTGGGTCTGGGTCAGAAGAGGAGCCTGGGCTGAAGAGAAACGTTTATATGAATCTTGCTCCATTGATTCCTTACAGAAGTCTGCATTACAGAATGGATGGGATTCCCATTCTACAGATGGGAAAACAGAGACTCAGAGAGATTAAGCCACATACCTAAGGCCACAGAGCTAAGAAGTGAGATTCGGCTTTTTTCACATAGCAGAGCTGGGGTGTGAACAAATATTTGGCTGATTCGAAAGCCTCTGAACTTTCCGTTAAGCCCAGCTGCCTTTTAATCCTTTCCTGGCAGCTCCCACTCCTTTCCTCAAGCTCTAAATCCACTCAGCACATCCATGGGAGATGGAATATGGGCCTGACCATACCACAGAGCAGCAATTTTGCCATCTTGACGTTCAAGTGCAGTGGGTGGGGGGAGGGTGGTGGAGAAAGGAAAGACAATGGGGAGGACAACGTTTTCCCAGTAAACACTTAAAATTTGCCGGGATGTACTGGAGATGCCGCTGAACCTGAATCAGACCCCAGAGTCACAAGGACGAAGCAGCCTCAGATAAGGTAACCAGGCAGATGCCCCCAGGCTGGAGAGTCAGAACTATGTATGTGTTTTTACACCACTTAAGTGCCCACTCTGGCCTCTCAAGGTAATGGTGTTAGCTGATTCCCTCCCCCTGTCACGTGGCTCAGCTTATGGTGCCATGGTGGGGAGGAAGATGCAAGTTAACAATTTCATGGGCAAATTTGGAGCTTTGGGGAGCTTCTTAACTGGCACGAATAAAGCAGCCCCAGAAGCAAACAAAACCTAGGCAAGAGCAAAACTACCCAAAGAAGGCAACTTGGGGACATGATCAGGTATCATTCAAAGCAAGAGAGGCAATGGAGGAACCATTATTTTAATGAAGCAAAAACAGCATCTTCTCGGAATGTTTCTTTAAATGAGTCCAGCTTGCATTCTCAAGGCCAAACAGCCCAGGCCGCCTAGGGCCAGGCTTGGAACGGTATCAGGTTATCACTGAACTTGCATTTGAATAATTCAAAGTGACTCAGCCATCCTTTTTTTTAAACAGAAAACCTGATGTCCAGGGGTCATCAGGCATCACAGGCTACAAATCTGGACCTCTATGCAATGGTCCCCCCTGCTGTCTGAGCCAGCTCCTCTCCTGCCCTGCCCCTCCCCCCACCCCCCATGGCTATTATGATTCTCCACTCTCCTTATACAATACACTGTTCTAACCCTTCAGAATGCAGGAAATACTGTGCTTCTTTCTGCTCTCACTGGTCTCACCAGGTGGCTACAAAACATGTGACCATCAGCCTTTCAGTCTCAAGCTCCTTTCTTGGCATGGAGCTATCATGTTCTGCAGCTGGATCATGTGTGGGGAGGTTCTTTGAAAACTGGAATCCAGCAGTTCTCATTGCTACAATTACTTTCTGTGTCTCCAGGAAAGCATATTCTGTGACCCAAGAAAAACGAGAAGGCAGAATTCTCATTTATTAAAAAAAAAAAAATCTCATTATGCCTGGGTTAGGGTTAGGGTTAGGGTTAGGGTTAGGGCTAAAGTTAGGGTTAGGGTTAGAGTTAAGGTTAGGGTTAGGGTTCAGGTTAGGATTAGGGCTAAGGTTATTTTTGCCTACACAGCATTCATTTTCCTTTCTCCTAGTGATGCACAATTATTTTCTCAGGGAAGGGAGAGTGTTCTTCTCTGCCACCAGCCCTGATTCCAGGTTGAGCACAAGACACAGGGCACCAATCAGTGTATTTTATTTCCTTGGACAGAGTGATGTGCAGATGACTTAAGGTGGGTGAATTGTCAATTTTATTGAAACCAGTGAGCATAAAAACCCCCTTTCCTACAGCAATTGTTATCTGTAAGGTTCATGTCAGCCTGGAGCTGCTGGGGCCACCATGTGAGAAATGAAGCCAAACTAAGATATGAAAAGAGAGAAGTGGGGCTTCCCTCGTGGCGCAGTGGTTGAGAGTCCGCCTGCCGATGCAGGGGGCACGGGTTCGTGCCCCAGTCCGGGAAGATCCCACATGCCGCGGAGCGGCTGGGCCCGTGAGCCATGGCCGCTGAGCCTGCGCGTCTGGAGCCTGTGCTCCGCAACGGGAGAGGCCACAACAGTGAGAGGCCCGCATACCGCAAAAAAAAAAAAAAAAAAGAGAGAAGTGACTAAATCCTGAAGATATCATTTGTGCTCCTGGAACCAGCCATACCTGAAGCCCACGTACAGCTTCAGTGATTGGAGTCAGTTTGAGTTGGTTTTCTGCTCTTACAAAGCAAGAGTCCTGACCTATATAACATACTACAGTGCTTTGCACAGAGGAAGTGTAAGAAGTTATGTCTTCATTCATTCTATTAGCAAATCATGCTAGATCTGTCTTAAAAATCTATCCCAGGGCTTCCCTGGTGGCGCAGTGGTTGAGAGTCCGCCTGCCGATGCAGGGGACACGGGTTCGTGCCCTGGTCTGGGAAGATCCCACATGCCGCGGAGCGGCTAGGCCCATGAGCCATGGCCGCTGAGCCTGCGCGTCCGGAGCCTGTGCTCCGCAACGGGAGAGGCCACAACAGTGAGAGGCCCACGTACCGCAAAAAAAAAAAAAAAAAAAAAAAAAATCTATCCCAAATTTTATCACTTCTTATCACCTCTGTTGCTACCATCAAGGTCCAAGCCACCAATATGTCTTACCTAAACTACCGTGAGTCTCCCACTGGGTCTTGCAGTTTTCCTTCTTATCTCTCTACAGACTATTCTCTACTTCGCAGGCAGGCAGAAAGAGCCTTTTAAAATCTAACTCAGGGCCTCCCTGGTGGCGCAAGTGGTTGAGAGTCCGCCTGCCGATGCAGGGGATACGGGTTCGTGCCCCGGTCTGGGAGGATCCCATACGCCGCGGAGCGGCTGGGCCCGTGAGCCATGGCCACTGAGCCTGCGCGTCCGGAGCCTGTGCTCCGCAACGGGAGAGGCCACAACAGTGAGAGGCCCGCATACTGCAAAAAAAAAAAAAAAAAAAAAAAAAAATCTAACTCAGACCACGTCACTCTTCTGCTCAGAACCATTCAATGGCTGCCATCCCACTTTGGATAAAATCCAAAGGCCTTCCACCACCTGTAGGACTTTATCACGACCTGCAAACCCAGGCAGAGCTAGCCCAGCTTCCTTTTTGACCTGTCTCCCATCCTCGTCCTCCAGGCTGGCCTCCCTGCTGTTCTGTGTTTGTACATTTTCACCTTCGGACTTTACACCTGCTCCTTCCTCTGTCTGCAACCCTCTTCTCCCCATATTTTCCTGCCTCCCTCTCTTTGCTCAAATTTCATCTCCTGGAGGACTTCCTTGACCATCTCATCCATATTAGCCCCCCTCACTCCTACTCCCTTGCCTTACTTTACTTTATTCTGTAGTACTTTCTACTGTCTGACACAATCCATTTTTCCATTTGTATACTGCTTGCCTTCCCCACTGGAGTGTAGGTTCCATAGGACAGGGCCTTGGTCGGTCCTGCGCACTGCTGTAGCCCGGGGCCCAGAACAGTGCCTGGCACACCACAGGTGCTCAATAAGTCTTTGTCAGGAGCCTGAGTAAGTGCTGAACATGTGCTGAATGACCTTGGACAATTAGCAGTCTCTCTGGTCCATTCATTTTTCCATGTGTGAAGGAAGAGATCAGATGAGATCTACGGTTTTCAAAGTATAGTTTACTTTTAGACTGAGTGGGGTTGGGGGACACTCTGGGGCCGCCTCCCTGCTTCGACTTTTTATTTTTATATATTGGGTTCCACAGAAGAAACAAAAGTGTACCGCTGTTACGAGGTGGCTGAGACGGGCTGGATGACTTCAGTGCTGGGCCTGCCAAGTCCACAGTTCCCATTTCTCTAAGTCATTTCAGCACTTTTTACATTTTCTCTTAGCAGAAAAGCTTTGCAGGCTTTTTCTCTTTGCCTTAAATTCTGAGAAAGTCTAAGCAGATTCTCTTTCTCTTCACTAAAGTAGCACAGAGGGGTTACTGGCTTCTGGTGCCAATATATTATCTGGCCTATAATATAATATCAACCAACCCACTCTGCCATGGAAGGTCCCAGCAGAGAGGTCCCCGTGTTATGGGTGTTTAAAGGAAATCCCTTCCCTCCTCCTTACTGGGCAAAATAATCTCTCCTTTTTCTTTTACCACATGCAATTTAGAGAAATTGGCAAATTTCTCTAAAACTGCAGAGACGTTAAGTTTAAACAGGAAGAGAAAATCGATCCATGTATGAGGCTAATTAAAAAGCCTCTCAGTAGGACTGTGCTTCTTGCCTATTCTTGCACCTTCTCTCTGAGGCAAAATTTTCCTCCATAGACTCAGCATATTGAGCACATGAAAAAAAAAAAAAAAAGAAAGAAAAACAAGGCGATAACCTTGTTAACCTTGTGAACCGCAGGCAATAACCCTTCAGTAGCCTTCTCCCAGGAAAGGGGCTCTGAGACCTCACTCCTCTTTTACAATAGCTCAAAAAGTTGGCAGAGAAGACAAGCAAAATTGGGAACCAAGGCTTATGTAATTTGAACAGTATTGATTCAGGCATCTCCCTCGGAGAATACCTGCATTTGGTGGCAGGAGGAGAAAGGAATGCTGGAGATGGAAGAAAAGGGGGGCTGGGGAATGACTTCTATTTACTTCATGTCAATCCCCAGGCAGTTCTTTTCATCTCCAGAGAACGAAGGAGCTTCTGAAGGAGACAGGTAGGGGGTTTGCCTGAGTCCCACAGCAGAGACAGGGATGGGGCCGTGATTCCAACTCAGGACCAAGGTCAGAGTTCTCTCCAGCACCCTGCACCACCTCCCAGGAAACCTAGTAAAAGGCCAGGGATGCCAAGGATGTGGAAGGCTTGGGAGGAGCGGCGTGGTCCACTATCATGTGCGGCAGAAAGATCAAGAAGGACATCACTGAAAACCCACCGCTGGATTAGCAAACTGGGGTCCCTGAGCGAGCAGTGACATAATGGGGACCCTTGTCTTGGGTTTCATCCTCGTGTGGGGAAAATGGTGCAGGGCCATCATTCCACATGCAAATCTGGCCACAACTTCCCCTGCCGAAAACCCTTCACTGGTTCCCCACGGCCAGCCTCCCAACTTAGCTGACAGGGGCTTCGGGGACTCCCCCCACCCTCGTCTACCTCCTCCCTCCTCAAACACTCCACTTTATTAATACCACTCACTGGGCTCTCTCAGCTCACGATGCTGCGTCTTGCCTCTGCTCATGCTCTTCCCTCTGTCAGGCAGGCCCTTCCCCCAACTCCTCACTTAACTCCTGTACCTACATTAATACTCTTGTTCTTGCAGCATGTGTTCAAAAAAGCGTTCTTTGAAGCCATAAGTCAGGGTAAGTCTGGACTGGAAATAATGATGAGAGTGACAATGAAATTAACTAACACTATGGAACACCCACTCTGTGCTAGACTGGTCTAAGTGTTCATCGTGTAGTAACTCATTCAATCCTTATAACCATCCTGGGTGGTAAGGTGTCACTAATTCATAGGTGAGAAGACAAGCCACAGGGGAGTTAAGTAGCTGAGGGTAACAGGATAGAGAATGACAGGGTGGTAATGGGGGGTATTATGGACTGAATGTGTGTGTACCCCTAAAATTCATATGTTGGAACCCTAATCCCAAAGTGACTATATTTGGAGATAGGGCCTAAAAGGAAGTAATTAAGGTTAAATAAGGTTATACGGGTGGGGCCCTGATCTGATAGGATTAGTGTCCTTATAAGAAGATACACCAGAGTGCCCCCCCCCTTTTCTCTCCCTCCTGCCACGTGAGGACCCAGGAAGAAGACAGCTATCTGTAAGCTAGGAAGAGAGTTCCTACCAGAAACTGATCAGCCACAACCTTGATCTTGGACTTGTAGCCTCCTAGAACTGTGGGAAAATGCATTTCTGCTCTTTAAGCCACCAGGTCTATGGTATTTTGTTAGGGCAGCCTAAACTGACTAATATAGGGAGGAGCAAAAATAGAGCACGCCAGGCAGCCCTCTCAGAGGAGGTAACATTTCAGCTGAGATCTAAACGAGGAGTGTGGGGTGGTCATGGGAATATCTGGGGAAAAATAATCCAGGCAGAGGGAACAGCAAGTGCAAAGGTCCTGTGACATGAATCATCCCACATGTTAGAGAAACAGAAGTGTAGTGAGCAAAGGGAGACTGGTACTAGGAGAGTCTGGAGACACAGGTAGGGACCAGACTTCTTAGGCCATTAAAAAGGATATGGATTTTATTCGAAGCATCCTATTGGCCTACTAGGAGACCAAGCAGGTCGTGCCCTGAGGAGTGGGATGGGAGAGGAAAAGGTCTCAGAACAAACATCTTTCCCTCCATTGCAGGCCACTGCACATAGCCACATAGGCCACGCTCCGCATCACATTGTGGGGGGCTGTCCACCTGGGCTCTGCTGTGAATGCAGCCCCTGGGACTGGGCAGCCCAGTGACCTTGCTCACCCTGTCCTCACACTTGTCTCTGAGAGCAGGCATTCTCAAAGTGTTTTTGTTTTTTAATTAAATTTCAGTGACCTGCTCCCTGTAATGGCATTAAATTAGCAGGCCATCTGCTACCTGGGAACAGAGGAGTGGGGACGCAGCCTGAGTTGGGGGAAGTGGATGTCCACGTGTTTCCTCCTACAGGTATTCTCCTTATGCAAATCCAACCACTCCCACCCAGCAACGCAGGGAGGGAGAGAAAAAACTAATCCAGACAGAGTGGGCAGATTTATCCACAATCCCAGTCGATGTGCAGATGCCAGGGAATACGGGAGAGATGGGAGACAGGAACCTGGGGTTTCCACGGGCTCAGCAGAAGGGGAGCATCTTAGATCCTGGGTGTGATTCTGCCGTGTCAAGGGTAATTTTGACTGTGACACCACTTTCGAACACAATGCCTGGGTGAGGTGCGGCTCCACTGTGTAATCAGAGGCTAGAAGAGGTTGTCAGCTCTTCCGGATCCATTGGGCCTTGGCTCTGCACCAGGATGTGGTTAGTGCCGGGATTCATAAGAGGGGAAAGTTCATTTTAAAGGGAATGGAAGAGCATAGCGGGGGAGGTGGCACATGAGATGCCTCTTGAAGGAAAGACAAATGCAACGAATTCCTTAAATATTTGACTATGGAAGACACTGAGTCCCAAAGATGATGGTCTCAGGATTCTGCCTCCAGTGGGCTCACAGTCTGCCAAGGGAGCAAGACTGTATACAAGGAACCATAATAGCAGGCAGTACATGGTCTAACAGAATGATGCTCAAATGCCATGGACTAAAAAAAAAGATGAAAGAGTAATTCTGTCGAGGAAACAGAGGATGCTATACACAGGAGAGAACACTTGAAATGCCCCTAAAGGGCTAATTCAACAGACAGAAAAAGGTGGGTGAATAGTAGAATAATGGCCCTACAAGGATGTCCATGCCCTAAGCCCAGGAACCTGGGATTATGTTCCCTTACAGGTCAAAATGGACTTTGCAGATGGGATTAAATTGAGGACCCTGTGATGGGGAGATCATCCTGGGTTATCTGGGTGAATTCAGTGTAATCCTAAAGGTCCTTATAAGAGGAAGACAGGAGGGTCAGAGTCAGAGAAAGAGATGTGAAGTCAGAGTGACGTCACGTAAGAAAGACTAGATGGGCCTTCGCTGGCTTTGAAGATGGAGGTAGGGCCCACCAGTCAAGAAATGCAGGATCCTCTTAAACCTGGAAAAGGCAAGAAACAGTCTCCCCAAGAGTCTCCAAAAGGAACAGAGCCTTGATGACACCTTCATTTTAGCCCAGTGAGACCCACCTTGGACTTCTCAGCCCCAGAACTGTAAGATACTAAATCTGTGTTATTTTAAGCCACTGAGTTTGTGGTGATGTGTTACGGCAGAATTAGGAAACTAATGCAGTAGGGAAGGGCATTCCCAGGCAGGAGGAACAGCACACACAGAGGCGCAGAGGTCTAAAAGGCACAGTTGGATTTAGAAAACCAAGAGGGGGCTTGGCCATAGGGTACATGCAGAGATTGGCTGGAGGTGACACTGAAAAGTATTTGGGGCTGGGGGTTCTAGGCCTCTGATGCCATGTCTGCAACTTGGGAATATCTCTGTGGGCACTAGGGAGTGCCAGGAGATTTTTAAGCCTGCTAAGGTAGGGCAGTGAGCTGGTCAGATCTGTACTTGAGAAAGATAAGTCTCGTGGTGGTAGTGAAAGCAGTGTGAAAGAAAAATGGGAAGAAAGGAGGTAAAGCACAAGGAACCCCAAAACCCATAACTTGGGGATCACGGCCCATAACAAGGAGAAATCCTGCTCCTGACAAGCTGCGGAGGCCAACTTGCAGCCCTGCAGTGTGTCAGCCCCACGCCGGTCCCCATTCTCCCATTCATGAGTGGGACGGCAGAGAGGTTTCATCTGAAGGGCCGGCTCCAGGACCACCTGGAGGGTCGTGTTCACCACACTCAGGTCTGTGGGAAGAAGTGCTGTGATGGATTAGTCACGTCTGCTCTGGGCCTGTTGGCGGGGATGCTGCAGGGGTAGAACAGCCCTGTGGGCGGCCATGGAAGGAATGTGGCAGTTCCCTTGGTAGTGCTGGTGTGGGTCGGGAGTGGGGATGGTGAGGGGACGTTGAGACAGGGGGTGATGATGGGGCATTAAGACAGGCAGTAGAGAGAGGAAAAGGGTACGGGTGAGGCATGTGGAGGGTGCCAGTCCAGCTCGGGCCAGGATGTGACCCCTTCTCATGGCCCTCTTTCACCTTCAGTAAAGTCCACAGAAATTCTCAGAGTGAGGGGAGTTCTTGCCAGAGAGGAAGGGAGCTGAGTTCTGCATTCTGATATCAAGGAAGGTACTGCAAATGAGGAAGCAAGTGCGGACACTTGAAAAAAATCATGGGGAAACCAGTGGACTCTCACAGGGGGTAGGACTGAGGCCAGGGAGCCCTGAGTGGACATCTGGTTATACAAAATGGGATTCTGGGAAAGCTTTTAAAGCAGCTTTACTGCTTTTTTAAAAAGCAGGAGAGGGCTTCCCTGGTGGCGCAGTGGTTGAGAGTCCGCCTGCCGATGCAGGGGGCACGGGTTCGTGCCCCTGTCCAGGAAGATCCCACATGCTGCGGAGCGGCTGGGCCCGTGAGCCATGGCCGCTGAGCCTGCGCGTCCGGAGCCTGTGCTCCGCAACGGGAGAGGCCACAACAGTGAGAGGCCCGCGTAAAGCAAAAAAAAAAAAAAAAAAAAAAAAAAAAAATGCAGGAGAACTTCCGCTCTAAGGCAGCCCCAGTGCACCTCCAGCTGAATATCTGAGCCTTAGAAGTTCAGAATCTTGCCCAAGGTCATACAAGGAAATTGCAGAGCAGGCTGAACACTCCTGCCAGCTCTCCATCAGGCCAACTGCTTCTCGGCTGTCCAGTTTCTAAGCTACAACATGCCGCTCCTGCTCTCAGAGTGTTCACAGTCCTGTCATCTGTACCGCACCCACCAGGTGGTGGATGAGAAGTGTCCTCATCACTTCCAAACACTGAGAAAAGACCCTCGGGGCTAGGGTGGGGGCACAGGATGCAGGGCTGGAATGACTTCCAAAAGCCAAGCATTGGTTTCCTCTGTCCTGACAACCCCCAGACAGGTATCCTACAATAAGTTGAGGAATTTTCTAGAACTGTCCCTACAGGTGGGGCCGTGGGTCATTCCACACGTATACAGGAAAACTGGGTTTTGCAGAACTTCTGGGCACTCACGTAACTGGGAAGGCCTTAGATGCACATAGGAATTAAACACAGGTTCTTCAGACTGTATCAGAAAGGGGTATCAGGGGAGACCGTGTGGGCCCAACACAATATCTCAGCATACAACAGACACTCAGTAAGTAAGAGTAATTGCCATTGATGGAGTGTGAGCTATGAATGGGCACTGAGAAAGCTTTCCACACATTATTCCTATGAGGTATAGAGCAGGGGCACCTCCGTTTCACAGCTAAAGCTATTGAGGCTCAGGAAGGTTGAATAACCTACCTAAGGTTGAACAGTGAGTTGAATGGTGGGACCTGCGAATGTGACCTTATTTGGAAAAAAGAGTCTTTGCAGAGGTAATTAGGTAAGGATCTTGAGATCATTCTGGATTTTCTGGGAGGGCGCAAAATCCAATGACAAGTGTCCTTATAAGAGACAGAAGAGAAGACAGAGAGGAGGAGGCCATGAGAAGACAGAGGGAGAGCTTGGAGAAATGTGGCTACAAGCCAAGGAACACCTGGAGTTGCCAGAAGCTGGAAGAGGCGAGGAAGGATTCTCCCCAGAGCCTTCAGAGGGAGTGCAGCCCTGCGGCGACACCTTGATTTTGGATGTCTAGCCTCCAGAACTGGGAGGATAAATTTCTATTGTTTTAAGGCATCAAGATTGCGCTAATTTGTCACAGCAGCCCTAGGACACTAATGCAGGTCACAAAACTAGTGGGTGGCAGAGGTGGGTCCGTTTGACCCCAAATGCTGTGCTTTTAACCATGAATGAATGGATCCACGGTTTGACGAATGAATGAATGAATGAGGAAACCTCACTACAGCAGAAGATCTATATTGTTTCAGTGACAGGATAGAAAGGAGGGAGATCCAGGCCAAAAAAAAAAAAAAAAATTCAATTGCACTTCTTTGCCTTCAGGTGTCAAATTTAACACTCTTAATTCCGCCTGTTCATTCACCACTAGGGTTCCCGTGCTCAACAGAAAGGGAAGAAGGGAACAGCAGGTTTTGCATGAAGAGGCCATGAAGTGAAATAAGATGAACACTAGCCTGAGTCAGGCAACCAACTGCTTTTCAGCTCAAATGTGAGCAGGTCACACCTGGAAGGAGAGAAAGAGGTCATGCAAAGAAGTGCCAGGTTTCTTAACAAGCATACCTAGCTAGGCATCACAAGGAACCATTCATTCTTCCAAAGGTCAAGGGCCTCAGGAGTTCATCCTCTTTTCTACTATCTCCTTCCTCAGGTCTCAGGGATGGGCACGGTGGCTTCCGGTTAGAGGAAGGGCTGGCCAGCTGGATTTCCAGAACCTGGTACGTGTTCTCAAGCTGTAGTGCTCAAGAAGGAAGTGGATGTCCAATCCCTCTTTATCTAGGGCTCAGTTCTTGACATCACACTTCAACACTGCACAAGAAACAGAAGGGAAGATGGAGGGACTTTCTTCTCACTGCAACAAACACATGGACACCGGTGCCTCTCCTCCCATTCTGGGCTTCGTATGACACGCGGGCCAGGCATTTCTTCAGGCTGCGTTTACCTACTGCGGTTCCTGACCACAGTCTTTCCAGTTTGCTGCTAGGCCTGCCTGAATTCTTTCAGACTCTGGAATTTTTTCCAAACTCCTATTACTGGCTGGTTGTGAAACAGAGCGTAAAATGCCAGTCATTTTTTTTTTTCTCTCTCTCTTTCACATTCCATAGTCATCTGACATCATAACAGATTTCAGACTCAAACTGTCAGAATCTGGGCTGAGAAAATGCTCAGCCAGCCTCTGAAGGACAAGAGGCAGCTTGGTGTGATGCAAAGAACCTTGAACTTGGGGGCACACAGGTTGGAGTTCAAAGCCTAGCCCCACCGTTTACTGACAGCATGGCCTAGACGAGTGTTCTAACCTCTGAGTCTCAGTCTGTGTGTTTATTCAATAGCTACTGAGCTCTCACCCTGTGGCCAGCACTTCTCCTTTCTGCTGAAGGAGCCAGGCCATAAACAAACAACAAGAAAAATCCCAGATGGCGATAAGTGCTATTCAGAGAATTAAAATGGGCAGGGGCGGGCACAGTGGCTGGACTGCAGCTTTAGATGGAGTGGTGGCCCCTCGGAGGAGGTAACATTGAAAATAAGATATGAGGGACAAGAAGCAGAAAGCTTCTTTCTGAGGGACAGTTACACAGAAAGCAGGAGGAGAAGCATTCCAAGAAGGGGGAACGGCTAGTGTAAAGGCCCAAAGGCTGAGCCACACTTGAAAATTTGGATAGGAGCTGCGGGGCTGGAGTATAGTGGGCGAGGGATAAGGTGGGGAAAGGTGATGCTGGAGAAAGGAAGGGACCAAATCACGTGAGGGTTCCAAACTGGGGTGCACACTATGATGACCGAGTGCAGGAAAAAATGAGAACTTCTGGCTACATTGATTTGCAGATCTAACAATCTAAGAAGGAAATTAAACTCAATGAATTTCACTATATTATTGCTGGTAGTACAGGTATTTAAGTTCTAAATGAATAGGCATATAATGAAGGCGTGTGCTCAAATTTTGGGGGCGGGGTACGTAAAAACACTTTAGACATCGCTAATGTAGAACTTTGTGAAAAAGCGCGTGGAGTGGGATAGTGAGCCTTCCACGAGTTTTAAATGGGAGAATGAGAGGAGCTGGTTGATATTTTTAAACTTTAAAATTTAAAGCATCACTCCTTACAGAATGGAGCAAATTGCCCAGCCCATAAGACCCACCCAGTGTGTCTAGAGCCCCCAGCAAGATGATACAGGTAACACTGTGCTTATCATTTACAGAAAAGCTGTCTGTATAGTGTAAAATGTATTAGAACTGTTACCAATGACCAAATTATCCCCATTACACAAAACAGTCTAACAAAAAACATTCATGCTCATTTGAGTTCAACAATTCTACTGGCCTGTTAAGTTTCACATGGCCTACCATCACCTCCTACTAACACACCCTCTCTCCGTATTTAAAAGGGTCCTTCCTTTTCCAGCCACGCCTTCTTTTCTCTCCTATGCCCCTGATCACCAGATCAGAAAATCCTCTGTTTATTTCTCTTTTTGGAGATCCACAGTGCACATTGGGTATTAGAGGCCCTGAGCAGTTCTGCAGTTAAAAAAAAAAACAAACCTGTCTAACTTTGTCTAACCTAGTGGCTGGGGAGCCTTATAAAATCCTTATGCCTGAGTCCCGCCTCTAAAGAGGGACTCAGGGGTGTAGCCTGAACAGGAGCAGATAACAAAGCTTCCCCGGTAGTTCCAATGTGCAGCTACAGTTGGGAATCACTCCTTTCACTCAACAGTTTCCAAACTTACTTGCCCGGAAATTTGTTTGTTTGTTTGTTTTACATATACTTATTCATCTCCCCAGGGAACTGAGCTGAGCTGGTGTTCTGTGGAGCACATTCTGGGGAATGCTGGACTAAGGCAGCAGCAGTTTCCAAATCTGACTGCATGTTAGAATCAGCGGGGCCTTTAAAGGAGCTCCATTTCCCAGATGCAAGCCCAGACATACCGCATCTGGAGCTCTAGGGCCATAGCCTGGGAGTCTGCCGTTGTAACAGGTCTGCCAGGTGATTCTGATGATCCATGAGTTTGGGGGCCATCCATCTAGATAATTCAGGCACCAGATGGGTAGGGTGGAGGAGGGAGGGCCACCAAGTGAAGGTGAAGTCCCTCAACTCAGAGCTTCTCTAATATGGGGGTCTCTGACCTTCCTACCACCTCAACCCCATGCTGCTGCCCCCAGCAGGAGCACCCTAACTGAGCAGGGAACTAGGCTTCGAGTTTGACCGTGGTCAGGGAAGGATGCGTCTTCATTCATCTGTGTATATCACCTTACGGCCCTTCATCAACCTGGGCCTCGGTTTTCTCATTCGCAAAATAACAAAAGGATTTCTGAGGCCCTGTTCCAACCTCCTACATCTCTGCATTCCTCTGTTAATGCATATTCATGAATGCATCACCCCTTGGAAGATGCTAAGCACAAATGGCTCCTCTCCACTGCCTCTTTCAACCTTGTAAGACTGATGTGTCCTGCCTGGATGAATAATATCCAACAGGAAGAATGCTGGCTCAGGCATCTGAGCCAGGCTCAGACCACGAGCTGTGTGGCCTGGAGCAGGTAACTTGAACTCGCCAAACCTCAGCTTCTTCATCTACAAAATAGAGAAAAGTGTGTTACGCACACCACACAGGCTGTTGCAGGAAGACAATGAGGGCTTGTATACAGAGGGTTAGCAGAGTGCCTGGCAAACGTGAGGAGCTCAATAAATGTCTGCTGTTGATGGTGGCAGTGAGGTAGAGTAATAGAGGGCCGCCCTCTAAACACTGTCGATGGCTGTCATAAGGCCCACAATTCCTAAACGACACTGAAGCTGCTCGTCTCTCCTGCTGAGTCAGGGTTTGCTGGGGCCCTGGCATTCTTGACACAGGAGCAAACATTCCCAACACAAAGCGAGTCACTGCTCTGTGGCTCCCAGGGCTACAGGCCACAAGGGGACTCGCTCGCTCTCAGCCTCCAGAACCACTGGTTGAGCAGGGCTAGATGGAGCTCCAGAAACCAGGCCATCCACTCGTCAGTGCAGTTAAAATGCACCCCGCTGGGTACCACTGGTCAGTCAGTCCTGCAGGGCTGAGGGATGAGGTGAGGGGAAGCCACGGGCATAAATCTGTCCAGCTCCATAGGACCCTGCAGCTGATGGACCACAGGATCAGAGATGGTGGCCCAGAGGCTGACAAGTCCTCCCACGGATGGGGAAACAGAGGACCAGAGGGGTAACAAGACTCACCAAGGCAACAGAGCTTGCCAGTTGGAGGCTCCGAAGCAAAGTAAGAAAGAAGGGGATGCTAATGTTTACTGGGTGCCGACCGAGTGAATATCCCACATTCACTCAGGCAACGTTTAAGGACGGCCAGGCACATACCAGGTGCCTTACACGTATTATGGCATTTAACGCAATTAATCCACGTACGAGGTAGGCATTAATATCTACACAGAGGAGAAAACTAACGCTCAGGCAGCGAACTGACTGGAACGCCTGGTTCCAATGCCAGCTCTGCCACTTAGGAGCTGCGTGACCTTGGGCAGGTTATTTAACCTTCCAGTGCCTCATCGCCCTTATCTGCAAAATGGAAATCACAGGTTTAATGTAAAATAAAATATATGTGTAGAACACATAGAGTAATGTCTGACACTAAGTGCTCAGTAAGCGTTAGCTCTTCCCAAGTCTCCCTAAATCCAGCCCAGCTCTCCCCCGCTGTACCCAACCGTCTTCCCAGAGATGCTCTCCTCACTAACAGAGCTCCCCAACGTGTTTAAACCATTTCCTGACAACCTTTAAATGTGCAAATTAGAAATGTCAACATGCACCTCCAATGAGCTAGATAAGGATGGGACAGCAGTCTGCAGGACTATGGGTTTTAAAAACAGAAAAATAACCAACAATATCAATTTTTTTAAAGCACCTGATATACAATTTCCAAATTACTGCTCTATGCATTTCTTTCCTTTATGCGTGTTGCAGTTAAATTACCTTTCTCAGAAATCTCGGCCACACAGAGCATGCTTGTCTCCTCACAAAGCTGCATACATTTTTAGCATCTGCTTGGGGTTTTATCGTGGAGAGTACAATACACAGCAAGAGACAGTTTATCATATTTGGTCGGCTGGCCCCTCATTTTTCCAGCTGACAGTTTTATTCATTTTGTGGCAAAGACAGGTTTGATGGGGAGGGGGGTCAGGGGGTGGCATCCCAGGGCTTTGCAGTCCAGCTTCCCTGTACCCATCCTCCACTTCTGCACAACATTCCTGGGAAAAAAATCCCAGGCTACAACCCCAGGCAATCTGGGTGCAAGATGGGAGCAATTTTCTGGAGCGATAATCCAGTGAGTGTTTCAGGGCTATTGTCCCCATGTACAATTGAAAATATAGGGCTTCCCTGGTGGTGCAGTAGTTGAGAGTCCGCCTGCCGATGCAGGGGACACGGGTTCGTGCCTCGGTCCAGGAAGATCCTGCATGCCGTGGAGTGGCTGGGCCCGTGAGCCATGGCCTCTGAGCCTGAGCATCCGGAGCCTGTGCTCTGCAATGGGAGAGGCCACAACAGTGAGAGGCCCGTGTACCGCAAAAAAAAAAAAAAAAAGAGAAAGAAAATATAAAGGACTCCCCAAATCACTGCCCCTCGCTGGCAGTTCTTACACTGGTCCTCTCCTGGGGGTTCAGCATATCCCATTAATGTCCCTGAGATTCTTCACACTCCCTGCCATGTGACTGCAGTTCCTTTCACTAAAAGACTGGAATCTATTTCTCTACCTCCTGACATTGGGTTTGACCATGTGATTGCTTTTACAGGCAGAATGAGGTGCAAGGGACAGTATTGTCCCAGCCCGAGCCTTCAGGGGCCTTGCATGTTTGCCCTCTTTTACCTTTGCATTGCAATGAGAAGCATATTCTCTGGGTAGCTACTGTTCTCTGAGACAAGCCCCAAGATGGACCATACGTGGAGCAGATCTGAGCCCAAACCCCAGCGAGGAGCCAAGTCCTGCTGGATCTGTGCTTTAAAGCACAGCAGTCCAGTCTAGCCTAGAATAATTCAGCTGCCTTATCTCACCCACAGGTATGTAGACAATTATAAATAGTTGTTATAAGCCACCCCATTTCAGGGTGATTTGTTATGCAGCAATAATTAATCAATACAGGAGAGGAGGAAAAACCACCACTCTGTGCTAAGCCAAGTGTTTTACATACATTATCACATCTCAGGCTTCCACTGTGAGTTAGGAACTATTTTACACCCATTTTACAGATGAGCAAACTGAGGATCCAAGAGTAACTTGCCCAAGGTCATACAGGGGCAAGCAGTGTTCTAAATGCTTTACATGTATGAACTCCCTGAATCCTCCTGACAGTCCTAGGATGTGGGCGATGTTATTTTAAAGACGAGGATACAGGAGTGGAAAGGTCAAGTGACTTGCCCAAGGTCAAGCAGCCAGGGATTGGCAGAACCAGGACTCAAAGCCCAGGCCGTCCGACTCCAGAGCCCAAGCTCAGGAGGAATAATGGAATGAGAGCCTAGTTTGGAGGAGGGTGGCTCAGAACTCCCAGAGGAATACAGTAGGGGCTTCTAGATCAATGAGTCTCAACCGGTGATGGGGATGGTAGGAATCAGAAAGTCACCTATGGTTTTTCCAAAGCAACGCATGGAGATTCCTGCTTATATTCTACTTGCTTATTTGTTGGGTGTCTGTCGTCTCCCACGAGACTGCAGCCTCCATAAGAACAGGTATTTCTGCCTGTTCTGGTCACAGACACATCTCCAGTGCCTAGAACAGGGCCTGGCACACCCCAGGTGCTCACTAGGCAGCCCTGAACAAATGAATGAAGGAGTACTCGGTGAATGAAGACCGTGGATTGCATGAGACCACCCCAGCACACTGAGCTGACTTAAGGCTGGCGACTCCTGGACTTAACAGCAACTAGACCCTGAGGCCTGGGACGGTGGGACTAACTCTTCAAGTAGGAAAACCAGGGGATCTTTAAGGAGCAGCCTGGTAAGTAACTAGCTCCAATGGTGGAGCGCTGCTGGTGTCAGGCATCATTCTAAGCACCCTCATAATCCTCACAACAAGCCCCTGGGATAGGTACTATCACAACCCCACCACCAACCCATTTTACAGACGAGGAGACTGATACCCAGAGAGGTGAAGTAAACCTGTCTCCCAGCTAAGAAGTGGCAAAACCAGAATTAGAACACAGGAGTATGTATGACTCCACTTCACTTAACCACTACCCTATGCTGCCCCTCAAACAAACCAGAGCAGGGAAAGAAGAGAGTTTCCAAGGTCATCTGGACCACGCCCTCACTTACTGATGGGGAAACTGAGGACAGAGAGTGGGAGCATCACACCCAAGTCAGGGCGCTGGTCAGGAGCAGAAAAGGGACCTGCACTGGATCTCTAAAGGCCCAGCTCAATTCCTCTTTCATGGGACATGCGGACGATGGGCCCTGGGAAGGCAGGGAAACAGACCCCACCTTGCCCTCCTCTGGACCCTGATGGCACTTACTGCACTACGCTACCAACCCTCAGCCTCTGGCCCTGTATCCCCTACTTCAAAAAGAAGAGAAAAGTGAGCCCCCTTCAGATGCTCAGTTAATGTCACCACTTGCCGAGACAGAGAGCAAGCCACACCTAGCAGAAGTCTCTGCAGCCCTTGTCCGTCTTCATAAGGTTGGGCCATATAAACTTGTCGTCATGGTGTCTGCTGAGCACGGGGGGCCCTCCCTGCCCAGAGCTCCTGTCTGGCAGAGCTTCTTCACTGCTTGCTGGGTCACAGTTGGCCCTACTGGCTGGGACAGACACTTGGTTTCTTCCACCCCACATCAATCCTTATGAACACTGGCAGGTAGCAGCCTGAATGTTGGGCTTTAGTGGCCCATGCCTGAGAGGCCCAGGATACTGGCTGGGGTGGCCCAGGACAAACAGGGAAGAGCACCCCCATCCGAGATTGCTTGGGGCCAGGCTGGAAAGGCATGAGTTCTCTGGGAAGAAGAAAGGGGCATCTTTCATTAAGTGGATTTGCTCACTTCACAGAGGCAGCCACGCCCAGGCAGTGGCTTGGACATAAGCTTCAAAGTCACAGAAGTGTGGGTTCGGATCCTACCCATGACATGTCCTTAAGCACGGCACTTGGCCTCTCTGAGACCCTCACTGAGCTTTGTGAGGATGAAAGGAGATAGCTGACAGCTGATACCTACCACCCAGCACAGAGCCTGGCACTTGGGAGGCAATCTCAATCAAAACTTCCTCCTTCTCACCACTCTCTGCAACAGTCCCTTTCAAACTGTTCTTCTGAACATGTAGAGATGTCAGGGGCAGTACGAAAAGGGCACACAGAAACGTGTACCTGAATATTCATAGCAGCGTTATTGACAATCACCAAAAAGTGGAAACAACCCAAATGTCCATCAACTAATGAAGGAATAACCAAAATGTGTCCTATCCATCCAATGGAATATTGTCCAGCCATAAAAAGGAATGAAGTTCTCATACATGCTGCAACACAGATGAACCTTGACATACTGCCAAGTGACAGAAGCCAAACACAAAAGGCAACATATTGTATGATTCCACTTATATGAAATGTCCAGAAAAGGAAAATCCTTAGAGACAGAAGTAGATTAGCAGTTGCCAGGGGCTGGGGGGAGGGGAAGATGAAGATGAACTGCTCATGAGAATGGGATTTCTTCCTGAGGTTATGAAAACTTTGTGACTATACTAAAAACAACTGAATTCTACACTTAAAAAATTAAAAAGAATTCAAAAAAGAAAAATAAGATGAGGTGAAATAAATGACAGCTGTTTATATTTTAAAACAAAAAGGAAAAGATATATGGTTGTGCCCACCATATACAAAACTCCAGCTGTTAGGTTACCATTAGGGGTATATTAATCTATTCATTCAACTAAAAATGCAAACCATTTATTAAAGATCTACTATGTGCTAAGCCCTGGGCAAAGGTACTGTGGGGACTAAGACGTATGGCCAGATCAACTGGTCATGTCCTCAACCAGCTCAAAGCCTGGTGGGGGAGACACCTCACACAGGAGGCATAGCTGTGATGTGATCACTGTCAGAGACAAGCAAGTTATGTGATAAGAAAGCTTAGAGCAGGGGAGGGGGGATCAGAGAAGGCTTCATGCAAGAGGCTGCACCCGAGCAAGACCTTGACAGTAGAATTTGGACACAGTAAAAATGAGGAATGGCATTCTACATGAGGCAAATAACATGAGCAGAGGCAGGAAAGTAGAGGAATGTGTGAGGAAATTCATTTGTCTAGAAGGTGGGTAGAGAAAGGGACGGTGGGAAGTAAAGTTGTGCAGGTTATAAAAACAACAGCAAACACAAGCAACCAACATTCATGGGGCGTTTACTATAGGCCAGGATTGTCCCAGTCACTGTACATGGATGAACTCATGTAATCATCACACCAACCTCTGGAGAAAGACAATGCTCTCATTCCTTATTTCACAGATGAGAAAACTGAGGCACAGAAGGGTTAAGGAACTTGTCCTAGGTCACTCAAGTGGAAGCAGAGAGTCAGCTGTCCAACCCAGACCTGATGGGATGGTGTACATTCTCCTGAGCCCACCTATGAGTAAACAGCTGAAAACAGCTAGAATTCCAGGGCCACCATTTTGGTTGTGCAGCTTGTGCACTGCACAATTCTAGAGGGTGCTCTTCACAAAAAACTACACTGTGATTGATACCCTCTGTGGTTGTGCAGTGTACAACCTGGCCAACTATATGCCATGGCCCAGACAGAGGTGCCTCCTAAGGCAGCTAAATCAAACCAGCACTTTGTCTACATCACTCCCAAGATCTGCTCACCGAAGCAGAGTGTTGCAGCAAAATAGCAGGGCCCTGGGCTCGTACCAACCTGAGTTTGCATCGTGGATCTGCCACATTATACGGATGCAAGGCCTGGGGGAGTTCCTAAACCTCACCAGACCTTACTGTCCTCAACTACAAAATAGACCATAATAATAGTGCTTTCCCTGTCGGTGATTATGAAGTTTACAGGAGCACAGACACAGGAACAGTGCCTCCAGTGCAGCCGGCATTTGGGCCATAGTAGCTACTGTGATGAATAAAGCTTGGAATGCGGAGAGGGAGCCTCGATTGAGGCCACCCCAGCCAGGGAAGAGGCTGTGCCATCCATCAGGGCCAGCTGAGCAGTGAAAAAGCACCTGCTTCCAATGAGCGCCACAGCTCCATTAATCAGTGCTGCCCAAGCAGGTAGGAAAACTGGGTATGCGTCATTCCTAGAAGCCAGAGGAAGTCCCAGGAGAGCCAAATCCAGCAAGCAGTTCACAAAATACTCCATCTTTTGCGGTGCCACGTGAGATGCTGGAGCTGCTTTCAAAGGCAGTCTTAAGCAGATCTGTCTCGATTATGCATTTTAAAGAGACAGGAGGCAGTGAGAGCTCCTGAGAGGCAATGGGGAGACAGCACACACTGCCTGTCTGGAGCAGAGGCCGTGTCTTCATGGAGCCAATTTCCAAAACTGCAATTTCATTGGCCCCTCTCACCCTGCGCAGGAGAGCACAGAAAGAACTTGTGGGAACAAGTTTTTTCCAACAGATGGGACGTGGATCATTAGAATAAAATCTGGTTGCCATTGACTTTGGTTTCTCCATAAATTCCGAAGACTTCCAGGCATCTTATCTGGTCTCCTCTAACTGTGCACTTCTGATTTGGGGAGGAGGCCTGGGAAAGGAGGGTCTCTCACTGGTATCCTCAGAGTTTCGAGTAAACGGGCAGCCTTTGGAGAAGTGAATTCCTTGCCTGGCATTCCCTCTGCCCTCTGGGATCTGTGATTGCAAAGGGCTCCCTGACCACCCAGTCTGTGCCCTCAGAGAGCTGTATGGTTTATTTTGTTTTTTAAACAAGAATATTGCTGGAGGATGGAGGATTTTATCAAGAATGAGGAGAATAACATTTATTAAATGTCTGCTGTTGGTGAACACTTTGCAGACACAATCTCATTTTATTTTCCCTACAGCCCTAGGAGGTATTATTAGGCATCTGTAGACCCACTTGAGGGATGAGAAAACGGAGGCTCATTGGAGAGGTGAAGGCATACCCTGGGCAGATGGAGCTGGTAGGGAGCTGGGGCCACCCATCCCCCAAGCTTTCTTATGGATTCTGGAAATTGAGGGAGCCTGGTTAAACACCCACTGCATTTCTGGCCTGTGTCATATGAGGCGCAGGGATATTTCGACTGTGCCAGGGCAGATCTGTCATGAATGGGCTATGAGCGATATGCACATCTCGCTCGGCCCTTGCCAGGCCTCGGTGTGTTCATCTGTCAAATGGAACCAATGAGACCCACCTCACAAGCAGTCAGGAGAATTCACTTACACATGTGATCTACAGACCACGTCTGAGGCATCACAGGTGCCACACTAAAGGGCCTCCACGCAAACAGATGCATGACTTGGACCCAAGGCCTGCAGGAGCCCTCTCAGCAACATGCAGCAAAGCAGGGAGAAGAAGGACCTAGGCTCTGTGCCTAAGGTATGCTGCGGCTGGGGACCACCCCTCCCCAACTCCCAACAGCACAGCTTGGGAAGGGAACAAACCCAAGAGCTACAGTCACCCTCCTGGAAACTGCTGGCCTCACAGGTTTCCAACCCACTGGGCCAGCCACAGAGATGTAAACCCAGGAAGAGGAGGAATTTAGGGGTTAGCAGAAGTGCAAGGATGTCATTAGCTAGAAATTCTGTCTTCAGTGGGGTAAGGCAGGGTTGGGGGCCGTAGGAAACAAAGCAGGAGGAGCCAGCA